>NW_027175821.1:6601120-6966120 GCF_023055335.1 Clinocottus analis
CCACCTCACCTCCACCAGCCTCGTTGCATAAATGGTGGGTGCCAGTTTCTAAAAAAAGGCATCCTTTATAAAAGGTTTAAGCTATAACTATGTTACTCTATTGCCTTGGGGCCAGTCCAGTACCACCATTACCAGCTGGTTGATATCATTTCAATAATAAATACATCATTTTCGAATAAGCATACGCAATTGGTAAGAACAACTTTAACTAGCTCAACATGTGTGATTAGCCTGGTCAGGAGTTGATTGCACACACCTGTGGCTGGGGCCACTAAAGATATTCTGTAAAAAAATAAATAAGAAGAATACTTATTGTTGAACAACTTGGTATTTCTTGCATTATTTTGCGCAATGTTGACTTTTCCTTTACTTCTTTTCTTTAAAAAAAAAAAAAAAAAAAAAGTCTGATTAAAAGTCCTCGTGATTGACATGGATTCGCCGTAGTTTTCACAGCCGAGATGTCTGCAGTGAAGCACGGCCTCCTCCGGTTCACAGCCCGAGTACGAAGCCAAGCAGCGGCCCATGTGACTTCTGACGTTTCAGGCGAGTCCTACTAAAAAGAATTTGAGGGAATGATCCTGCTGCTCACCAAAGGGATCCGCGGTGGCTTCCTGACGTCCGCTTTAAGGAAGTCCGAAAGTTAGCCTGCTTACCGATTGACTTTTTTTTAATCATTATTATCCGGTAGACCGACTCGTGATGTTTGGTGAACACAGCGAGGGACAAGAGGTGAGCTCATTATATTGTCCAAACATTTGAATGCATTCCTCCGTGTCTGTGAGAAGTTACTTTTCAAAAGCAACTTTCTTCCCCCCACAGTCTTTAAGTTCTTGTCCGGGCTCTGTCGCTCCCAGTTGTGCAGTTTATTTATGGCTTTGGCTTGCTGCTCTTTGTCTCCATCGGTCTGTGGCGGCGCAAACTACTTTGTTGGAGGCAGTTTTCGTATTTCTTCCTGCTAACTTGACTCCGGTTGTGAACGTGAAGGGTTTATTTCCAGGTCTGCACTGTGGTACGACCCGTCTTCAGTCTGTAACTAACCGACACACTGAACTCCTTTGAAAGTAAGCTATATAAACTCCTCTTTGTGCGGCCGGTGAAACATACGCGTCTAATTGCGTGTATTTGAGCTTCGTATAGCCTATACAGCACTCAAAAGTACAAGTTTCTATAGAAATATTACAGTGACACCATCGATTATAAATAGCAATACCATAAACAGGGACACGATACCCCTGATTGAATACCGCAGGCATTACCAGCATGTTTATTGGCGTGGGTTGTTGATTTCTCCTCTGGCTTAATATAGAGAGTGGTATTTATTTAACCGAAATGCATCCAGTTCCATCCCATTATTTTCCCTTGCTGTCTTTATTAGAATCTGCTCAAAACGACTAAATAATCAATTTGCGGTGTGCTGTTATGGCAGTTGAATCTAACCTCCATCACCTGTTGCTGCTATTTCCATTTACTGTTTCAAGCTGCCTGTCTCAGAATTGCTTTTTCTTGTCTCCTAGACTTCTCTGCTGGAGGTATAATGTGAGATCATTGTTTATGTAAACTATCAAGTGCATTGACAGACTTGCACAATAATTTAAACACAAACAATGGATTATAATCTAAACTCCTAAAAGTATATGCATTTAATTTGTAGGTTTTCTGGATATGTTGGTAGCTGGGCTGCTTTCTCTAGTATTCAGGACTAGGACCATACATACATTTTATTCTATGTTCTATGAGCCCTATGAGTTGTGAGCTTCTCTGTTGCTTTAAGATGTTAAAATATAATTGCTGGTCTGGCTGTGCTGTGCTCCATGCCTTCCTTGAGGAATGTTGAATTCCGCAAGCTTTGCTTCAGTTGTGGCCGTCTGCTGCTTCTCAAGTACACTTAAAAAACGTCCCTTGACTTTGATGTAGAGACTTTTGCCAAAATATAGGGTCTAGTTGACGTTACCTCTCTCCGTCCTCCTCTACCCCCCTCCTCTCTCGCTCTGTGACTCATGTGGGTGTTGGGCTGAAATAGTTTGGTGTAGTTTTACATTCCTTATATAGCCTCTAAGGAGGGCGGAAAGGCAAGGGCTTGCCTGTGTCACAGACAGCGGCGGGGGTAGGGTTTGCCAACAGAGAGAATCTGCTTGCCCTAGCTTACTGACTCTGAAGCAATCTCCCAGGTTTGGGCTATCGGCCAGCCCTTGAGGACAAGGTGGGTTTGCATGGTGGCATCTTGGAAAGCTGGCTGTGTGTCACAAAGAGCAATGACACCTGGTGGGGTCGGGGAGGGGCGGAGGAGGAGCGAGAGCGTGTTAGGGCTGCAGGTACAGAGGTCAGTGGTACAGCTGTAACTCGCAAGTGACATAGCCCAAGTTGCCTTTGGTTTCTAAAATTACCAGGTTATTCAGTGACTTGCTGTTCTATTTCAGTAACCGGCTCTGGTGAAGTTGTTTCACACTGCTTTTCGTGATTTAACAAATTATGTAAAATATTAAATGGCTGGACAAGTTTGTATGTTGTGGGCCCATGTTCCATTGTAGCTCACTTTTAAATGGTTGAATATTTAATTGAATACAATGAGTTGGCTGTACGGAAGATAACGGTTCAACGTTGCTGCGGTTTTAATTATCCAGTAGAACTTTGATGTTGTCTGTGGTCCTCATTTGCATTGTAGTATATTTTTTACATGCTGCATAGTCGGAGGCATCAACTTTGAGTCTGTATGTTGATTAATGTCGGGACATTGTGTCCCAGTGTCAAGTCTGGTGTTTTATTTTTTTTTTTTAACTATGCAAAAGTAAAATTGATTATTTCTACCAGAAGGCACATTTTTAATGTTGTTTTTTTTTTTTTTTTGTAACATGGTTCTTCTTAAAACTGAACTTTTCCAACATGTAACATGATCTACTCCAAAAGAAAACACCGTCCATGTATGTTTCTGTGAGGAATGTGTTTGTGTTGGAAAGAAATGCAGAAAACCAGCAATTAATCTGCTTGGATGAAGCAGAAAAATAAAGTTCCCAGGCTTTTTGAGTAATTAAAAAACTGTTTCCTCTTTTCTCTTCTCTCCAAGGCTATGAGCGTATACTCTGTAACCCTCAGCGGCCCAGCGCCGTGGGGCTTCAGGCTGCAGGGTGGCAAGGACTTCAGCATGCCACTCACTGTGTCAAGGGTAAGGAACTGCTTGTTTTTGGAGTCTGCTTGTACCTGCATCTGTGCACATTGATGACTTTACACTCTTCTTGAAGATTTCCATGGGAGGATCCTCCTGTAAAGTCAGTTATGCCCCTCCAAGGTTTGACAATTCTTTTGTTAGTGCTCAGCCGTCTTGGTCTCCACACAATGACCCCACCTGAGCGTATGCGTCTCTTCTTTTGAAAGTCCTGCATAGGAAATGATTTTGGTCTGCAGACATATATATGGTGTTCATTTTCATGTCACTCGCACTATTGTGATGTATATGTCCCAACCCAAATCCAGTTTGTCTTTACATGCAGTTTCTTTTTGACGAATAGTATTATTTGGTCATAGACACGCTGTTGTTTGTGACGCCGTGCATCGCACTCTCCATGTTAGGTCACCACCGCTGCACTGAATGCATTTTAAATACTCGATAAACTACTGTTGCCTCTGAAGAGAGCAGCAACCACTTTCCAGCCCTTATAAGTGCAGTCCTGCTTTGCCTGACAAACACACAGACTCACACTTACAGACACGCACGCATGCGCACACACAAAATGATTCCAACATTGCTGCCAGCTATTGCACACTCAGATCTAACATTCACTCCCTACTGACGTTATTACAGTGCGACCTTTAGAGGTTGCAACATTTGACTGATATATTTTTCTTAAATCATCAATTATGTTCAATATTTGCAGGTTCCTATTTTAGAGATGTTCAGGAGTTAATAGGAATATGTATATGGGTCAGGCCTCACACGGCTACTTACTCCACATAGTCTGTTAAACACTTTCAATTCTTTGTTGATGCCAGAAAGTCACATTTGTATGTAAATGAAAAGCCGCGAACAAATAATGCCCTATTTCATGTTTCTTCAATAAGTATTGCCTAAAGAGTCTACTGTGTGTCGTTACTCTCATCGCATTGAGGTGTGTGTGGAGTTGACGTAATCCTGTGGTGAGGCAAGGAGTTATCGCCAGCCTTGTCAGTACACGTCTTGCATCTGCTCTGCTCTCTGGCAGGCATCGCAGTCAGAAACACAATGTTCCCCTTGGATCCATGACAAGAAACATTTTCTTCTACCCATAAAAGACCAACTGGAGTTTAGACGACTTGCACAAAACAAAACAGAGATTTGTTTTGGTGGGATAAAGCAGTTGACTTGGAGTAATTTCAGTCCAGACTGGCAAGGCATACTGGAGGGTGAATGTAAGCGGGTGTGTCCGTAGTTCTATGAGAATAATCTTGACTATTAGCCAGTGCAGGGAGCCAGTCTTTCTGCAATCCATGTACATTACAAATGCAGATTCTTTTGTTTATTTATTTCCCTCACAGATATCGCTTACATTTTCTCTATTGCAAAGTCATTCATGGTCTGTCTCCATTAAAATGAATTTGACCAAGGTTTGTTTAAGCAGCTTGCTGTGAAATTGATAATGGCGCCTATTCTAAAAAAAAAACTAAAAAAAACACAAGCCAGTAAAGCTAAGATTGTAGCCTTAATGACTAGTCAGAGGCTAATGTCTTGTGGCTCGTTCTTCCAGACTACAGGGTACAGGAGTTATAACGATGTTACAGGTTTTCTCTGGTTTCTTCTGAGTGATTGTTGGCTCTCCTTACGCTTGTCATAAAATACTGGACAGTGAATCACACAGTTTTAGAGGATGAAAACTGCCCAACCAGGGGATGTAAACCTCAGATATATACAGTATCCCTTGGTAACAGGAAGAAAAGTCAGGCCTGCACTCACTTGGCTTGGAAACATTTAATGGGTGGTCTTTCTTTACTGATCGGTAGCAGATGAGATAAGAATCTCAACCCAGACAGTCGGTTAAAAGAGATTACACAATGAAGATGTTGAGTGACGGGACAAAAAGGCTCATTAAAGACGCTGTAAGGAAAAGAGATTGTGGAAAAGTGATAACTCCTGATAGATCAATGCGTTAAAGTGCTTTTTGTGAGGATTAGATGACGGTTAGGGCTGTTGAGACCCGATTCATTTATTGTTCATTTAGGTACTTTGAGTTTAGCCTTTCTGTGGCAGATTGTCGCATCATCAATAACTCCATGTTTAGTCATTCAGCTTCTTGTTGGACTGTAAATGGGGATTCTGATCTTTGTATTTATTTGAGAAGTTGTGTGTCTGTGACTGGTAACCGTGTGTGAGTGAGTTGATATATAGGTTTCCATGCTCTATAAATACTTGTTTCCTTCCTTTGTTCTTAGAGCCTGGAAAGCTATGTTTTCTCACCATTCCTGGAATATTTCTCGTATCCACCCCGTTGCTGCCAACAGACAATCCTCTTGTCTCCTTCGGTGTCTAATATGTCTTCTGCGCTCACTTTTCTCGTGCATATGACGGACTCCTCCAATCTCACTGCAATACATCTCCAGTGAGATCAGAGCGAAAGAAACCATGCCAAGACAAACTATTGAAATCCACTGTGAAAGGAAAGATAACAGTTTGACCTTCGCATAATATGAACACACCCATTTATCATCTGGAAAAATATGTACATAACTTATTTGCCTCGCTTGTAGTATTAATAACCCACTTTTTGTTTCGTTATTAAATGTGAAAAAAAACTTCAACACCGTCAAATCGGAAACAAGTGCTCTTAACCCTTCACCATCCCATTTAAAGAAAGACAAAATATGACAAAGCACTGTCTTTCTCTTTTGGTATATGACTAAAACGTCATTGTATCTCTTGCAGAGGTCGATATCACGGCTTTAGTCCCCGGTGTCGGTAAATATCCCAAAACACTGGATCTTTCATATTCCGTAATGCAGCTTGATGGTGCCTTCTTTGCAGCCTCCAAACCCAAGCTTAGATAATCCTTTAGCATTCTTGTTGAACGTTAAAGGATTGTCGCCTGACAGCTCATGTGACATGTGAAATGTCCAGTAGGCCCTACTATTGTTTTCGTTCTTTTTGTTTGATCCTGCCTTCAGAAACAGCCTACTGTGTCTTTGCCCTTTTTATACAAAACCCATATGCCAACTTTTCTTTTCTTGAATTTCTCTAGAACTCGAGGAGTTTTGAGGTCTACTTAAGTAAAATGATATCTCTTTCTTCACATGTGTGCCCCAACATCCTGTTTCAAAAGGAGAGGCTTAAACTTCAAAAAGCAAGATCTGATTGTAACGCTGTTTCACTGCGGTTTCAATTGTGTCTTCCCTAATTTAAGGCAGCATTAACTCCTCTGGGGAGTTTCTCTATATATCTGTCCCAGATATCGTGCCATCGCAATTCCATAAACATTATGATACCATAACCGAGCCTCCTGAGCACCATCTGGTTTCTGTAAAAAAATAACATGCCACAACGCTAAAATCAAATGTTCGGCGGAAATTGCAGATGATGTCAAGTCATCTCTCCGCTACCACAGCTGGATGTGTCAGTCTTTTATTCCCGTTTGTGTGTGTGTGTGTGTCTGGCTGGTAGAACATCTGTTTTTTTTATCACTTGTATACTCTTTAAACACCCCCCCTTTCTCATACACATACAATTTCTTGGAAGCGAGGCCTTGTTAGAGGGGTGGATTAATAATTCAGTACTTTTTGATTGCCCACGGGGAGGATTGGGGGGTATTTCTTGTCTCTAGGTGGATGTGAATGTCTTTATGTTGTGATCAGTGTAGCGGTGTTTTAAGGTGACTTAGTGATAGGTGTTCCACTGCAGTCGTTTAGTGGGACCACATACCTGCAAGTTTGGTTTTCCATTTCTCAGAGGGATATTTATGGCCTTGCATCAGCTGTGCTGTGTGAGTGATGTAAGGACAGACTGTCTTTCGACCCCCAAATAGCCGTGGAAAGAATAAAAGTTAGCTGGTGCAGAGTTACATGGTCAGTATTTCTACAGTTGTGTGTGTGTGTGTGTATATATAAACTTGAGCGAAGTTTAACCAAAAACAAGAGAAGCGAGCCTGGAGCGAGTGTGAGGCTCTTACTGACCAGGTCAAGGGAACCACTTCAAATGTTGTATTTTGAAACATTGGCTCATGCTTTGAAATTTGATAGCATACCAAAACAGTCCTGCTGCTGTGCTCTGCCAAAAGGTCTTGAAACAGACTACCAAACATAAGGCTAACCCTGTGTTTGCAAAGGCCTTCAGTTGCACAAACATCAATGCCATTGGTGCGAATTTAGCTCCAATCATATTTGCACAAAACACTTCATGACCGGATGAGTCTGCTTCTCGTTGTCGCTTGTGTCAGAGGAATTGGCCAAATCAAGAGCCATCTTTGTGGTATCGCTGCCCCATGACGTTATCATCCATCACGTTGGAGAATTACCTTCGGGAACATGTTTTCCACTGTCCTTCGTCATATTGACAAACTACTGGAGGGGTATAGGGTTTCCACCCCACCACCCCCTCTCCCCTTCCTCCCTCCCTCCCCCCACACTCTACCACCCCACCATTCGAAGGTCTGAGCACAGCAACTTTAACTTCTGCCTTCTCAAGTGAGAGAGCAGCTGCACACTGAACCTGAGCCAGGAGCACAGGTGTCTGTGTCCATCAGTAACTCATCTCACAGAGACACACAATCTGTATAACTCTTCTTTTTAACCTCTTTATCTCACCTTTTACATTTCAACCTCAGCTTTATTGGTAAATGTTCGTTGATACCATTTTAGAGAATGTTCAGATGGGTAAGTAATGAATGCAGAATAATGAAATGAGTAAGGAGTTGGGCCATCACAATCCTCCAGAGCAGCGTCAGTGCTCCTTGGTATAGAATACCCAAGTCTCTGAAAGTCTACTAACTCTGTTATATTCATCAGAACATTCTGTGACCCCTTGGGCTCTGTGTGAAAACATTTGCATTTCTAATTTATTCATGGTTTTCCTTTTTTTAGTTCTTCACCTGTCTGTAATTCCCATGGTATTTTTGTATAAATAGAATAACTTTGACTCTTTCCACAGAATCACATTCCCAACATACTTTAGGGTTTGCTTGCAATTACTTTAATTGCTCAATTTGATTCTCATAAAGAGCCTTTTTAAAGTGTTCTTTTTGAGAAGATGACAGAGAATGATGGCCTTTTCTGCTCACTTTCTACACTACAGGGGTGTATATTACTGCACTTGCTAGTAACATTTAAACACCTCTTTATTTTAACAGATTTTGTTCAAACTTAACAGCTCCGGCTACCTTGAGGCTCTGACCGTGTTTCTGTGGCTAAGGCTCATGTTTTTTTGTTGTTGTTAAACACTAATACAAGCATTGTTTCATTTTGTTATATAGAATATTTCTGCTCACGTTTTAAAATCCAGTATAGTAGTAAAGATAAGTCTGCGGCTCTCTATATGGAATCTTGGTGGTATTATGCTAGGCTGCAGCCCTTTTCAGAATATGTTGCCGATGTCATAGTATTTTTTTCTAAAGTGTACGCTGTTCCTGCTCTTTCAAGTCGTCCTAAACTGAAGACATTATTTCTTTCTTAACCCCTGTAATTGCATCCAGTGAGTGCAAATTAAAATGATGTTTAAACTTTGCTGTAAAATAAATGTAGCTTGTTTGCCCCTGTAGAATGCATTTCTTTACTTTTTAGCTTTTGATTCAAGGCAAGCTTTAACTTTGTTGTCTTGTGGGTAGCGGCGTTGTCTCAGCCTGTAGTCAGTATACAGAGCATATTACCTTCCTGCTCACACAAGTGTTTACGTTTAATGTTCGGAATCAAAGTGCCAAGTGTGATAGCTTAGCTGAACATGGCAGAAAACTATTGATTGAACCGCTGAGTCGTCTCAGCTTTTGATGAGCTAACATTTGCAGGAATCCATGACATCAGAGAGTAATCCTAATAGGTTTTTTTTTGTGCCAGAAATCCTGACACTCGCCTACTTATCTGATGCTAAACACTTTCTACTCCAGTTATCAGAGACTTTGACACAAGTCTCAAGTTTCATTAAGCCGCATGGGCAAGCTGACTAAGCCCTTACTAAACAGGATTTGGCATCTCTGCTCTGTATATTGGACTTCACTGTCTGCCATGTCCTCTAAAAGCACTGTGTACATGTAGCAAACCATTACTACCCTATAGACTGTCAAGTTCTTCCTGCTTGTAACAAGACTCCGGCCCTCTGCTCTGACTCTGTCTGGTTGACAGCATGAGCGCATGATGTCATTGTTTTGTCAGTGACTTACCTGTCTGTCTAAATGGGTTGTTCCAGTAACGGATATGACTATTTGTAGCATATGGACACTGTCTGCAGCTTTCTAGAGTTCCTTTCATAGGCACATCTGCAGCAAATCATGCGCTGATGACTGATGACATCGTGATGACCTAACTGCCTGTTCCCGATAGTGTTGAGTGAAATATCTTGGCTGGCTTGTCAGAGCCCAGACACACAGACTCCCTGAGCTGATTAAGTGCTGTTAACAGACATTGTAGCAAAGTTGACTGAACATGTTTAAATTTCCTGAATTTAGCTTTGAACTGCTGATAAGGTTATGGTAGATTGTGAAGTCAGACAATGGTATTTTAGTACTTTTATGTAAACGTTTTCTTTTTGAAACATGACCTACCGACTATGATAACAAAGAAAAAACTGCCTTCTTTGAACGTACACGTTGGGATACAAATAATGGAGGATTGTTAAGTTTTATAATATGTTTGTAGGAGCAGTAGCTGTATAATGTTATAGTTCCTACAGGTGCACTTCTGTGAGAACATGTTTTCATCCACATAACTGTCCTTTCTTGTGAAAACCTTGGACCTAACTTTTTTTTTCTTCTTTTTTTCCCAGTTGACCCCGGGCGGTAAGGCAGCTCAGGCTGGTGTCGGTGTAGGAGACTGGGTGGTGTCCATCAGTGACACTAATGCAGAAGACATGACCCATGTGGAGGCACAGAACCAGATCAGAGCAGCAACAGACTCCCTCACCCTCACCCTCAGCAAGTAAGTCGTCGGCAATGCATTATGAAACCATTTTATCTCCATCAAACACTTCAGCATGAAACGGCACAACAGTAAAACGGTAAAAGCAAAATATTGTAACAGCCTCAAAAGTTGCAAAACACATATGTATAAAAGTTACCATACACTCTATTTTTACCCGAGTTTTAGGTTTAGACTTTGACTACATTTTCTTCATAAAAGTCACAACCCCACGAGTAGCTGCGGTCAAAAAAGTTATTATGGAACGATTCTTGTGAGCAGGATATTTCCAAACTGTGACAAAACCTTTCAGTTGATTTTGATAAAAAGTTAGTCCATGATCCAAAAAAGAGTGTTTGTGTACAGATGGCAGTACCATGTAGTGACTTCAAAAAGCAGCTTTTTCCTGAACTGTAAGAAAATACATTTTCCTGGTTTCTTGATGCAACCCTTATCTTTGCATGAAGGGGTGCCCATTTCCGCCCACATGCATTTCAAATAGTTGAACATTGCTTTTTATTTTTATTTTTATTTTTTCTTACTCCCTCCTATAAATTGTGTCCAATCTTCACATAATTGGTACTGTCCTGTTTTCCTACAACTGTTAAAGCCAAAGTCGTGCTGGCGTGGCCAAGCAGAAACAAATTGCCAGACTTACTGGATATTGCAACCTCATTTATAGCAGAGCAATCCTACAAAATATAAGGAAGGTTGACAATTACACTTTCTACAAAACAAATATTGCATTATCATCCATCCATCACTATGTACTGTATGTTGTCTCAAACCTTAACATAATAATTTATCAACCTAACAGGAAGATTGTGGACTATTGGAGGTGCACACTTTCTGAATTCTTTTTAGCTTAGTACTGCATTAATATTCTGTTAAATTCATAAAATCAATATCAGGGGTTAGTCTGCACTAAGAAGAAGATATGCATGTCAAATGTTGTCAGGCGGATACGCTGGCCTTTGTTTGAAAGAAACCATTTTCAGAGGAGAGACGGGTACATTACATCATGCCTCAGCTTTAGATTTAAATTAGTCTTTCTTCAGATTAAAAAAATCTTCTTTCTTTTTTAATTTAGTTTGGCTTATTTAAAATATTACCACTGGATAACTAACAAAAAGGTATCACTCATACCTGCTTACATAACTCCTGCCAGAAATTCCTTACCGATAAAGTATCTGTGTAGAGCACAGGGCAAGTGTTCCATCAGAATCCTAATTATAAGACCAAGATTTCCCTCCCACGAAAAGCTGGAACGCAACCATGATAAGCCTTGCTGCTGTCATGGGACTACTTATGAGTACAAAAAAATAATAAAGTAAAGAGGTTGTGATCCTCGCTGTAACACCACTATTTTCACATCGTGTTCATTTTGTTGTTGCCCGCCAAGAGATTCAAATGTTAGGTTTGTTGAATCAAAACAGCCACAGGTCATTTTATATTCTAGAAGAAAGCAGCCAGGACATAAACTAATAGTTTCAGATGTAGAGATCATGATGTGTTTGCTGCACATTGTTCAACACATTTCTGGCTCCTCTCTCATTCATGCATCTCTGCACAGAGCATTTAATCCAGTGAGCATAAAAAGGTTTTGTCCTATATGTAAATAATACAAAAAATAGGTTTATTTGTTTCTTTGTAACCCGGAAAAAAAATTGACGTTGGTATTTCTTAGTAATATATGAAAGGGCGGCATTGATTAGTCTGTTAATTAGACAACAATGTATTAGGCAACTATTTCTATAATTGAATAATTGTTTTATAAATGACTATTGTCAATCGACACATTGATCTATAATGAAAATTTATTGCAGTCCTAATGCAAAACAAATATTGAGCATAAACAAACCAAACTGCTGAATATAGTAAATAAGCCCCCACAATTTTATATTAACTTGGATTTGCACTCTCCTACCTTTCCAATGTTTTTTATCTTGTGAATTTATGAGTTAATAATCTTGCACATTTGTGTTTTTCTTTCTTGTCAATTGTACAGTATATCCTAAATTTTGTGTGGGCGTGTGTGTGTGTGGGTGTGTGGTTCTCTCAAATGTATGACTTCTATCCTGGAAATTCAGGTTTTATTTTTCTCTGAATAAACTGAGACAGGATGAATAAGTAGACAGGGAGAGGTGGTTAGAGGTAGAGTGATACAGAGATTATACTTCAGGGATCAAAGACAGATTCTGAGTTGGGTGTTAAAATGCAATCTTCTATGTTTTATGCAGTTTGATAAATATTGCAGCAGGTTATTATTATGCCCAAAGATAACGAGACTTACTGTTTCTATAAAAGGTTGCACTCTTTGCTATCAAAGGGCAGCAATTCCTGTTTTTCATACAGCAAAGAGGACACTTTGCTGATTTTGCATGTTCTTTTTTCCTGCAGAAAGACATCACACGGAACACTTTGTGTGCGCGTATGCGTTTGTGGTATAAACAAGGGTGGGGTTTCTCAGAGTTGGAAAGTGACAGAGAGAATCTTGTTGACCTTTTCTGCTGTAAGCAAAAGAATGGCGATGGATCGGTTGTCCTTCTTGAGCCTGATTATGTGTCAGCATCTGTCTAACAGACATTCAGAACTCAATCTTGGGCTTTGATATTTAATGACATCTGGTCAAGATAACTATATTTAACATACTTAGATATAGAAGATTCTACCAGGCCTGCTGTTTTGGGCGGGCATGCAATGCAAAAACCTGAATATGAATTATGTAAACACATTTCGAATGGCTTGGAAAAAAAATCATCTTTTGTGTGTGATCATGGCGCACTTCATTACACTGAAAGTTTGCTTTAGTTATTTCCCTGTGGGATTTTTCTTTTTTTCTTATTCTTGAAAGGAAGATGAAATTGGCATGCTGAAGTGTGATATGTGTTGAGGGCTCTTGCCTACCAAAACCTGTGGCTTTGTGTGTGAAATATTGTTTAAAATTGGACACTAATGTCAGCAAATATTGTTGTGCATCTTCAAAACAAGCCTATTTCATAAAAGAGAGTTTTTCCTCTTTATCTCACAGGGACTGGTGTGATGCTTTGAAAGGTTTACTTAACCCTACTTTTGCTGCATTCGGTGGTTTGCCTACTCTATTTCTCATCTGCATTGGAGGCCAGCTTGTGTAAACATCTCGCATTCTTCCACTACCCTGACTCCCCGGTGTGCGCTGTTCGTCTGCTCTTCTCTTATTACTGTATTGTAAGACAAATATTGTTTTCCTGAAACGCTTCTCAGAGAAGCGCTATTGTCAGTTTTATTTATTTGTATCTTGGCTCCATCCACAGTTTCTTTTATGTCAAGAGAGGACAGCTGCACAGTGATGAGTTAGGGTCTATTGTTTGGTTTAGTGCCTCCATTTTGTTCAACACCAATGATCATTTGGTGTATTTTTTTTTTCTTATGGGGAAAGGCTGAGGCTTTATCCAGCGGCTTTTTTTGAGAGTGGAATCAAAAACTATGGGCAATAGATTTTCAGCTTCAAAGAAAGGAGATCATGTAGCTGCTACAGGGACACACTCGGTCCATATTTCAATGTCAAGGATCAGCCCAGAGGGTTGTGGTTGGAGTTTGTCAGTGATGTGTGTAAAGTTGATTACAGTATCATGGGAGATTTCGAAATGAAATGAGGCAGGAAATTATCTCATAGTGCGCTTATTTAGTTTCAGTGCAGGTCAAATTTGGGCCAAGCAAAAAAACATATTGCAAGAAGTGATGACTTCAATGAACAAATGTGGAGGTGATTAAGTCCAGTTTGCTAAAATGAATACAGAGCACATAGGAGCTGTCATAGACGGTCCTTATATCCTTGCTTTTAAGTGTGACTCATCAAATTGTGGATTAAGCTGAGCTGAAGCACTATGCATGTCACATTGATTTGTCTCCAAGAAGTGTGACACGCACAGATGTGTCAGTATGCCTTCCCTTTACTCCCCTCACTCTCCAGCGATAGGCCCTGTTGCCATCCTGTCTTCAACATTACTCTATCATTGTTGAGCAGGCAATGACGAGCAGTTATTCATTGCTCATTGTCACAGGAAGCGCTGTCCATTGTTTTGTTTTGCGTATGACCGCAGCCCGAAACAATGAGGGCGGCTGCAAGGCTGTTCAGTCTTGCTTAACCTTGTGGGAGCTCGGTGTAGCATTAAAGCAGGGGATGGTAGTTGTTTATGTTGAGTTATTTTAGGAGCCAGCAGCAATGTAACGCTAGGTGCCTACATGTTTCGTGTGTTAAGATATTTTAATGAACCAAAGGCAACGCAGTATTGTGAATCCTGGGATTAGAGTAAGGAGGCGTGCAACACTGGCATGTGCAGCATTCTTAACTAGGTGGGTGAATCTGCAGGCGGTCCACGAATGGGGGGGGGGAAATGTAGCGAGGTTCTGTTTTTATAATGCCACAACAGAGAAAAAACATAACTGTTTTTACAACCTGGTTCTTTTCTCCCACCATTTCTATTGCCTGTTGCATCTTTGCAGATTAGGATAATTGTTGACGTATGAGCATAAGGGGACTCTGTTCTGTTTGAGACCGCATTGCATTGGGGCCCATGAGGCATCACAAACACCGGCATTATGAGCAAACAAGTCCCGTTTTTAACCCAATTATCTAAACCACACGTCAAGGCATGGAAACAAAAGTGAAGTTGGAACCAAACTGTAAACAACCAGAATCCAACAGTACGGATACTTCTCAGTTCAGTCGTACATGTGTGCTCATGTAGTTTTATGACACATTGGCTAAGTATTATGGACATTTTGAGTGCATTCTCTTTTATGCTTACATCTGTGAGTGGTTTAGATAAGTGGGTTAAACTGGTCCTGTTTAAAACCCGTCTGATCACTTGTTTGCATTACCCCTTGTAAAACAGTCTCAAGCGCAGTTCCTGCAACTTCCTATTTAAGCAATTAACTTGTTAAAATGTTTTTATTAACTAATGGGAAATATGGCCAAAAATACAACAATAAGATCCTTTCAGCAGAAAAATTCAATAAAATTATAAAACTAAAGTCACTCTGTAAGCTGCAATTAGTCTTTCTGCATTATGAGGTGGATATTTGTATCTCTGTATCGGACTTATTTCTTATTGCCCAGGTTTTGTCATAGTGATTTAGGAACAAAACTAGTATAATAAATTCTTTAAAATCTAAAGTGTTGCAGTACAAGTCGTCACAAGGTTTTTTCAGTTCAAATAACATACTCCTAAGATGGATGGATGGATGGATGGATGGATGGATGGATGGATGGATGCTTTATTAATCCCCTAGGGGAAATTTGTTACTCTTTGTTCTGGAGATTTAAAATTGCCATTTTCTGAAACAACTTTTCCTTTTAAATGAAACATTGCAGACTTGTGTAATATTTTTTTAAATTTTCTCTTTTTTTTATTATTACAGTTTTTGTGAGTGACTTTTAAATGTGTGAAGTTGAGTTTATTGTGTCTTTCTCTTCTTTTCACAGAGCTTTCAAAGCGGGTGGAGACCAGAAGGTAAGACTACATTTGTCTGAAACATTGAGCTCACCTCTGTGTGAGCACTTGGATGCTTTGGCATGGTCTGCTCCAGGACTGCAGTGACATTGATTGAATTGGAAACTTCCTTTAATCATTTCTCACAATTGGCTTCAATAGCATGTTATGTCACTTTGTGTTTAAACCCATCTGATTCACTCGAGTCACCTGTCGAGCTCTTACCAATCCATACACTGTGCATTAGCGAAGCATCAGTGAGTCGCTAAATTAGTTGTTTGCTGGATAGAGTGTTGTGAATATTGCTTTTGGAGTTTCCTGTGGTTTGTGATGCCTTGCACAATCCCCAAAGCCAGTGTAATACTGATACAAATAGTTTTACGATCAAACCTCTGAAGAGCTACTTGCACAACTGATACGAGTGTGTATGGCAAAATGGTGTCATGAACTGCTTTGTGCTGCATGATATTTTTAGTAAAACAGCAGGAACAAAATGCTTTTCACACAGGCAGTGTTCCGTTTTAGGGATTTTCTTTTGCAGTGCATGCAGATTGCTCAGTGAGAAATCTCATTAGTGAGACATGTCAGTCAAATATGACAATTTCTCACTTTGAGCATTTTTCCTTTTACCAGCAGTAGCAGATTACTTAGGCAAGTCCGTGGCAGACTGCCAAAACAAATAAAATGTCTGTGTTCACACTTCTTAAGCACTTCTTCTGTGCACAGAGAAAAGACTGCAGACTTTGACAGAGCTCATGCTTCAGCCCAGAGTAATTTGAAATCAAAATATATTGGGCTGCGCTGGAAGCTTTCTTAATATAAAGTTTAGGATTGTGCAACAGCAAAAGGACCTTTCATTGTGTGCAGAAATGTCTTACCGCATGTTGTTTGCTGTGCTGCCTTGTCTCCCTCTCCCACACTTTCATAGGACTCGCTTGCTCCGGCTTCTGTGCAGCCAAAGTACTCCTTTGCCCCCAGCACAACCATTAACAAGATGGCGAGGCCATTTACAGCAGGTGGTGGTAGTGCCAATTCAGGACCTGCTATTAAACCTGTGGCCTACTCCCCTAAACTTAACACCCCAAGCTTACAGGGCCGTGCCAGTGTGCAGCAGCCACAGAATGGGTAGGTGGATAAATAAACACTATTCCCTTTGGAACCACAATGTGACTAATGTGGTTTTAATGGTATTTCTGATGTCTCATTATTCTGGTTTTACACTAAGGAGAAAACAACTCCTCCAGGATTTCCAAACGGCTTTATGTTAACAATTTAATTACATATATTGCCAAATATGTCACAGATTTTCAAGAAACATTCCAGAAAATATCAACAGTATGTTGACTCATTGCTGAGATCTACTTAATTATTCCACTTTCTGCCAATAATGTAACAACCAAGATATCAAGCATATGCTTGTGTATTAAACATATGCGATTGCTGAAGAGCAAGCAGTAATACGCTGCCATTATAGATTGTATCATAGATAGACTCGGGCTATACACTGATTTGGGGGGAAAGGGAGGAGGTTGTCAGCTCTTGTCATAACAAACCTCAATGATCCCGTTGGCCTTTATCATACAGCTGAAGGCGAATGCTTCGTTAGCATAGAAGGGGATATTTAGCTGACATTTGCAATTCAGGCTGATTTCCTCTGCTGAAAGGATTTTTTATCGGATGACAAAACCTGTTTACAGAGATTAGTGAAGGATGTGTCAATATAATCAGTCACAGTTTTATGGCCTTGTAAAATCAGTTACAATTTTTTTCTTTGGTTGCTTTTTTTGTGCCTTTTTTGGCCACTTTGTCTGTCTCATCCTCACTATATGTGTGTGAGAGAGAGAGAAATGAATACTGAAAAGTAAGACGTTTTAAACCTGAGGAATGTATAATTTCTTGCAAATCAATCCACCTTTTCAAAGTGATTTGCTATTTCAACAGATTGGTTATTGATCCACTGTTTCATACTTGTCTTGCTTCTACAGTCAATATTATGCTGAAAAGAAATGGAGGAATGGATTTTAAAGTGTAGTATTTCTCAGCTATTAGAAGCTGTGTTGTTTGACATATTCATCATTATTTGACAGCCTTTTTGGTTTTTCTTTGTAAAACATTGCATCAGTCAGAAGTCATACTTCTGAAAATGTATATTCTGATTACGTGTCTCAGTCAGTGTTATGCTTGAAAATAGTTTCCTGGGGATGTCGGTGGCATCTGCTCTTATTTTGGAAATATTTATTTAGTGGAATCCAATTCTCTGGATTTACTTAAGTTACAGCAGCATGCAGCTAGTCATTTGTCACATCACAGCAGTAATGATGGGAAGCATGAATTGTTTTTTATGTAATACATTTTATGGGCCAAATAAAAGCTGCTAAACAACTCCTAACATGGACACTTCTCACATGTCCCTCCAGTAAAAGTTCGACCTGTTGTGTGAATCTTCAGTCTCTCCTTGAAAACTTTATTGATCCATTTTGGCTTTTTGATCTTTTTGGTTATAAATTATTGAAAGACAGTAGCTTGGCTTCAGAGCTGTAATGCTGCTATCATCTCTGCTGTGTATTACACATGATGTTACTGCTCCCATCACAAAACTCTCGCTGCTATAATTGCACAAAATACAAGTTTAAAATGATCCAGTTTTTTATTTGACCAGTTTTCAGCTTTTACAAGTATTCCAAGAAGGATCCAGAAAATGTCAGGATGCTGTGAAATGGTCTTTGAGGGTAGTGGTTCCTGTAATTTGGATGATGGTAGTCGTAGCATGGGCTGACTGCAGTCATTGGTGAGTTGTGGCCCAGCGGCTGCATTTATCCTCACTCATGAATTCTGCTGAGTTCTCAGCGGCTCGATTATTTTAAGCAGCCACACTTGCTTACTCTCAAGAGGGCTCGCACAGTTGTGAAGTTTCTCTGGAGATGGCCTAACCCCATTCCTCCGGCCATTTTTGAGAAGATTAAAGCTTAATTATAACTGTCAGCCCTGTTCCGATGAAGGCATTGTTGGATTTCTCCAGTAAACAGTTCGATGCAAACGGCGTATATCTAATGTGTCTAAGCCTGTCGTACTGGAAACCGGTTTTCTGTGATGTTGTTTGTACAGAGCTTACCCTGACATCATGAAGCGTCACTGCTGTGGCATTTATTGTTGTGGATGGGTTTCAGAGCACAATAGGAACTAGATGAACTGCAATGGCACATGCATCAGGCAAAGGGTTTTTCTTTTCTTTCTTTTTGGGCAAAGGCTCCATCCATTTACATAACTTTGTAAAGCATTTGTGCTCACGGGTGAGTGAGTGTTTGGCAAAGGTTTGGTGCCAGTCATTTTGGGCCAGTGTAACAATGGATGATTTGACAGACAAACAATGCTGTATTTCTCTCTGGGCCTGTTGACAATAACTGCATGTCTTGTGGCACCTCTTGCACATTTTTGCAGCCTGCAGCATTTTTGGTCTTCTGTTGTGAACAACCGATGGCATTTACATTCTCGACATGTCCTTGTTTTTCCTCGTGTTTAACTTAAAACTGAACTCTGACCTTTTCTGTTTCTCTTTTCTTTAAATGCAACAGATGGACACTCTTGACAAGTTAGTATATTGCTTTTTTCAGTAATGGTCCAGACAAAAAATAATGTTTGCTTGTTTGCCTTTCTAAATTGTCATTTATACTCTCACACAACAATTCCACTAATTCGTCTTGTGACCTTTCTTGGTGTGTTTGCAGCCCTTCACTGGTTGTATATATTTCAATAGTGTAACTTAAAATAGTCGAATAATTTACAAGAAAAAGGCAAAGTCTAAAGGAAAGTCTAAAAAAACAAGCGTATGCTGATACTGGTTTTTCCTATCTCCACTGGAAACCTCTGCTCTACTACAATCCATGCAACTATTTTCTAGAAATTTACAAGTCAAATTGAAAAAATTACCATCTCAAGTTTTTTTAAATTACAATCAGGACATAACTATCAACATCACGATGTCTAAAAGCTCTTAACTCGTCAATCTTTATTTATTTTTATCTTAATGTCTCCTATCGCCTGTCTCTCCTCTGACATTTTTTATACAATCTATTTAATCTTTGGTGTATTCTACAGGGGTGAAGCGACTTACTATGGTGATGAGTGCCAAGAGTCCAAGTAAGGGGCAGCTGCATGCAGGCTGGTTTGTCAGTTTATTAAGTTAGTATGGCCAGACTGGTTATGACAAGAGAGGAGAGATGTTGCTCTTTGGTAGATTCACAGATGCGGTTTACAGAAGAGAGATGCAACAGACCATGCCTTTTTTTTTTTTTGATTAGTAACTATGTATCATCATCCTCTTGCTTAACATTAACTGCATGCTGCAGTTGACCTGCGACCCTGTTGAAAATGGAAAGCATTTTTGTATTCTGCTTCTTCAGTTGCTCATCAAAATAAAAGCTTTAAACATAGTAAAATGTTGTCACAAACTAGGGCGGTCTGACTTTCTCCTATTGATTCTAATGACAATTATAAATACGATCTCTAATGTGGTCATGTCCATTTATGAGCGTCTATAGTGTGCCCGAGAGAAATCTAAGTAATGGATGTCCATTAGCTCGCTTATTGGGTGACTGTGATGCTGAGCATTAAGTATTGCATGCCCTGTTCAGGATGTCCTCTATTTTCAAGGTTATCAGATTAGCTTGTCTGGTGTGAGTGGGCGGTCCCTCGTTGGGTTTGTGTTAACTGCGCCTGCCGTGTGCTGCTGCTGGGTGTGTGTACAGGCATGGCCTCAAGATGGAGAACCTGCCCTGTTTTATCCCCAACGACCGCAGCAAGAAGAGGCTGATCCAGGACACTGAGGACTGGCAGCCCCGCACCGGCACCACCCAGTCCCGCTCCTTCCGCATCCTGGCCCAGCTCACGGGCACCGACTTCAGTAAGTCGGGGACCAGGCCCGGCGTACTCCGGAGAGTGAGACAACAGCGAGTGATGGGTTAGGGGTGGGCGTCTCTGGTAGGCAAGATGAGGTGGAGGTGAATGCCTGTGACTGAACAGTTGAGCTACTTTTGTGACGGCAGACTGAGTGGCACAGGAAAGGTGGATAACAGGAGTGTTCGTTTTCCTTTAACTGTCAGGTGGCTGCTTTCTTCAGTGACATTGGTTTTTCTCCCGACTGTAACCAGTCTGAGAAACACATGTACATGTTTATTACAGCAGGGGTTGTATGAAGGGCACCTGATCAGCTGTTCGTCTTTTGAAAAGCACTTTCTTCATCAGTAGGGCATGCTAACGTGTGTCTCTCCTGGATCTCTCAGTGCAGGACCCAGATGATGAGATCATGAAGAGGTCCAGGTAAAAACTTGAGTTTTGTTGCTTTGAACGCGTCAGTTTCCTTGGTCTCCAGTGTGTGTGCATGTGGAAGCTGCAGTTTGACAACCATTTCAGAAATTCAAGTTTTAAATCTCACTTCTTAGAATTTTGCTGCTTTGAATACTGGCATGTGTGGTGTGATTTGTACATCCTTTGGATTATTATTGAATCATAGCATCATTTTATTTTAAGGAATTTAATATGGTAAATGCACTTGGTTTTCTTGCTGTGGGATAGCTGGGAAGACTAATATTCCGCGTGTTTGTATCCCAGCGAATAAGCCAGCCGCCAATTATCTTAGCTTAGAGTAAAGACTGGAAAAGGCTACTATGTCTTTCTACAAAGGTAATAATATCTTAGCACCACCAATTGACTGTTTCTCGGCCGAGCACATTCACTTCCGTGAGTGTTGTCACCACGAGGTTGCTCTGAATAAATAACCAGGATGAAAAGATGTTACTTGGTGAGCTTTATACTCTGAGGTGAAATTGGTGAGCGACGAGCCAGGCCAGTTTCCTTCTCCGTGCTAGGCTTAGCACTTGGCTGCTGGCTGTATTTAACAAACAGAAGAGTCTATCTTCTCATTTAACTCTTGGCAAGAAAATGAATAAGCATATCTTCCAAAATGTGAAACTATTCTTTCACTTTTAATATTTGCCTTACAGACCTTATTTTATCCTTGTTCAGTCTTTGGTGTTTTACCCGTTTTATTTCTCTGCTACTTTTTTCCCTTTTTTGTGCACTTTACTCTACTTTCTGCTCTCTCATGCTCTATTTGTATTTATTCTCTGCTTTACTATCTGTTTTCCTCCCTGCCAATCTCTGTTTCATATCTCTGTTGCTTTCGCTCAGGGAAAAGTTCCTCACTGAGATTCAGAGTCCCCGCTATGCCCGTCTGAGGGATTGGCATCACGACAGGTCTGCTCGCGCCCTCAATATCAAATCCTGAGCGACATCTTAGACGCCACGGGATGCAGAGCCTGCTCGCGATAGCCACACCGCAACGACGCCGAAGATAGCTGACCGTCCAATGGCAGTGAACAAATTCACCTTTCAGATACAGATGAGGTGAAAAAGAAGTTTGGGGAAAAAAGAAACGCAAACCAAAAGTAGAAGAAACGTAGCCTAGATGACAAAGCCCAAAGTGGAACCTTGCATACTGAGCCTAAGTGTAAGATCTCCCTCTGAATCTCTGACTTGATGATTGTTGACAACACTGTGGACCATTGTGTCTGTGGCCTTATTTTACATTTCACACTGCATTACTTAAAGTTAAGCGGTGGGAAGGTGGGAAGGGGGTCTCAGCAGTGGAGAGCGCCTTTCTGTTCGTTATTATTCTTTGATTGTGAAGTTCAGACCCTCCTTTGATCTGTCTCTCTCCCTCCCACTTTCTCTGCCTGTTTCTATTTATTAAGTTCTTCATCCTCTAGAGTTTTCATTTGTGATCCCCTCATCTCGTAGGCTTCTCCAACCATTAAGAAAGAAAAGGAAAATAAATCTGTACTTTTGTTTTTTTTTCCTGCTGTCATCAAAAATATAAAACATCTGGAAAAAAAAGCATCTCTTGCTTCTGTCCTTTCTTCTTTGTTTCTTTTCTTCATGTTTATTCAGTATTCAAGCTTAAAAGAATAAATCTCCTGATATACTTCACTTTCTTAAGCTGACTTGCAACAGTTTATTTAACGAGTGTACTGAACAAAATCGATTTAGTAGAAGCAGGGTTTCCTCAGCCTGTGAGTCGATCTGAATAAATGATGTACCTTCTCTAAGATCAAGGTTCAAGCTTTACTTTATGATTTTGCATCACGTCATTAAAGTGCAGAGGTGCACACTGAGGAATTGTAGCCTTTGGTCTTAGTTAAAAGTATCAGAGTATTTAATACTTAATAAATCAACCAACATTATCTAGAGTTCAGCAACAGAGCAGTGGCCTTTATCAGAGAGAAAAGATCTGTGATATCATCTATGATCTAAAAAGTATGTTTTAGAGACACTGTTTGAAAAACTGGCCTGTAGACAAGGTACAAAATGTTCTTTTACCTTCTATAGGTAGTATATTTAAGAAATAATGAAGGTTATGGCAACAGGAAACTATGTAGCGCTTGCTATTTTAAAGAAATTAGTAATTTGTGCTAAAAAATAGCCATTTCACTTTTAATGAAAACAGAAATTAAGGTTAGAAAACACTTTAGTCATTTGTAAGGAAATATTATAAGTACCGATGGTATCACCAATTATACGGTTATAAACAAGTGACTATAACTAAACTAGTTGAAATCTGGTCTGTACCAATAATTGTATTCAAACACTTTATGTCAAATGAGAAGTCAACAATCATGGCATTGTGGAAATATTTCAGCAGATTACGGTAACGCAAAAAGTGAAAAATATTACGTTAACATGCTACGTGTAAAAAAAAAAAAAAGACAACCTCTCTACATTAATTACAAAAACATTAAAGAAGCTTGTTGCATGGATTAAAAGCAGCCAGTAGAAACGCAGTGCGTCGCTCTGCCCTCTCAGACTTGTGCCACCATGTTTCACATGTCGTCAGTTGTCACATTTACCTCCAAACCATGGAGGGTGACACGTGTCAGTGCTTCATGCTCGATCTGAAATCCAAACCTACTCTTTTTTTTTTTTTTTTTCTCCTTTTCTTTTTTCTGCTGGATGTCGAGCTGCCAACAACCTACCTCCATCCTTATTGCTCTGGTCCCACAGGAACGAAGCCCAAAAAGAACCCAGGTGTATGTCAAATCAGAGGTGTAAACAGAAAATGTCAAGGAAATGTTCCGTAGGAATATTGGGGTGCTGCTCTGCAGCATGTCCAAAACTCTGTCGGAGGCAAATAAAACCCTCCTGTCTGGCACAGTCTGTGATGCGGGAACTGTGCGCCTGCATAACGCTGAGCGGGGAGCGGGAGGAGGATGTTGAAACGGGGAAAATGTCAAGAAAACATGATCCCGGCCGCTCCGGGTGGGAATAAGCAGCTGTAGAGGATGTACTCCAATTTGCACCTGCAACCTTCACCAGAGTGAGATGCAGCCGCACAAGCTCTCAAAGGTGTTTGAGGAGTCGATGCCATGGGCCTGTTGTCATGTAGGGCAGCATGGCTCGGGAGTGTAGAGGCTGCAGCGTGGCCCGGGGTGTTGTTTGGTCGGGTCCCAGAAGGCAGGCATGCCGGGGTGTGGGGTGATGTGCAGCTGACCCAGGGTCAAGGTGTTAAAACGGAGAAAGAGCTTTTTTCTGTCATCTTTCTCATGCAGCTTCCTCTCTTCCTTTCTCTCAGTTTTGCTGTAGTTTCTCTCCAAAAATCCCACCATGCTTAATTCCGACCGATAACTCATCTCTCACCAGCCCTGCAAGCCATCTTCTTGCTGTTGAAAAGCAATTTAATGTCCTGTATTATTCAGTGTGCTGCTGGAAAGTAGCATACCGTTTTTTAGTTCGTTGTCTTGCTGGATAGCTCCCAGCTCCACCGCTGCAACTTCTCCTGCTTCTGGAGCTTCTTATGTTTAGTTGTGTGGCTACATTGGAAGTATAATTGATGCTGCTTTAACTTTAACCTGGTATAGGCGGCATGAGGCCATTGCAGGGTAATTCATTTCACATTTTCTTATTTTTCTCCGCAAATGAGAAATGATTGCATCATGTTTCATTAGTGTATTGTAGATGGCACGGTTGCTGATGTAAACATGATGGATGCTCAAGGCAGTGTTATATTTTTTCCCGAGATGAGACGTCTCCAGAGCGCACTGTCTTGGCTCAGAAGTTGTTTTTGCTTCTCAGTCATGGTTTGAAGATTTTCTGAATATAGTGACGCTTGCTGCGGGGTAACAGAACTTTGAAATGTAGAAAGAACTCTTTATTTCAACACTTCTGCACATGAAGGCTCGAC
Organism: Clinocottus analis; assembly: GCF_023055335.1. NCBI lineage: Eukaryota > Metazoa > Chordata > Actinopteri > Perciformes > Cottidae > Clinocottus > Clinocottus analis. The sequence goes on from NW_027175821.1 coordinate 6,625,883, forward strand.
GCGAAATCCATCTGCATTCAGACCCGACAGCAGAGCGTGCCTAACTTTGCTTCTGAGTGACGTCAATCAATCCGAGGTGTTCAGGCTTCTGATTGCTCTCATTAGAGGAGTCGCTCTTGAAGCGTTTGCTGACGCCTTTTACCGAATGCACGCCGCAGTATCTGTTGTTCAGCGTTGATCGTTTGAATTGCGGGATTGATTGAAGGCTTGTGCGACCGCGTAAAATGGCCCGCAAATCAATTCCAATTAATTTACAGTGTATTGTCTAGGACATTTACCCCGAATCTGCAACACTCAACCGGCTTGTCTTCGCAACAGGTGAGAAGCCCATGCTAATCCTGTCGCTACTGATTCATAGTAATCATGCTGACGCTTAACGTCATGCACACAACAGGTCATTTGTGGCTCAGTGTAATGGAGACAGCCATGGCTGCCGATATCCAAACATGATACTCTTTAAGTAGTAACCATGGTTACTGAAGTGTGTGCGTGTGTCTGTGTGTGCGCGTTTGTGTGCTTTTTCTAATTAGTCATTTCCTCTCCACAGCCTTGAGCCAACTCCCTCACCTGCCAAGGCCCAGGCAGCCGATAAACCAGATGGTGAGTTTCTGCTCCTGCTGATGCGTATAAAGAACCCCAGCAGCATCCAGTAGAGGTTGTGCTAATAGATTCTTATTAAGTGTCAATACATGAGCGTCAGCAGCGCCAACGTACCACACAACTGTTACAACATGCATCTGGAGGGAGCGTGTATATTGCATGAAAGTGTCCCCGTTGTGCAATAATTCAAAGTCACAGCCGAGTTTGTGCTGTAATTCCAAAATGAATGTCCTTGTTTTGTTTTTCTCCGGGCCAAGGCTCCAAAACTGCAGCAGCAGGCAGTTCAGGTCCTTCCTCTCGACCACCGTGGGTCACCGACCGTAATTTCGCCGACCGCTTTCGTCCAGACAAGACCAGCACAGTCGTGACTCAGCACCAGCAGCCGGTCCAGCCGACGCCTATGCAGAACCGCAGCTCCATCCTGCAGGCGGCGCAGCAGGTTCCTGAAGACAGCGGGAGTACCCCTGTATGTGGCGCCTGCAACAAAATCATAAGGTGAGACCGCACCACTGGTGGCAGTTTGATTAATTCCAACAAAATACAAGACTCTCAATGTTTGCTCTTTTCAAAGTCCTTTTAGAGAAATGACACATGATTTAACACACTTAATATATGCAATGGCAGATTGTATGACTGGTGCAAATTTAGTCAGTCAGCATAATTAACAGTTTGGAGACATGTTTTTTTTTTTATCACTGCAGACACGCATTATGCTGACTTTGAAATAATTGTAATCTCATTTCACACATTTACCAGATAACAGATGAACCGTAGTTCTTATTCTGGTCTCTATTGCATGAAAACAGAATATCAAATGAAGGTACAAAGTTTCCAAGAGAACTCCAAAGCATGTCTCCAGTTTTTGATCACCTTTCACAAAGGGACCAGCTAGGTTTTGCGTCATGTTGTTGGACACGTGCTGACATTTCCTATCGAAACTGTTCTCGTTTGTTTCAGATTTCCATAATGCCACTGGTGTGCTGTAAATGTGTGTGTGTTTTTTTTACAGGGGTCGGTATCTGGTAGCGCTGGGGCGTTCTTGGCACCCGGAGGAGTTTAAGTGTTCACAGTGTAAGGCGGTCCTGGATGAGGGGGGCTTCTTCGAGGAGAGAGGGTCCGTCTACTGTACCAAGTGCCACGATAGCCAATATGCTCCAAACTGCGCAAAATGCAAAAAGAAGATCACAGGGGTAAGAACCGCAACTACTGTGTGACGCAAAATCAAACCACAAACCATAAACGCCAGCTGCTGTTTCAAGGTTGGCAGTTTGTGATGTCTTTGAACAAGAATGTATGGATCTTGTCTCCACTCTGCTCCAGCAACACTAGCTGAGCGCTAAATAATACAATGTATAACCTTTTCTCTCCATCAGGAAATCATGCATGCCCTGAAGATGACCTACCATGTTCAGTGTTTCAAGTGTGCAGCCTGCAAGAATGCAATCAGGAACCAAGCCTTCTACATGGAGGAGGGCGAACCCTACTGTGAGAAAGGTAAGACATTTAACTGTTGCTTTCCTCCCAAACTTGACCATTCCTTGGCTTATACTCATAGTCCAATTGCAAATAATTCCAAAAAGTATGCTAAAGAAATGGATAGTTTTTTTGGGGGAATTGTGGGACATCAACATACTTTATTCACACCCAGATCTCCTCCTTTCATGCTTTTTGTTAATGATATCAGCTGTTGGGTCAAACACAAAGCAACATGTGCTCTTAAATGAAATGGCCCTGTGTCTGCATGTCCAGCATCGCTTCACAGTGTCATGAATCTGATGCTTATGATCATTCCATTTCAAATGTCCTTTTCAAACAGACAACACCTGAAGACGGTAATAAATAGTCAGAATAAACGATGACCTCACTGAAAGTTTAGTTTGAATGAGAGAAAGACACCGTCCTTGAGGGAAAGCACATTCAGACTTCATGGTACAACAATCTCTGTCACACAAAAAGATGAAGGAATCTTCATGGTGAAAAATCCTCTGCTGGAAACAAAGGCAAAAACATCCTATTAATGTGGTTTTGAGAGAAGGAATGTAAGAAAAGACTTAACCACAATGGAGGAAAAAACCTCATTTTTAACACAAAATATAAGACTAACTCTGAATTAAAGTTAGGTACTTTTTAAAGGTAGTGCTGTAGCACAACATATGAAACTCTGGCAAAATCCTCACTGTGCAGATGGATTAGCTTCAGTGCCAACTGAGAACATCTCAACCCGTGTAAGACCCCTATAAGTTAACTCATGGATCAAGCCTTTTATATTTATCGTAAATCTGCACTGCACTGCATGAATGAACAGAGTGAGAACCGACACCCCGCCATGCAGCATTACGTTTGTGATCGAGCTTATTTGATGAAAGATGTCGTATCCTTTTACTTTCAATGGATGCTGTTGCTCAGAACAGTGCAGTTCAGCCTACATAACAGCGGCTGGGGTTCAAAAACAGTCGAATGCAGCCGGTGGTTGATTCAGAGGTCTCGCTATGTGCGTTTTCTGATGTAGTTGTTTCTTTTGAATTAAAAAAAAAAAGCTGACTGCTTCCGCTCTCCTGTTTTCCTCATTTTCATATAGATTTAATTTTGTTATCGTTTCGTAAAACTGTTTGCTGTGGGGTTCGGCTTGGCCCAACATCATGAATCTCTTGGCACGTACCACAGTCAATCATAAAGTGGGATGTTTTCATCTGCTGTAATCTATCTAGCTCCAGTTTACTTCATGCATTTTTCTATTGAACTTTATGAATGGTGTGTGCTCTTCTATTATGCTGTAAATGATTTAGCTAGGCAGCGTGCTTCTCTCCCTCACTACCGAGGCTCTGACGTGGATCGCTAGCTTATCAGAGGCGAAGCCAGGACCGGAGTACTCATACTCTGAATAATGCCTTTAGCTCTGATAAACATTCTGCTGCCTCAGCATCCCTCACCCGCTCACTCTCAAGCAGCATTATAACCTGACACTTTCCCAAGAGGCCTTGTGATGAAAGGGACTGGCAAATCCAGTTAAGTATCTGGAGCAATTTCCCCTCATCGTAATCCCTCCCTTAAACTGTGGAAAGGCACTAATGTACAGTCGGTGGACAAAATAACACAAACGCAAAGTATCGTGCCGAATGAGGAGAGCAGCTAACACTTGGCTTCAAAACAGCTTCATCCACCGTTATTGCTTTCATTGAAGTCCTCAATTATGTGTGTGTGTGTGTGTGGTCTGATATTACTCCCCTTCAAGAGGAAAAGCCTTCAGTTCTTTTTTCAAAAAGATGACAAAGAGGTGGAAACCTATTTCACACTGCGTGGTCCAGAACACCCCACAAAGGTTAAGTGTTTACGTAAGGTGATTGTGGAGGACATGCCGGATGCTTGACCTGATATTCAGGATGATAAATGCCTTTTTTTAAATTTATTTAATTATTTTATTCTGATTGATGTCTATCATATCACCTTCTCTCCTCCCCTTACCTTTATCACTCCAGACTACGAGAAGATGTTTGGCACCAAATGCCACGGCTGTGACTTTAAGATTGATGCCGGGGATCGGTTTCTGGAGGCCTTGGGCTACAGCTGGCATGATACGTGCTTCGTCTGTGCTGTAAGTCATTTTGATTGATATGGCTCCCTGTGGGGCTCTCTCTGCCCCATCTCTTCTGGCTGTCCCAGCACAATGCCACCTGAAAAAAAATCTGCCTCCCTCTCTGGACCTTAAGCTTTCCCTCCCACTCTCTCGCTCTCTTTCGACCTGTCACCTGCAGTCTATCACTCTCTCCATCTCTCCCTCTCTCTCTCTCTCTCATTCTGTGAGGAAAACGGAAATTAGATCCAGCGAAGGAAAGAACATGTGCCTGCTCTCTTGCCAGTCGAAAAAACAGTGTAAATTCACATTGGTAATGTTAAGGTCTGATATCTCCTGTGCTCTTCTCTCCCAATCTGTCTCTGTCTGTCTCCTTTCATCTCCAAAGCTCTGTCAAATCAACCTAGAGGGGAAGACGTTCTACTCGAAGAAGGATAAGCCGCTGTGCAAAGGCCATGCCTTTGCTCCAGTGTGAGAGAGCGAGCTTCATCTGCAGAGGAAGTAACACTTCTCTCTCTCTCTCTCCCTCCTCTTTACTACACTCCGCCCTCCAGCACACTTCTACTCTCTTCTTTCCAACCACACACCGAGTCACACAGTCTTTCGTCTATCCCACGGACGTCGTTTCAATATTTGAGGCTTACTTTTAGCCCTCTTACTTTCCTAGGACACACATGTTACTGCCTGTAATACCAAATGCTGTGTTGTCTAACTGGAAGTAGTTAAGGAATTGTGTCATGTCATCACTAACCAGTTGAGTATAAGTCCAGACATTTAAAAGTGCAGCTGCAGCTCATCTGAATTTAATTGTCGTTGCTTGTGAAGAATTGACCACATAACTCTATTAATCTCATCCTTGTTCAACCTGAAGTGCGATTAAGTCGGTATCTTGCCAGGTGAAGCAGTCATTTCGCTTTTAATAATCATACATATTGCAGTAATTATCTGCCTCTACTCCTGCACTAAGTGTAGAGAAGTGGTGGCCCCATTCAGGGCCCTTCTGACTCACTTACTACAGGACCTATTAATGTAATGGGGGTCCAGTCGAGCACAAAAGGGGTGTCCTATTTCTGCTTGACTGGTCCGCCGCTCCGCTCCACAGAAGCACTCACTGCAGAATGTGCTCTGATTTGCTAGAGCCAAAGAGAGAAGTAAAGTAGTTAATAACTGTAATTTTGAGTGCTTTAATAATGCTCAATCACTCCAATTTTAGTAGTCACAGATGTGGGCGACAAAACGAAAAGTCAGGTTTAAAATGTATCACTCCATCCCCAGTCTTTTGGAGCTATTTATCGGACATGTTGTTGTAAGAAAAGAAGAAAAAAAAAACCTGTTATAGATTATTTCCCCCCTCATGTTACTATGATATTGGGACTATTCCTTTGAGTACTTTCCAATTATGGATGAATTTGTATTTATATTGCTCCAGAATGGGCCTTTTAAGTGTTTGTTTGTTTTTTTATAGCTGTTGGACATTTAAAATATAATAATCTAGTAACGGCGAGCGCCTGAGCAGAACACCGGGCTGAACACATCTGTAAGATTTTCCATTGACTGATGTTTTGGCTGTCTTTGTTCTCACCAGCACCTGCTCCCCAACAAGGGGACAATGGACTCATGTTTTTGCCATTTTTGTTTGTTCTCTTTTCTAACATTTTTACGTTACACAAATAGCTGTTTTCACAAAGTCCCTCGTTAATGCCTTCAATGTTCTCTATGTAGAAATAAATAATTTTACAATACCCATTCAGTCACTGAAGTTGTCTGAATTAAGTATCCCTTTTTTCAAAATGTTAACCATGTTGAACAAATAGTGAGTGGCAGTATTTTCCAACATGTGAAAGTATTTCTTTAAAGGGAGCCTCTTGTAGTCAAAGGGATGTTGAGTCTTTGAAGCGTGAATATATGAAACAAACCAGTGATCGTGTATATGGTTCTTTTCTATGTAATTTAGTACGCAATCTCAGTTTCAAGTGAGAGATCCAGTCCTTGAATTAACAATATATAATTTATTTACAACAATTTCAGGTTGAATTACTATACATACCTTTCTGAAATGTCATAGATAGATATATATACATAAGGCCAAGTAAATACTTGAAAGCACTTAGAAACGAATTTCCAAAATTCTACCCACAAATCCATATCATTGTCCAAAAAGTACAGAAAATCTCCTTTAGCAGAAGTTTTTCATTGCCACAAAAGTTTTTGACAACAATTTACATTGACGATAAGGAACACAAAAGGTAAAAAAACAACAACAATAAAACAATAAAAGGATTATACAATTGCATAAGCGCTGTGGCATGTAATAAATACAGCATTTTTGACTTGCAGAAAGGCAAGAAACATTGAATCAAGGAACTAAATACAAAAACCATTCACAAGTACAGAAGTCTATCTTGTGACAGGGAGGTATGCACACACCCAGTCTCACACTCTCACACTCTCGCACACACACAAACAGACACGCACGCACGTCCTTGACACTGAATAGTAATGAGTGACACAAAGTACAGTTGTGAGATGAAACAATTTCCCCCATAACTTGGGGATGAACCCTTAAACAAAGCGCGCGTGTGTTACTGACACACAACTCTTACACAACCATCAGGCCCAGGCTCCATCATGAAGGAACTGTATTCATCACAGACACAGGAATTGCAGATTTGTTAGATTTTGTTGGACAAGTTAGATGTGAGGATAGATGCTGAACATCATGGCGGCTGGTGAATTACATTACTGAAAAGTGCTTCGACAACACATCCAAGACGATGACGGAGCTGATAAAATTTCACACGCACGCACGCACGCACACACAGTCTGACTGTACAACTGCCATGGCTCATCTAAACGTGCCGTGTCAACACTGGCTTGTCGGTGTCCAAGAAGTGAGGTCCTCGTTCCCCAATCGGCCTCCACGCAGTCCCAGTGCAGTGATTCACTAAGCATTCGTGACTATTTCCACCTTTTTGTATTTAAATGCTGCTTACACTTAGAGAAATAATCAGGGAGACATATGCAGAGTAAGGACGAACAAAATATGTATAGAAACTTCCTGTAAAACAGTCTCTAAACCCTTAACACTGCAAAAAAGTCTTCACTGCTAGATCGCCAAAGAACAGTATATAGGCAAACACGTCACGGTTTAGACTTGACAAATGCTGCGCCAGTTAAGTGTCTTTTTTTTTTTTGGCTTCATATTAAAATATAATTTACATTTCTTTACAAAGTGATAAACCGACACATATTACTGCTTCAACGAACGCCGTTAACTTGCCTCAAAGACGAAAGCGATGAAATGATTTGGACTTGAAGTCCGCAGTTTAGAAGAGACAGCAACTCTGACTTATTCTATAACTACCCGCAAGTAAAACAATGCTGAAACAATATTCAATGGACACAATATGAGTAGGACGTGGCCTCAAATGATATTCATAAAACTTTGGTTACCGATTCTGCTCATATACAGTATGCAAAGTGACAGCACACGGCTAGTATAGAAAAAGTATTTACACACGATGATGATCCATTTCAACATGAAAAGATTGATTTAAGGTGATATCGCCATTTTGTCCTAACGGGGCTTGATGATTTTTTTTTTTTTTTTTTTTTTTTTACTTAATAAAAAAAAGTCATTTTTATTTTATGGCATCTCTGCATCAACTCGTACAGGGGCTTATAAAAATGTGTTGGTCAAGAGGAGGCGTGTTCATTGGATAGGATGAAAGAGAGCTAACGAGTGCTGAAACACAAAAACAAAAAGTCACTTTCAAGACTTAAAAAAAAAATAAATTTCCCCACTACAAGGAAACATAAATGTACATTCCAAATATCTGACAATCATAAAAGAGGCTCCAGTTAGTGTTAAAGGTTGAAGCCAGAGGAGCTGCGAGGACGGGCGGTGCGAACTGTTTGAATGAGGAGGGATTTAATGAGACGGGCTTTCTTTAAAACTCTAACGGACATCTTCACATGCAACCCTGAGGGAGACGCAGAGAGAACTATGGCTAATTTGGGATTGCTCACAACTGTTCAAAGTACAATTACTGAAACGGTGGACTTGAAAGATGATCTGTGCATTTATTTTTGTTGCCAGACCCGATTATGAATATAGATAAAAATAACTGTAAATTAAAGGGAAAATTTGCCGATTTTTCAAACTCCCTTATTTCCATCTATCAGAGTTGGCGAGATAATTTGGACTGCTTCTCTGGCAGAGACATCCATAGAGCCGCTAATTCAGCTTTGGTAGCTGTGGGGCACAATGCCGCTCAAATGTGTCCTCGTTCGTTTCGTTTTCAACAGCAAAAACTGTCATTACAAAACATGTTTTTTAAATCATTTTTTTTACTGTGTTTTTGCGAGGATGTGCGCGGCGGGGGACCCTCAAATCTGCTCTGCAGCGACCATACGACTGATGGAGCATTTGCTCAACTTGCCTTCTGATGCCAACGGAAACAGAATAGCATTGTATTGTAATCGTTGTAATTGCTAATTCAATAATCTCTGAAGGAGGAGCGAGGGCCACCAACGAGGGTGAAAACCGCAAGCAGAGTATTTTCACATCTTACTCTGAAGTATGGATTTATTTCTACCAAACCAGAGTTACTGATTGTTGGAACAGTGGGAAAAAAACAAACATGATGAATGGATTTGGTGAGAATTCAGAAGGTGTACAGTTGTGTTTTTATGTTGAGGGGTAAGAATATTTCCTCCATTGGCATTTTGAGTTTTTATATCAAACTCGCCGCACGTGTGCAACTCATCCTGGTACTTGTAGGCACAGCCGGTCAATATAGCACAGCCGGGGAATTCTTTCTTCAGAGGACTACATTTACCATCAGCACTTATTGGACATCCATATAAAAAAGGTGGCGAATTTTTCCCTTACTGCAAATGATCAAAATATAACAATCAAATGCTTCGTTGCAGTTCATGGTTGTGTTGCATAAATCTGCTGGATACCTTTTGCTATCCGGGCTAGAAACAAGGACAAAAAACTTTCAAAGCATTGTTTGTGAGCAGAGGCGTGACATTATGCATAAGCGACTGTTAACTTTCTCTGAAACCCGGGCGTCCCTTTGATGTGGAAATACCGTTCGCCATAAAGCAAATATTGATTTCCCAGTAACAATGCTTGATGAATGATGAAAACAAAGTCCCACAACTAACCTTTCGTTGTGAGTGATCTGGTCAAGATTTGAGGAATTTGTTGTCAGATTTTCTGTGTGGAAAGTGTTCTGTATTATTCATATAGGATAACAACCCCTTTGGCCATGCTATGTTTAACAATATCATAATGTAATGTAATCAGAGGGGAAATGTCATTTCAGAAATTAATTCTCTACGACATTCAATGTTCATGGATATGCAGCAGGAATTCATTAGAGGTGGAGTTTGAAACTCACAATTAACTATTAAGGGGAATGCAAGACGAGAAGTAAACAGGCAAAATCTAAATCCCAGGCTTTGAATAGGAATAGCTTTTGAGATATGACTTGAGTGACGATATTACTCACTCCTCCCTCCAAAACATTTCAAAGAACCAAACCCCACATATATTGATTTAGAAGCGGGGAAGCTGTGAAGCGTCTCGCTGAATCAAGATGTCAAGATGTTACATTCACAGTAGTGATACCGGCTGGACTAAAAAACAAACGGGATGAGACAAGTTTCTGGGCCTCTGACATACAATCTATTTTAAACCTGCGAGTCCAGGATGTGCTACAAGCTGTCTGTGTGTGTGTGTGTGTGTGTGTGTGTGTTTTTAGGAAAACAGATAATGACACAAACAAGACATGGACCTCTCTAGTCTCACTGGGCTTGGGGAGGGTACGTTCACGGACCGATGACCTCGCTGAGAACGTGTTTAGTTTCTGAGATTATGCCATATAACGAACCTGCCAATTGCATATGTCGCTTGTTCTCTTTCACCTGAAATGGCCGGCACCTTTGTCACATCCATATATATATATATTGAATATTTAATTCAAGTTAAAAAATGATTCATTGAATTTTCAATATTGGCCATCAGTAATAGCATTAAGTTTGCATATTGCTGCTTATTAGCCATAAATGGCCTATTTATATATATATAAAAGGCATGAAGTTGAATTAAAACCGGGGCTTGGACTAATTTAACTTCAAACTTTGATGGAAAATAAAGGGTATTTTTCTTTAATGAATACATTTCCCCACGCACTCAAACTCTCATTTGGTCTCATGTATAGAGCATGACTCAAGTGGGAAATAGGGATTCATCCTACATAAACCCTAACGTCTTCTTAAGTGAAGACGAGGGACATGGGGACAGCTCTGCTCTTCGATTCCTGCTGCTGTAGTGTGTTGTTTTTGTGTGTGTGTGTGTGTTGTGTTCTGTACGTTTCCTCTGCACCAGTCTCTCCCCCTTTTCTGGGTTAGCACTCTCCATCAGAGACCAGGAATATCATGGCTTCTTGTTTGCCAATGTCAGCCATGACCGTGGCCAGCTGGTTGATGTTGCCGCTGTGGAAATGTTGAGCCTCCCACAGGTCCAGGATCATAGAGGTTGGGCTCGCTTTGGATGCAAAGAAACTCATGTGTCTGCAGAGAGAAGAACACATAAATAACGGTGAGGGAACGAGGAGACGTCTTCGTTAAAATTAAGTGAAGTCCACATATCAAACCAGCGGTGTTGGATTTTTCTTCTACAATAAGGGAGTTATAGGGAAAGCTTTTGCAGATGGTATTTTATAGCGCCACTGCTTCTTGTAACTCCGTCAATGTCGAGTTTTATTGTCTGTTATATTGCTACATCCCGATATGCTGCGTTGGAGCACTAAGTAAAAAAATGATAAAAGGCATAAGAACACAGTCTATCAAATACAGAATCTAGCCATTTTCATTTCAAGCTGAGCAGCATAATCCTCATTCCTCTTTATTTGATGTGGAAATTGGCCCTAAATCTCATATAGTAAATCCTATATAGACTTTTCACAGTTAAGTCGGAAGTGACCTTTTCCATTTTAGGAGCAGAACCTTTACGATCAAACCCAATCAATGACAACAAAGCAGTGGCCCCAGCCAGCTGTATATTTGATGTTGAGTGGGACCTGATCCCTGCGGTACCGAAGACGCTTGTTTGATTTAATGGCCTTTTTCTGTTCTCCAAATGTCTGGGGCCTTAACTGTTATGTAGAGCACACATGACATTAAAAGAAGAGAGAGCAGCGTAAAGCAATGACTCAAAGGGGGATTGTGTTGTGAGACAAGAAGCCCCAAAAACACCCTTTTTTTTACCTTGAGAAAGGTCAGAGCGACTCCATTACTTCCTCGTATCTTCTGTTTGCCTAGTGAAGCATCCTGTGATGGTTATAAACATGTGGCTGCTTTTGGCAGTACACAAGCGCTGAGAACACAGTGCCACTCGGCTATTTTAAGTCAATTGGATTTTTATAGTGCAGGCAGCCTTCTCTCTGCGTCGGGAGAACACAACAAAGAGTTGGTCAAAAAAAAAATTTGTCTGGGAACAAACCTCTGTGTCATTATTCAGATAAAAAAGACAGAGCTTAGCGTCAGTCGTGTCAGCCCCGCTTAGTCACCTCGCTGTGTGAAACACAGGCTTATCTTGTACGGCTCAGACACAGCCGTTTGCTCAGTCTTAGGAGAGAAAGATCAAATAAAAGGTTCTTGGCATTTTAAGTTTTATTGATTGGTCCCGTTCCGCTCGGTCTGAACGCTTTATACACACAGAAACAAACACAGAAACACTGCATGACAGAATGCCAAGGGGCTGCCGCCTTTTCAGGAAAACATGTTGTTAAGGACTGATCAGACAGAGCAGTTGTTCCTTCCCGAGGCCCAAATGAGAATTGATTATGTTGAGCAAAACATTGCTAATTAAACCCGTAGTGCATCAACTCAATTTGTGAATAATTGGGGTAAATAAAGTTGATTGGACAAATTAAGTGTACGGAGGTGGAAATTAAATTGGTGGAGGATAAGAGATCAATGCCTGGCTTTCTTCTGTTACAGGTACTCCTGTGATAAATTACAGTAACGGTGAGAACGAATTGAGGTCGGCACAGATCCAAACCCATTCCATCGTTTTCTTTTCTTTTCTTTTTTTTGCCGCTGATGGGCAGCTAGCTGCTACCTTTCCAATTATAACTGTTAAGCAGAATGTAGCAGGTACAAGTTTAGCTGCAGACTTTAAGCAGCTTACCTGTTCCTGAGGGGGGAAAAGAAGAGGAGGGTCGTGTTTTCTCACAGAAATGATAGCTGTATCCATCAAGTCCACATTAATCCTATAACGTTATAGCTGTGTCAAATGAGGATTAGCCTGCTACGGCAGAACTTTGTTTACCTGAACTTTAGGGAAAACATGAGAGTGCTGTGATGCACTTCCCACCGACAGTACAATCTGTGGAGGTAGGGGGTATCACATGCTACTGCTTCTGTAGACCCGCAATCAGTGTAATGACATGTTCATGATATTAAACAAGCTGCGCGTGTGGAGTGTTGTACATGCGTGCACTTCTGTGCAGCCTCTATTCTCAAGGGGTTTGGATGAATGAGGCTCCGCTGCGTTCCTCGAGAGCTTTGTGTAAGCTGCCTTTCACGGCGCGCTCTATTGATCAGTGATCAGATGAGGCATTACGGTATCGTACGGTTGGATATTTACCTCTCTAGTTTGAGTCTTTGTGCTAGCATTCTCCAGTCGGCTCCGTTGGGACAGGGGGCGTCCAGGCTGCTGCATATCTTCTGCCTGATGAGGTACGGGATCTGAAAGGCGCTGGGCCCCGCCAGAGCTGTAGCGTTACTGTCCATTAACAGAAACTCAGCGTCCACAGCTCGGGTGTCCTGGTGGGAATGACACCCAGAGAGCGAGGCATAAGAACAATTCCTAAATGACTAATGGCAATGCTGGCAAATCGCGGCTGTGCAATCACTTGCTGGGTCTCGGCGCGTTATCATGCCGAACGTTACCTTGGCAATATTAAAGTCGAGGCTAAAGCTCTGTCCCTCTCCCTCCACCTGCCACACGCACAGCTGGCAGGTGAGCTCGCAGGTGCTGAGGCTGAGTCGCTCCAGAGTGAACGTGCAGTGCAGGTACCGCTGGGAACCGTTCCAGATGTGGTAGAACGGGATCTCCTGCAGAAAGAACACGCCGCACAAACAAACGGCAAAGCAGCGGCACAGTCAGAACTGCACGTGTGAAACCCGCCACAACAAGACCGCCTGCCTCCAAGACACGGAGCGCGTCATTAATTAGACCGACATAAGAAACCATCGTGATGTGAAAATGGCTACTTATCTTTGAGGCAGCAGACTGACAATAGTCAGGAAAGTGAAAGGGAGATAATGAGCTTTTACTGAGAGAGGAACTTAATATCTGTTTAAGCGGATTTCAAAAGAAATACGGATAACGCACCACAGCTTTATTCCTGGCATAAACATGTTCTGTATATTATTTTTCAGCGGATTCAGCCTCTCTTTGCAGGTGTGCTGTGTGCACTTCGGAGCTACACATGCTGCTGAAGGAGTCCAATCTGAAACATCACAGCGCTACTCATCTAAAACACACCACGTGACACAGATGGATATGCATGCATCGCAGCGCCGCTGAGCAGCATCAGCTTCCGTCTACCTGGGACTGTTTGCCAGAATTTATTCAAGGCTGACAATTTCTACATCTTTCTCTCTGTTGCTCCATATTCATGCCCCATTTGCATATCCCAAGAGAAGCAACGCGGTAACCCTGTGAGGAAGAAGAAGAGGAAGAAAAAAAAAAAAAAAAACGGGGCGCACTAACTCCTCACTTCACCCTGGGTTCAACAGCTGACAAGAACTGTTATGAGAGTGAAGTGGCGCTCGCTGCAGATCCCGGCGCTAACCAAACGGGGGCACTGTTACCCAGGCAGACGGGTGACTGAGGGAGTTGGCTGAAATGGACAAAAGTCGCTGCGGGGGCCCCGGGGAGACTAAAGGCCTTTTTTGACCGCACTGCTGAGAGGGGAATAACACTTCCAAATGAACAGGCACAGTCCAGAGGAATAAGCCTCTGTTCTGGGTGCATTGTCGCTGCCGCTGCTCGCTTGGCACGGCCCGTGTGTAAGCTATGGGGACCCGGTGCTTGTATAGTTGGAGCCAGAGCATTTTCTAGTCCTTTGAACAGTCCTCATGTCTCATGTTGTCACCGGGCTGCAGTGCAGTGGGCCACGCAGGTGTGGGGAGTGCGGTGGTAGGTGGAGAGCTTCCAAGCTTCCGGTTGGAAAATTCACATATTTACATACAGCACTGCTCTATATTTCATCTGAGCTCCCTTTTTTTTTTTTTTTTTTTTTTAAGACAGCGACAACGAGGATAATCAATCAGCTCGCAGCTCTGGGTTAGTGCACACAGCCCGGCTCCATAATGCACACGACTACACCTCGCGCACAAGCGGACAACAACATGCACACTGTATGCACACACGCCCAAAAGGGTCCCTCGACTCCCAACAAATGACTTAAGTTGCACACAGTGCGAAGAAAAGAAAGGTTGTTGGACAGAGGAGTCCTGCGGTAACAGACTGAAAACACTCCTTTGTGTGAATCTTTAAAGTGATCAACTGAAGGAAGCAAAACATATTTAATTAAAACTCTGAACCAACTGAAATTAAAAACAACTTTCTAGAGACCAGAAACAGCTCGTTAATGGGGAAGAACTTTCCGACGCAGTGACATTGCTTTTGACGACGCGTACTCGATGCATCTTTAATTTATCTCGATGGCTAATTCAAACTAACTCCAGACATGGATTTTCCAATTTCATATACAAACAAACGCATTAGGAAGTGCTATAGCAGCTGATACGCACATTTGACAGATTCAGCCCGGCACTTTTATTACATCTCCGTGCTCCCGCTCTGATCCGGAGCGACTCGCTGCCCCGGCGGCCCCCCACAAAACCCCCCCAGAGCCTCCCAACACACCTGGTAGCCAGCGAGCAGCTTGCTCCTCCAGTGTGCCTGGGGCATGTCGTGGATGGACAGGCGCAGGTTGTGGTAACTGTCTTTGAAAAGCAGGACGTGAGGCTCGTCTATCAGCCGACCCCCGAGCTGCCGCTCCATCTGCATCACCTCCTGATGAAAGAAAGCAGGAAGAGGAGGAGAGGCATCAGCGCTCAGAGGAAACACATTTACCTTCAGAGTTACACAGGGGAGTGAAAATGTGCAGAACAATCCATAACTTTGTGCATTTTCTTCATGGTGCATCGCTCAAGAATAAACAAGACACACACGCATACACATACACACACACACACAGGAATACTAGACATGGGCACTGGTAGGAACACACACACACACACACAGGAATGAGGCAGGGGGACAGTACATCTTAGGACTGGAGGATCGTGTCCCTGCGTGCGGTCACAGCGGGCTGGTGCTGCTGGTCTCCACAGCACTTTAATGTCACCACAAGGTTGATCCGCTGCCTCAGTGTGTGCACGCCCGGCTTCCAGCAACTGCATTAGCATGCAAATACCGCAGTCATCCCGGCCTACTAGCTACCTGGGCTGTGATGAAGGCAGTGAACGAGCCATTAGTCAACTGCTCATTGTTCTCGCATGGCGAATCGCCTTAATTTCATTTTTGTTTTTGTGCCAGGAGAGATTTGTAAATGCATGCTTAATATTTTAATCTCTGTGGGACTTGCTCAGCGGACCATTTGTTGCCATCCAAATGACCATCTGGAATGGGATGATAATATCCGCTGCATTTTCCTCTGATCTATCAATTCACAGTGAACTGGATGTTTTGTGCTGAACAAGCCTTCAAGACTCTAATACATTGGATGGCGTTCACATGTGTTACCTCCGATCAGAAGAGCATATTACCACAGAGGAAAACAGACCTCTGAAATTAGAAGTGTGAAAAGACCTGAGAAACCGGATATGTTCTTTGAATCTGTCGGAGGAGGCAAACAAGATGGCAGCAGAAGGAAAACGGGCCGCCAGAATGCGCCTCGCAGTCTCTGAGACATATCTCAAAGACAAAAGCTCCAAGAGGGAGATGTGTGTCTAGATAGTGGCCATATGTTGAGCATTACATGCCAGCGTGGTTGCCCATGATTTCATTTCAGCAAAGACATCTAATTAAGGCGGAGAATGGCAGTTATTTCGATCTGCACAATGCAGATTACATTTGCTGCCCTCTTTCCCAGAAATGGGCCGCTGATTCCGATTGTGATGGAAAAGGGAGCTGTTAATTATCCATTTGGAATCTCTACCTGCTCTTGTTATTTGATGTGCTCTCTCCATCACTGAATTAGCACATTTTTGGTTCGGCCCGAGATTTTCATTCCCATGTTTGCTCATCGCATTGCTAATTTCCATGTTTGTTTAGTGCTTATCTTCTTGTTAACACGAATATTATTCCCCCCGTGATCACCAATCTCGATTCCTGCATTTGCATCGGTTGATTCCTTTTACCCAAGCCACAGCACATTAAAGACAGACAGACAATGATCTGACTGTATGCAGCTCGCTGGAATAGTCTCCTCGCTGTGCTGCCTTGTGATGTTACCCACTTACTCAGAGTGGGAAGGTCAGACAATGGCTCTGAATCAAAGCGTTGAGGTCTAATGAGTTAATAACAGGGGGCACTGCATTCTCCATAGAATTAAAAGCCCTGTTCTATTATATCTCTTAGGCAGACAAAGGCCACATTATGAGGGCTTCCAGAGAGGTTCATTTAACACAGTTCTTAAGGACAATTATTTGTTGGAAGCGATTAGCATTGCAAATTGGGGCTGGTGGACTTTGATCGGGTCTTTGACCTATAGCTGCAGATCTTTAGGCCTGCGAGCAAGCGAAGGCGTGCAGAATGTCAATTGTTGTATTATCAACAAATAGCTACTAGAATGCATACTAACTCGCCTGTCTAGCAGTTTGTCAAGTTCAAGGCTGACACAGCAGGATTACAATCAAACCGGGTCTAGGGCACAGCGCTCTTGCAACCTGACAGGGTGACTGAGCTTACTGAGGGAAAAAAAACAAAACACAACATGGGATGATGCGCTTCCTCCTTTAAAGTGTGTACATGTCCTTCTCTCTTTCAAATGACACTGTCTCGCTTGTGTATTGTTTATGTGTGCCTGAGTGCCTGTGAGTGTGTGTTTTTGTGCAGGGTTTCAGCATATGTTCTGGACTGAGAGAATAATGGCCCTCTTTACGCCCCATTATCCTGTTAACAAATGACAGTGTGAGCGCGCTAATAGATGAGAAGCTAAATTTGACCATATTATTTACTCTTTCTGGGGGAAAACAATCCAAGGCTTTAAATTAGTTTATCAAATCACATATTAATCATCAACTCTGCGCTAAACCGTGTTTCCAGTCAGTGAAGATAAGAAGTGTAGTTTTTTTCTTTGGACACCCTGACCCTGTACAACTGTGGAAACATTAAGATGCATGAGATGGGCAAAAAGTTCAAGTACTGCATGAGAAAAAACCCTTTTGTTCTGACGGAATTTGAGATAGCCTGTGGTGTGTGTGAAGACTGTGAATTTAGAGTCAGGCAGAGCCAAGACCACCCCCTGACATTCAATGAGGCTGGCTAAAGAGAGTGAGATAGAGCAGGGAAGAGTGAAAAGAGTAGGAGCGGGAGAGAAGAGAGACATAGGCAGCTTAACATTTGTGTCTCCAGGTCACTAGAGTGGCCAGCTTTAGGGGGAGAGATAACAGGATTACTGCAATCATGGCCACAGTTTTTGTAAGACTTCAACCCCCATCCCACCCTCACTCATCTCCCAAACCGCTCCTCACCCGTCCCCTCATCCTCTCGGCTTGGACCAGAGCTGGGACTGTGATGGACTGGGGCTGGGCTCCACTGGGAAACGAGAGACACTCATACAGCTAATCTCTTCGGGCTGGTTCTGACAGAAAGAGGTTAGTGGCTGCACCAAACTCTCTCTCGCAACAAAAAGACGGCCAACGGATGCAGGAAATCAAAGTATTAGCAGAGGCCTATATATGAATATATAAAAAGAACTGGACTGGTTCAAAGCTGCGACTTTCAGCAAGGTCAAGCTCCTACATATGGTCTTCTATTGTTCTGGATCGGTGTGTAATAAACCGATTAACGTAACTAGCTCTGATGGGGATTATAACTTGCATTTGATCAGTTAATTAGTCAAGCTACATGTCATCTGAAACGTAGAGAGATCCACGGCCTCTAATATCTCCTAAACTCTGCCTCACCCCTGGACTCTTAGCAATGTCATATCCCCGTGTGTTTAAAAATATGCATTCATCGTGACGATCCATTTTCAGAGCTGCTCTTTTCAGGCAAATGCATTTGTTTATAGAGAGTAGCCTGGCTATGTGGGCTCCATAAATCTGTGTATTTGTCAGCAGGATGTGACAGGCTTTTCCTCTCTGACTGAGAGTCTATCAGTCTGAGCTCCAGTGGCCGTGCCCGCTACAGTCAACTCTGATTAATAACTACAAATAGAAGGGACTTGTCTGCTCAGTTATAAATGGGTACTGCGTTTGCTAGGGAAAAGATGCACATTCTGCTTGATAAATCACAGAGCGGGGCGGGAGGAAAACAGCACACAGGAACACAGAAATATAATATGGAAACAATTTCTCTGCTGGGCTCAGTGATAAAGCTGACTGTCTTGTTTAACTTAATGCCAGCAATTACTGGGCTATGCTCTTGTTTTTTTGTGTGCCGAGAATTCATTGCCAGTAACTTTTCTGATGGAGAGATCAGAAAAACGGTTTGTATTATACTCCGTGCATGCTGGTTTTCTCTCCTCTGATACATGAAAGCAAAATGTTTCTGCTCAGATGTAGTTGGCTGCTCAGGAGTTGAGAAAGAAAACGTCATCGTGGAGGTAGCACATAAAGTGTTTACGAGCCCTTTTACACGCAAATGAGAAGAGTAGCTTGAGGTCAAATGCTGCGTAAAAGACTACAGGAGCCACTGTTTAACCAGTTGGACGTCAATTAAACACCCATTTAACAGTAGAACACACATTTTTACAATCAATGGTCAGAAAGCATAATGTATGGGCCTCATTACACGAACACTGAGTCCTAAATACAATACTGGTCGTACAAAGGGAGCTAACTCAAGTATTTCTATCATTTAGGAAAGTTTATGGCGGCTACACGTCACTGGAACTACAATGGGGCTTAAAGAGTCCGCAACATGCACTTATGCACAGCAGTGCATTGAGCTAAATGCTCAATTGCTCACAATGGCAACACTAACGGAGATAAGCAGGGTTAAACAGGGATGCTTACCATGTTCATCAGAATAGTTTAGCGTATTAGCATGCTAACATTTGCCGATCGGCACTAAACACAAAGAAAAGCTGAAGCTTTTGGGGATAACATTTGTTTTATGGCACTAGAGGAAGAGTCACGGGTCACAACAATCGGAAACATTGATCCGTTCGGTGACATGAATGTCTGTAAAAACAAATTCATGCCACAAACAGAGCAAAAAACAAAAAACATATATATTGATATTCATTGCAACATGTACTGGATTAGTATTTTTTGGTGGTCCCTCAAAAGATTTAGCTAAAAAACTGACTTCATCCTCTGTAAAAAAAAAAAAAAAAATTGTAATCTGACAGAAAGTGGGTGGTTTGTGTGTATGTGTGTGTCCGCGCGCATTTACAGTTGAGCGACACTGGCCTTTCAAAACACAGGCAGGTGGGTTTAAAGGAAGAACATTTGGTTATCAATAAACACCAGGATATTGTTATCGTCTACTATAAAAGCATGGATTATGGCCGGTGGTAAACTTACTGAGTATTGCATCCTCAACACCAAAAGCTGACAGTTTCTGAATATTGCACATAAATACAAATATATTAATAATGTAATAGTCATAGTATATTAAAAAGTAAATAAAGAACTAGTTGGCATCATATTCAATTCCTAAGAAGACACCTGGTTGGCACCCTTCCAGTTTGATTAGATGATGCTGTTCGCGCTATCTCGGAGGTTATCGCAGGCTTGGATCCCGGCAGGTGTTTCAATCAGTTGTGTGGTGGCAGAACATCAGTGACGCTCTCCCACAGGTCTAGCGAGGAACAACCGAGTGCACAGTGAGGGTGCTACCAGACGCAGATCATGTCTCCTCTGCTGCTGCGCCAGCCTTGGCTGGGCCCATCAATAGTGGGACACACATTAAATATTAACTTAATTGGTCCCGGCAGAGCCCTGCTAACATACGGCAAGCATCAGACGGAAATGTCACCGTTTCCCCAGAGCCCCGCACACTTAGGATCAAAGACGATAACATTGGTTCTAATCTGCTGTAATTGGAAGATAAGAGATTGCATGGTACAGTCTGCAGAAGTGTAGCGTGTGTGCACATGTTTGTGGGTGTGCGCACATGTCATTCTCACTGATGGAGGCTTGTCAGAAGAGACTTCCAGCCAGCCAGAAAACCTCAGTACCTCTGTTGGTTTCGACAGTTCTCCCTGCGACTGAACAGCCAACAGGAAAGGCAGAGAAATGCCTTTTCTGTTCGGTTTTTTTCTTCTTCCATCTCCCATCAAAAGTACATGTACATGCATGGGAAGTCAACTTATTAAAAAAAACAAAAACACGAGGAGCAGGGTTTTAGCAGGTTGTTAATGCTGAAATTCACATGTGCTGAAGATGTACTGGACATAAACGAGATGTACCACTCCACCATGCCCCTACTGCTACTCCACCACTGTTGCACACTACAATTAACTTTAATGTTAGCCATAGTGAAAGTCTAATCATAAATGGTGCATTTTAAAGATAGTGATTAGTGATTAGGCTGAACCTCTCCAGGGAAGTTTAATCTCCACTCAAAGTGGTTAATGTACTTGCTAAATGAACTGCTCCCTCCGTAATAGCACCAAGAGCAGTGTGAAGTCGAGATTACTAAAGAGTGTGGGCCACATTCTAAATCACTCGCTAAAAACTACAAAACCCTGGAGACGCCGTGGCTTACCACACGACCAGGTTGTGTGAGAGACGGGGAGCTAATGCACTCAAGGGCGCCGGGGGAGCCGCAGAGTATGGCAGCACAAGTGCTGGAGTCAACAAGCTCAGATGTCCTTTTCCTGGCTAAGAGATGGGGAGAATAGCAGAACAAGAGCTATCCAGGGGTTGAGACACAGAGGAAGAGAGAGAGAGAGAGAGAGAGAGAGTTTTCGTGCACCAGCAGCCCTCCTGCATCGAACACAGGACGTGCAAGGTCATTTCAACAGTCACGCTGCAGCAAAACACCACAGGGTCACCCGATGATCAGAATATATAAAGACAACTCTATCATTACAACTGCGTTGACAGCAAGTAAACAAAAAAGCCCTGATATTCATCTGCAAAGCAGAACAATCACTTCCCCTGGAGAGCTGCATCAGCTGTGCTCGGATATACCTCCTGAATGCTATATTCTACATTTTTTTCCCCCACATAAGAACAAAGAATGTCAGCCAGCAATATCTCGGAGCGAGCTGGCTATTATGCAATATCTGCCAGGAACAGACAGATAGCAGCAGGGGCAGAATTGAGCCACAAAGAGACAGATGTAAGCGAGAGAGGTTTTGGCATTTCTCACGCCACAGCTAGAGCCTGTGTTTTCATCTCATCTTCATCTCCCTGAATGTGAGAGTGCTAATTTCAGCTCCAGCCCCCCACTGCCTCCCATTGTTTATGCCCCTCAGCCAACCACAGAAGGTGCTGGTGGCGAACCCCTGCATGAGGAGGTCAGCCATTACAGCTGGCAAAAGTGGACTTGTATGGGAAGAGGCTCTTGTGGCTGGTGTCAGACGAAGAGGAACAGCTTGGAGAGAGGTGTTGAGAGAATGAACAAGAGCACAGGGGTTGCTGGGAAAAGATTGGGGCAGGCTCTCTGTTTAATTTCCTAATTAACCATGCAAATGAAATCGTAACAGGCTACTCAAAGGCAGTCCTCGGGGGAGGGAGGGAGGCATTAGTGCTCGATTATACATCGTCCATGTGGAGCGCAAAAATGTGACGCGAAATATGCTGTTGAACAAAGTGATGGTAAACTTCTCGGCCCACAGAAGTCGAGCGGAATCACCGACGGCATAAAAAGGAAGGAAAACAAAATGGAAAGGTACAAGAGCTGAGATTTGAAGCATTTGGATCGCCTCGCCATATCAAACGGTGCTAACAGGGTTAATTACACCGAAAGTGCCGCCAGAGCTAACAGCGTTGACCAGAGGGTGGCCGCTCCGCTTTCATTAACCAGTGGAGCACGCTCACATGCACGACGCGCACGGAAAGCATGCGCGGCCGACCCGCCTATTTCAACAAAGCAAGAAGAAGCTTGGATAACAACACGCACAAAGGCAGCGTGATTTCCTGCTCTGCTCAGGTAGACGTTACTCTACTGTATATTTATTGTTGATTGCTGCTTTATTAATGCTCTGCATGTCCAATGCAGCTCCTTTCACATCTCTGTGGGCATGCACACAAGAATACACGAAGAGATTGTCCTGTATACCATGATTAACTTCGACAAATGCATTGTTTCAATAATGGGGGAACATCAGCACCACAAATCACACACCCTTGAAAACATGGTGTAATCAGGCTCGCAATATTGTTCAATTTACCATGGCAACGCCTAACTCCTACTTGCCAGCGCCGATTTCTCCTCACGGTCCAATGTGACAGACAATGCCATTACACGTAATAGTCTACCTATCACTCAGGTGCCTCGTGCAATCCCAGGCTGAGAAGCTGCCTGCCAAACAGAATAGCGGGCGCTGCTGCATTTGTCCCACTTTACCTTGAAAACGTCTTGTGTGTCATCCATGCAGTAGACCCTGATGTTGTACTCCAGCGTGGAGCAGTATGCGTCGGAGAAGAGCACCAGCCTCAGGCGCTTGGCAGCGCCCATGTGCAGGGACTCTCCCACCAGGGCGAGGGTGCCCAGCTGCTCCGAGAAAAGCCGGCACGTCTCGGCCTCGAGCTGGCAGTAATAGGGCTCCGACACCAGCTCTTCCCCCATCAGCAGGACGTCCTGGAGGAGGCGAGGCGGAGGAAAAACAAAACAACACACGATGAAAGGTCAAGCACCCAATTTATGTAGGAGGGAAGGGTAATGTGTTTGCCTGGGTAGCTGATGTCTGTATGTGTTGGTGTGTGTTTGTAAAGGGGTTGTTAGGAAAGGACTTTGGCGCAGTAGCAAGGCCTCAAACTCGGTCCTTCCTGCAGTGTGACAAAGTAACATTTAAGCCAAAGGTAATGTTACACGTGTGTCTGAGTAACAGTTGAGATCGGGGGAAATACGAATACTTTGTTCTTGCTTCAAATTCCCTTTTCACTGCAGTACACTTGCTCCATACTGACATAAAGACACACGTTCCCTCATAAAAAGACACACATCCTATAGAACACCATCAATTCACTTAATAATGCATGAACGAGGTACTCAATTGACATGAAAGAAGACTCAAATAGATTACTGGCAAGAATAGATGGTGCTAGAGAAAGAATACAAACTGTGGGGTTGGATATTGGATCGTTGGAGTTTCTGGAATTTCCTTCAGCCTTCGAGATTTGTGAAAGAAGGTGAAAACAACTTGCCTATTCATCTGCAAAACAACACTGTTGCCTAATAGTGAAAGGTGTTCAAAAAAACAACCTCAGTACAGGAACTAATTGTTACTTTTATTTGCGAAGTAGAAAAAGAAAGCCAGATTTATGCGTGTCAGAGAAGCATCATCTTGCTTTTTATTTTTTAGCTTTGTTGAGCTGAGGAGCCGTATCACAACTGCATCTGCAATAAAGAGGACAGACCTGCGAAAATATCGCATCCCATCACAGTAAAGCATAGTTTTATGAGCTAATTCCACCGCTCTCCGGGCTAATTTGATGGGGACAAATTGGACCCAAGGTGACAACATTTTCTCTAAAATCCCATCATGCCAGTTGACTGACTCCTTTCATTACCCAATCAAGCTGAACAGAGCATTTTGCCTGCCAAAAGCCCAGCAAACCCCTCCAGGATCGATTCAACCAGACACCATCTACATCAATAGAATTAGTATTGACACAATTCATTTGCTATGCAACCACAATGGAGTCTCACTTTTTCATCATCTTAATATTTCTTCGAGGTGCAACAGAGAGTGAGCGGGCTCGATTACACCACTGAGCGCTCACTCTACAAGCAATTCATTTCTCCCCCTCCTCCTGCACGTCCATTTTCACCATCTCTTTTCCTCTTTTCCTCCTTTTCTTTCCATCTCCTTCTCTTCACACTCTCCGCTGGTAGCTTCCACCCTGGTTCTCTCGTCCACCTGGCACTTTTTTCTTTGGTGGACACGCACTCATGCCGTTGGGCTATATTTGGTCCGGCGGATGATTAAAAGTGCTGGTCTAACCTCTGCCTCAGACAGGCCAATCCATCCCACAGACACCCCACCGCCGCCACACACGGGGAGGCTGAATAATTTATGCACAATATCGAACATGAAAGAAGACCTACTAACACTCCAAGGCCCACCAGCACCCGTTCCAATCTCTCTGGATTGTGAAGCTGTGTGCGTACCGCCTCAAAGCGCATTTGTTTGCAGCGGTGTGTGTTTGTGCGCGGAGACGCCAAAACGTTCGACCGACTTGATCCAGTTGGGAGTCGGGCAGTTCTGGTTCCTTTTGAAATCTCACGGATAGAAAAATGGGTAGGGAACTTTGTAATTGGAAGCAGCGGTCAAAAATGGTCAAGGAGCACTCAGGAGAGTACTTTGAGGATCAGTCATTTGCTTAGAGAATTTCTGTTTTGAGAAACATGTTGCCTAGCAACTCTTGAGCTGAAGAGAGCCGGCGCTTCCAAGCTTCTTTTTTTTTCTTTCTCTCCAGCCCGATGAGAAAATACCTGATGGACAATAACATTTAAACACTATAGAGTGGATGAGTTCTGGGCCAGGACTGCAGCATTGAGTGCTCTGCAGTGCCAGTTTCAAGTCACTGCTGAGCAGGTTTGTACTTTTTTTTTCTTTTTTTTTTTTTAAAGGAAAACTCTCAGTGAGTTCAGTAAGACTTTACAAATTCACTTGGTGGCAACTTTATCTTTCTATGGAGGATTTGTGCTGAAGTTATAGTGCTGTCTCACCTCCCAAGTGCCCTCATAGTTCTGCTTCTTGAGGCGGACGGCCCAGTTATCGAGGCATGCGTCAGAGCAGTGGTCCATGCTGAGGATAACTGGCCGGCTCAGGACCACCCCTGGAGGGCCACAACTCACAACGGGGCTGAGCAGGGTCTGGCAGCCGGCCAAGGGTAACCTACACAAGGGAGAAAGGAGAGAGAGAGAGAGAAAGAATGGATCTAGATGAAGTGCCTTTACTCATCGAGTTATTTGTGAGAAATTTCTGGTCACCTCTGCATATTATCGAGCAGCTGTTAGCAGAGAATAATGAAAGCCTGCTGGACTCGCTGACGAGCTGAGCATAGTTGTGATGACTGAGTAAATAACACAACACTATCACAGCATGCGACGAGGACCGTGCCTTCAGAGACAGAAGGTAGCAAGCCGGATAAACAGTGTTTCTCAAACAATTCATTTCACTTAAAAAGTGCACACCCTGGTAAAAGGCTAGGTTATTTATTTACATCTTACAGTGCTGGCACAGACTCTTAAGCCTTTCCTAATGGAACAGTAGAGCATCAAAACAAACAGCCTAGTGGCATCCAGGGAAGCCTGCCAGTTAGGCAGTGCTAAAGAGACCCACCTTAAATCTTCCTTCCGTTGAACAGTGAGATAAATCTCATAGATCTTCCCTCTGGGGATGGCCTCGGGAGGAATGAGCAGACTGATTCCTAATGCAAATAACAACAAAGGGAGAGAGTGGGGATAAGGAAGAGGGGGACGGGCTCATTTGTTCTGACTGAACAACGCTTTTGTCACTTCACAAAAGAAGCCGGCCCACTCAACAAAACTGTACGGCTGCAAAAACAAAAACAAAACAAATTTATTCTGAAGGTCAAAGGCAGCCTCCGTCAGGTACAGGAGATGCAAATCGGTGCACCGGCAGCCGAGGCGGCACGCGTCCCAACGGTCAACAATTAGCTGAGACAAAAGCACACACTGCATCGCAAGTTTAAATGTCCTCCGTCTGCCACCAAGTAGATAATTGAGACCGTGGAACAGACTACTCAAGGAAAATTACACTTTCCCAGAAGAGTGCGGGAATGCACCTTGGAGAATAGAGAGAGCTTTTGAGGTAGTTTGAATGTTGTGGCATTAGTGTTGTGATTCTCCTACCAAAATCCTCCATAAAGAATCCTATTCAAAATGTGGGACAAACAGCGACTATGTGACACCATCTTAACAGTCTCTGTATTGTAAACTGGGTGTGTTTACCATTTTTCCAAAAAAAACATCTGTTTGAATTAGGCGTCGTAATGCTCACAGCCTCGTGTGAATCTCTAAACTCTTCCACGAGTCTGCTCTGAAACTGTGCTTAATGACGGCGTATCTCCTCCGAGTGGATGCAAGAGCTGATTTTGTTTTGTTTTTGTTTTCTGCGTCCAAAGGAGGAGATGGGTGCCAATGCGTGGTATAGCCTACATGGCTTTGAGGTAATCCATGCATAAAATATCTGTAAGAGAGCAAAAGGGAGATGGAGAAAAGAGAGAGGGACAGAGAGAGAGAGAAAAAACACAAGAAGAAAAGACCTTTTCTCCCTCAAGATACTGGCTTACTGGCACTGTCATCGGCTAATCTGAAAAGCCTACAATGAGCCAAGTGAAAACTCTGTCTTCCCGTATAATTATATAAGCGCTGTACTTTGCTAATGTGAAGACGGGACGCAAAATAAAGGACTAATGATGGTGGGCTTTTTATATCTTTTATCAGACTAGTCTTTAACGGACAATCTCTATCCCTCGGTCTTCGCATTGGAGTACACAAGTGACACTTGTGGACATCAGCGACAATTTCAACCAGCTCTGTGAAAAGCGAGCGGCCTAATTGGAATAATTTGTTCAAAATTTTATTCCAGGAACCTTTCAAAGTAGTCTGTGTAAAGGAGACACACTTTATGTCAACGTATACCGAACCCTTTGACCATCCTCACTGTGCAGGGTAAATGTAGGTTATTGACAAAGAATTTAACTCATCATACATTTTCCATACCGTAAGGGCTTTACTGTATGTTCACATTTTGTGAGTAGTCACTTTTTTTAGATAAGCAAGTGAAACTTACATGCATTTTTTGTGTTTTATCTTGATCCTTATAAAACAGTTGTAATCTAATTGGCATCACAGTGAGACATACAACCGGTGCACTAAACGGTTTTTATGAGGCTTTGAAACTCTTTAATGTACAATATCCTGCGACAAACTTATTAGGAAACCTACATGTACCAGATTTTATGGCTGAATGGTCTGCGTCACATTTAACAAGACAGTTATGATGTTTATGGGACTCAGTTAGTGATAAATGATCCTTTATGTCTAGATAGAAGCGTTGTGTCATTAATGTAGGTCTAATCAGGATCTGTAAATGTTCCGTTTTTATGTAAAAGAAACGGCAATGTATAAATTGTGAACGACAAAAAAAAAAAACAGTCTTGTTTCGATCGTATTTCGATATTTAGTAGCAGGTGTTACATTGTAGATCGAAATGTTCTTGTTTGTTGGGAGTATAGCAGCTAACAGAACATCCTGCAGATCTTAAAAAGTCCCGTCTCTATAGTAGATATGTGAATTAAGCATAATTTCAAAAGCCAAACTACGGTTATTAAATCAATCAAAAAGGATCTCTCGATCTGGATAAAATTGGTGTATAGCACATATTTATACAAAATCCCTTCGTATCTATCACGTAAAATGGAGGAAAGGGAAGGTTGTGCACATAGAAAGGAAGTTTGCGCTACAATATTGTAGAATACCATTAAAATGTGATATATATATATATATATATATATATATATATATATATATATATATATATATATATATATATATATAGTATGCCATAAAAAAGTAAAGCATGTTAAACAAAAGAAATAAAAAAGTCATGACTAGTATGTTGAAAGAAGTCATAAAAAAGTGATAGTGTAGCATGTTAAATAAAAGTAATAAAGTCATGAATAGTATGGTGAAATAAGTCATTAAAAAGTTATAGTGTATATATAGCATGTTAAAAAAAAGTCATTGTATTGTTTCTGGGAAAATGTCAATAAAAAAGTTATTGTATAATATGTCATTAAAATTAATAAAAGATTCATAGTATAGGTTGTTGAAAAAAAAAGTCATGAAAAATTTTGGCTGTTTCTGCAGCTCTGTCATATATGTCATGCAGAGTACGTCATAAAAGTGATAAAAATGACTGTAGCACAACTCCAATGAATGAGTTACATGCCCATATGATTGACAGTTTACACCTCTTAGTGTGTGTATAGAAAGTCAGTGAGAACACAAACTGGACAAAATAGAAAAGGCATCAGTGTATCTTTATCTTTATCCAAACCAATTGACCTGTACTACTGGTGAACGCACACACGACTCCAAACTGAGAACCCACCTGTGCTGGGAATCGTCAGCCTGCCTCCCAGGAAGTTGAAGGTCCCATAGGAGGTGTTGGCGACATCGCGGGGAAGAGTTTTAAAGTAGCTCTGAGTGGACAGCCGGCTCACAAACTCAGCAGGGTTCGAGTTGAGTTTGCCGTTGTGCAGCGTGTGCGAGCCATTGGGAAGCGGGTCCAGCAGAGGCCCGTTGGTCATTGAGAACTTCCCAGTGCCATCGTGGCGAGAGCGCAGGGTGCCTTGGTAACTGGTGGTGGTGGTGGTTAGATCAGGCTGGATGGTGAGCAAATGGGAATTCTCTGTTAAAATAATGAAAAGAAAAGAGACAAAAGCAAATGTGTGAAACTCCGTGAGTGGCAGCCGAGGAGGGGTTTGTACTTCACAGAGACAGACCTCACACTCTCGAAAAGCTGTCGCAACACACAACAAAAACGGAAAACAACCACAGGAAAGACACATGGTGCTGAGAACCGAAGACTCACCCGCACACACTTGTCAATAATACACAAACACAAATTCCACACAAACCCAGTCAATTCACATTCATTCGCTCTCTCTCTCGCGCTCTCTCTCTCTCTCTGTCTGTCTGTTTAGCAACCACACAATCAATTCCAAACAGAACTCAGACACAGCTTAGCACCCAGAATGTAGAAAGGCTTTTTTTTTCACAGTGAATCACAGGCACTGCAACCCAGTTCCCCATCTCCATCTAACTCAGACAGTTGTATTTCTATTACTCGCTGGTAAACCTCAGAGGCTCCACACAGGCAGTAAACAGAGTGGGTACATTTCCTGACAATGAGGTGGTGGCGAAACATAATGTGTCAGGCAGACAAATAAACAGCTAGTGCATCACACGCACACACACACACACACACACAGAAAAGACATTCACAGCACAACCGCAAACATACACCGGATCAGTGGGACATGTAGATGAGTGCTGCACAGTCACGGTGGGCAGGCGGACAGACCGACGAACGCACAGAGGAGGTTAGAACAAAGAACAGTGTCCTACTGCTGTGGGGGGGAGGCCTGCGTGGCCGCGGTGCCCACACACCTGGCTTACTGGGCTTGATGCCCATGGGCTGAAAGCCAGTGGTGAGGATGGAGGAGTCCGCCACGTCATTATCCAAGTCCTCCTTCTTGCGCCGGTAGACCAGGACCACCACGATGAGCAGCAGTGTCAGACACAGAGCCACCGCCACCATGCCCACGTAGAGCGCCACGTCCTCGGCCCCGCTCACGGCTGTCAGGGGAGGAAGCAGAACGGCAAAAAAAAATGTAAACACAACTGAAAAACTGAGGCATGAATGACAACTCTAAAGTGTGATGCTGAAGCCTCTTTCAATAGATTACACACAAAGGTCTCACTTGAGGATGTGGTTAATAGGTTAATAAAATATATGACAACAGTTCCACATTGCTTGCTTTCCACCTATTGCTGTTTGACTTTATCCTTGACTGTACGATGCAAAGTTAAATGGAGCCAATATTAGTAAATGTATATATAAATATAGTATGAGTAATATTTAAAAGCCGGAAGCTTCAATGTCAGCCTGAGGACAATAGATGTATATGTATGGATAAAAATATAATATATCTTTTTTCTCTCCCCTGTCTTTTTCTCGACAAGCACACAACACCCACAAGAAAGACTAAAAAAGCAAGGATGGAAGAGTTTGCTTATGAAATCTTAGCACCGCTTATTGAATGTCTCTCTCTCCTAAAAGCCTAAAAGATGGAGCGGGAGCATCTTTCTCCCCTGAAAGTACAGTACAAAGATGACAGCTATGCCCAGCCAAACATCAACGTGTGCATGCATTTGTGTGTGTGTGTGTGTGTGTGTGTTTTGCAGGAGAATGGGATTTGCTACGGTTGTCTCTCTGGGCTCGGGGAATCTGGTGGCGGAGGTGGAGAATGCTCCTGGGGCCTTTGTGTAGGGCCATTGTCCCCGGGAGCCACGGGGGCGTAGCGCTGTCAGCTGAACAGAGTCAAGGAGGGGACGCATTGAGCGGTGCAGCTTTGAGGGACGGAGAACAACGGCAAAGGTTAAAGTGCCGCGGGCTGGCGTGTGGTGAGTTGACAACAAAAGGAGGAGGACAGAAGCGGGAGGAGAAGAGCAAACTGAAAATTAAAATTATAGAGGAAAAAAAAAGAAAGCCTAACAGGGAGACAGAATGTGCGATTTACTTATCAGCATTGAGCAGCAATAACATGTCCAAAAAGGTTTGTGTCAAAATGGACCTGATTAACATCAGTTGACATATTTGATGAAAATCTCCTGGCTGGCATAGTATTGGTTGTTTTTTTTAACCCTCCTATCATACTACTGCTTGACAGGGACTGCAGTGCTCACCATTGGAAGCACTGATTTGACACATTTTAATTGGTGTTGGTAAATCTGTGATCTGACAAAGGCATAATTAAATTAGCAGAGTGCCGAGAGTCACAATTGAAGAAAAATGGACAAAAACATATTCCTTCTGTCTGCGTCTCACTCTCATCTCCATTCATTTCTTTTCATCCATTTGTCCTTGCCTTCTCCTCTTCCCTTGAAAAATCCATTTCTTTGGACAAAGCCGCCAGACATACCCAAGTCTTTAAGAGAAATGCCAGAATCTATTTCATGGGTGATTATCTCAGTACAATCTGATACCTTAAGTAGCAGGATTATATGCAGCCAGGCTCTGTGGCGGCCCGTTGTAATGCCAGAGATATCTTGACATTCAATCAATTGTGACTGACTGGCTGAAGATAAACACAAGTGGGTTTTGTTTTTGACGTCACATGGCACATGTGCACAGAACATACCTGTGGTATCCGAAGGGTCTTACAGAATACATACACGGCTCCTCCACCTCTTATTCCATCCATTTATCTGCCTGTGCCTCTGTCTTCTGACTCTCTCCCCTCAGGGAAGCATTGAGGTGCTTAACTGTAAGCAGCAGGGCTAAACCCTCCACCTTTCAAAAAAGGGGGAGAGACTATGGTTGAACCTCTCATTAAAAGTTCCCAAAATCCAATTGTCTTGGTGAGTCAAAGGGCAGACGAGGCTGTGATATTTGGACTTTTAGCGCTGCGGTCTACAGAGAGATGTGCAGTTCGACTAAAGACAAAACAACACCCCTCAGCAAGGAGACAGGCCAACTGGTTTCTGCTGATTGGATAAACATAGCCTTAGATTGGCCAGTTGCTGTTTACTTTCTAAGGGCAAACCAAAGGCACCTCGCGAACCTCGGATGCAGAGATCCAGTATCTCTACTCTTCCTTTTCCCCCACACGCCATTCTTTCACCCAGACAATAGAGTCAGTCAATCAGACAACTATCTTTCTCTCTCTCTCTCTCTCTCTTTTTCTTTCTTCCTCTCGCTCTCTCCCTCTATTCTGTGTGTAATCTCTGGTGGTTTATCGGAGCATCACTGAGAGAACTTTTATCTGACCCACCAGGTGTCAAAGTGAAACGATCCCGACGCTCACTACAACCCTGACCAGCAAGCCCTCTCAGCTCTTCCTGGCCCTGCTCATTGATTTTCATGATGCCAGCCAATAATTGAAAGGACATCCATCACACTTTAATTGACACAGCTAATCAGGTTTTATAATTGGATGGGCTTTACTTCAGTCCCCCTCTAGCGCGCCCTCTCTCGCCCTCTTTTTCCAAACAGACTCCACCAATTTATCTCTCTTCTGCTCTGCCGCCCGTCACTCCATGGTTCGTGTCCACTTGGCGTAATTGCTGGCGGAGAACTTTTGATTCTCTTTTTGTGTGACGTCTCTCCATGATTGACACCCGTCTGCGGATAATCTGTGGATGTGATGGGCTGTTTTCACAGCTGACCCTGGGCCAATCTCTGTTTGTTCCCCTCTCCCTGAGCTTACGGTGCAGATCCTCAGACTCGCTTCAGGGCTGGCTGGTCAGTTTCTGACTTGAGATGGGCCAGTATGGACTTATATAAAAAATAATAATTCATCTCCTCTGAGGCGATGTCCTGTTGAAGTTTGGACTCTCGCTGCATTGGCAGTCAGCACACCGTTTGCACCAGATAGCCCTCAACTCTCTCTACCTGCTTCTTTTTCTCTCCCACATTGATAAATAAAAGCTTTGCAGCCTCTTGTGCCTCCCCCAGGGCATTTATCAAGAGACCTGAGAATATATTTCATCCCAGGGCCAATCCTAGTCACTCGCCCGAAGATGAATACCATTGGAGTTCTTAAGGTCAGGGAAATATGGCTACTAAAACTCTCAAAGTGAACGTGACCATTACAATCTCCACAATACAGTCGTTCCATCCCTCAGCGGGCCCCGGTGAAATATGGCCCAAAATAAATGTTCAAGCCGTGACCCCGCTTGTGACGAACAGACCCATGACGAAAACATCAGCTGCTTCAGCAACAAATTAGCTCCCTAAGTCAAAAACAGAGTGAAGACAGAATCATAGTTTGATGGGTTTCTCAAAATCGTTTGTGACACCAGCAAAACAGGATGCTGCTGTATATTAAGATCATTACCTTCATTACACACATTAGGCCAAATAATTGCTTTTATGTTGTACTAATTTCCTGTGCCTATATGCGAGCAGTATCACACCCCTCCCTCCCCGATACCCTTTTTTGTGCCCTCTAACACCTGCCTGCCATTCCAGCTCTGGCACGCTGCCAGCGTATTATTTCCCTGCGCAGATTTTGCGTAGCTCCATCTTGGGCTTTTGTTTGCTTTATGAAAATGATCCTGCCTGGGTCAGATCTGTTTATTTTTGAGCTGGAACACAAAGCTCGCTGCTGCACATTGATTCTTCTACATGCAATACCAAAAAAAACAACAATCTCATCTAACGTGTGCCATTCCAGGCTTAATGAGGGAGATTACAGATGTCTGTGAGGTCCTCGCACAAAGGACGCCTTTTGTGTCGGTGCAACTACAGCTCACGCTGCAGTTGTATTGTTCGATTACACTGGAGGAGAGAAGTGTGCCTTTTGTTTCAGGGGGAAGTTTTCCATCTCAGCTAATCGCCTGCAGACATGGTTGAAGTATGCGAGTTGCTGACAAGCCAAAACCATCTTGCTATTTTGCTTATTAGAATACTTCACACAGCCGTTGTCTATGGAAACGCATCTGCTGGGAACAGATTGGGACAGGCATTCTTCAGAGGCCAGCGCTCCGCTCTGCACTGTCAGTGTAAATACTGAGTGACTCTGTGTGCATTTGTGTGTGTGTGTGTGTGTGTGAGGAACAATGACTGGCATCTTTGTGTATATATCTTGCCTCTCTGGGGAGGAGCTGCTGACCTTTGATGATGGGCCGACTGAGCTCCCTGGTTCACTGCATCAGCCAATATTCAGCTATCGGTTGACACACGCACAAGCTCGCACACACGCAAACACATTCTCACACACATTGTGCTAACCCATAAACACAATGCGACGTACAGACGCTCAATCCCCCCCCCCTTCCCCCTCCAGCTCTCCATGCATCGGTCCATCTGATCACGTCAAATGGTGCAAGATGCATAATTCACTTTATTAATTCACTGGCCCATGTGAACCCAGTCCCCATTAAAATCCAGTGTTTATCATGCGGATCAGCCAAAGAGCACGCTATTTATAACATTTTCTCTATGAGACACCACCCTGAGACTCATCATTTCTGGATGGGAAGTTGCAATATCTTTCTGTCTTTGATTTCTGTAGGGAGTGACAGAGCTCTCCTTTCATGTCCATCTGGTCAGCAGTGGACCCTGTGGTGCAACTTTCCACTCAGCTGCCGTGCTTTGCGCTATCTTATCCTGACAGTACACACATGCCCTATTAATGACACACGGGGAGCGGGGACATCGTGGCTGCTTTACACAAAAAGTTAATTTCATATCGCCTTCGTAAGTATATCAACGCACAGCATAAACACAAATCACAGCACACGTGCACGCAGGCCATGTGTGTTTTCGCGGCTGATTTGACCCGTGGCACTTTATCTGACAGGTTGTGTTTTATTCAGAAGAGAGATGGTTTAATTCTCACCTCTATTAATAGCTCAGAGAGCAACACGGCAGCGACGCAGGTGAAAAGGTTGTATATTATCTTAGCAGCGGGTGTCATACCAGTGTTTATTAGAACCGATTGTCTAAAAAGGTCACACCGGTGGGGACGAGCCAGTAATGGGCCGCAGACAATTCTACCGCCAGTACAAGTGTCTTATGAAATGGACATCCTTCCTTCCATCTATCACAGGGAACTGATGCCATGAGGAGGCATAAAATGTTTATTTGATCTAATAAAAAGAGAGGACGCTCTCGCTCACTGTGCCAAAGTGGAAACAGTATTTAAAAAGAGAGCATGAAGGGGAAAGTCACTCCACCTGCCTTAGTTCAGGGGTTAATTGATGCTAATCCTGTAAACTGGTTGCCTATGTATTGCTTATGATCTACTTGATATTGTAAGTGATGTAGGGTGCAAGACTGAACTCAATGTTTATGCATTTTCATACATCACAGCACGTCAGGCTTCTTTTACTTCATATCAGTGTTTTCTGGCTGCAGCTCTGAAATGTTGTTTTTTAGCATATTTGAGAAATGTTCATTTGCAACTAATCAGCTCGTCTACAATAAGCAAATGCAAAACCAAACTGCATTCAACTGATCCTGCTGCAGAAAAGGGGGTGTCAAATATATAGTATCTACCCTCCATTGTTCCACTGAGTTGTTAGCAGTGTTTGGGTGGTCAGTGCACTCACTCTGTGGGCACTGCTCGCTGGTACAGTTGAGAGACTGGAGGTCGAGCCCCTGGCAGTCTTTGCCCCCGGTGCCAGGTGAGGGCTGAGTGCATTCCCTGCTCCTCCACATTGAACAGTCTGCACCGCACGGCGACCACTTGCTCCACTCGCTCCAGCCTCCGTCCACTGCAAACACATGTAATGAAAAACATGGGTGAGCACAAACACACACACACACACACACACACACACACACACACAGCAGCGAAACCATGACCGATTCACTTCAACCAGAGATATCTCAGTTCTCAGGAAAAACTATTGATCGGAAAACATGCTGAACTCTTTCAATAAAACAAGCTAGAACTCATTCTTACAAACAGTGTGAACTGATGAAACTCTACATGGAGAAGTTCAGATGCAACAGCGGTGTACAAGCAGTGGTGCATTTGCGTGTGAGATGAGAACAACTGGTAGAATACTCTGTTGCCATCCTGTGCAAATCCACTCGCTCTAAAATGGAAACCTGGTAGGTAAAGCATTATAAAGACATGCAAATCCACTCGCACACACTCAAATCCAGCAGAAGCACAGGGAAACCAAAGCGTGTAAAACTGCTGAGGAGAGCCATATTGTCTCGATTCTGCTTTCTTTGTTTATTTTTAACATGGAAATCAGACGCAACTAAAGCTAAACCCCAAAGGCACGTGGGTGCTGTGGCCTGGTAGACTCACACTGACAACAAACTAAATCTGTACAGGGAGGAGAATTTGACCCTTGGGAAATTGTCCCTCTAGTCTACTATATATATATATATATATATCTATATATATATATATATATATATATATATATATGAAATCGTCCTAAATTAACATTTGTGAGATGAAGCAAATCTGCCTGGTTTTGATTTCTTTATCAAACAAGCCGATACTGTAAAAAGCAACATGTGCTTTACCGGCATGCATTTAAATGGAAGCCATAATACAGGTGGATGTATATTACACCTGCAAAGTATTTCTATCTGCCAAGGCTTGAAACACACCACCATCAACACAAGCAAAATGAAACCAATGGAAATGGGACGGTAATAGTTCTTTGCGGGCCTCGCCGTAAGAAATATCAGCAGCTTTACCGCACGCGGAGAGGGAGACCATTTTGCAAAGGTGGGAGTAATTTGGCATTGTGGTGGGGTGGAGTGGGGGAGCCAGGCGGCTGGGAGTGATATTGAGAGTGACACAGCGCCAGGCCTGGGGAAGGTTACCAACGGGCTAATGGGAAAAAGAGCAGTAATGAGCTCTCATGGGGGAAAAACGCCACTGTCTCGCTCTCCCTCAAATGTAGGGGTGAAGGGGACCAGACAAGAATCACCAGAGCAACACACACACACACACACACACACACACACACACACACACACACACACACACACACACACACACACACATATGACAGTAGTAACCCTCCTCCTGACTAACCTAAGGGCAAGAAAACCTTAGTGCTCATTAATCCTTGCAGTAAATAGTGCAGGGGGCATGACCCCAAGAGTGCAGGTCTGACCTGCTGCAGGGACTCTGGTTAATAAAATAAAAGCTTGAGAGTCACTCAGGGTGGGATTTCTATTATTGCATAACTGCACCAAGCAATGATATTATTTGGTGTTGCAGCCAATTGGAAACCAAGCTAAATGCCACTGTGAGCTGTGAGCGGATCAAGCCAATGGCACAGGTGTTAGACCCAAGTCTGCATGTTGGTCCGTTTCTGTACTCAGATGATTGCTAGAGAATGTGAGTGTGTTTGGTATGTTTGTGTGTGATGGGATGCTGACACAGCTCAGGCCTCTTTGCAGTCAGATCCATTTGGCAGAGAGAGCAGAACCAATCAGATAATTGTCCTTGTTTGGCATTGAGTGGACCCATCCGTGGGCCAGTGGGCTGATTATCCAGGCTGGGAACGAGAATGATTGAATAGAGAATTACATCCTAATGAATATATTATGTCGCCCCTCAGTTTATCCACACCACTGTGAAATAAAGAGATGAGATCAACATCTGCCCTGATGAGGCGATGAAATTCAACTTCTTTTTTTTTCCCCCACCACAAAGCAAGACAAATGGCCATGCAAATAACATTTACAAACACGGAGATTGGAGTGGGAAGAGAGCTCACAAGGATGTGGATGAGACTCAAGCGCTGTGACCCAAGGCTGAAGAAAGTCAAAGAAAGATGAAGATGCATGAACAGTTCTTGATGGCCTGTCTGACTCAATCTGAACACATGTTGCAAATATTTCAGAAACAGTGGAGGCGTCCCACAGAAGCAGAGACCAGAGAAACGTTTGGACAGCAAACAAGACGAAGGGACGGCCGTCTGTGGCTGCAATAAATGCAGTGAAGCGAGACAATTGACACTTCCCTTGATTTTCTTTCTTTTTTTTTAAAGTTCAAGGCTGGAATCAAAGCCTTTCCTTTTCCGTTTCCAGAATCCACATAAAAAAAAAATGTTATCCGCAGCCACAGTTTTCCTTATCAAATCCCCAGAAAGAGATTGTTAGCGCCACTGCAAAAAGCAGCACAGCTGATTTTCAATCATGCAGCACCACAGGTTTTAGGTCAGACGGGTCTCTGAGGAGGGAAAGTAATACAATAGCCCAGTGGCAAGCCCCCATTTGGACATGTTGTAGGGGGGGAGAAGCAAAAGGGACCCGGCCATTCTTTACAGGTCAGTAGGAGGGCCTGTTGAAGGCTTTGCCGTTCCAAATGACAACGGCTACTGACGGACACAGTCCGAGATCACCGGACACCTATGGTTTCTGTGTCCTTGAGGGAAACACAAGGAGGTAGACAAGTACCACTGAGACCAGCAGGCTGCCGCTCTGCTCCCACTGTCCTGTCAACACACATGCGCACCGTAACCACGCCTAATCCCGGTGTTCAAAGGCTGATGAAAAAAAAAGGGCCACAGAAAACTACGCACCCATGCAGGGGGTTGATAGCTGAGCCACAGCAAGTGTGCTGCAATTGAGATTAACAACCAAACCTTATTCTGTATTTCTGACACATTTTATACATACAAAAACCAGATTTCTGTTAGTGGTTGTGATGTGGTATTTTATGGATAACTGCACAAAGCGGCGTCTAC
Source organism: Clinocottus analis (assembly GCF_023055335.1). Lineage (NCBI taxonomy): Eukaryota > Metazoa > Chordata > Actinopteri > Perciformes > Cottidae > Clinocottus > Clinocottus analis. The sequence continues at coordinate 6,664,435 of NW_027175821.1, forward strand.
TCCCTTATGTTAACTAAAACACTAGAACAAACCAGAATGAGACAGACTGCGACACGAGGAGGGTGAGCCAAAACAAATGGCACAGAATGATTAAAAACCGCGCTGATGCGAGGCCGTCACCAGATGGCCACCGTCTTTTCGCAGTGAACTAAAGTGTTTTTTCTCTCACATTTATTAACCGCGGCGGTTATTTCTTCCTTGAAAAAAATTATGAAGTCTCCGGAACAATCTCTAATAATATCCAGAGACCCGCGAATGCTTGCTTCGAAAGAAGAAAGAGGCATTTTCCTGAAGTGTAGATCGTAGACATATGGGCGTTAACTTGCATGTGTGCAGCACGAAACTTGCACAAACACACGCATACAAGTACGCATACACAAATAAAGCAGCCTAGAGTCTGTTTGTTTTCCATCTAGAAGAATTCTCACAGCTCCTCTGGCAAGCCTAAGGGATCAGTACAGTATTTAAATAATTCACACGCGTTTGAAACCTCCTCAGGTTGTTTGCTGTTCTCCAACGCACCGGCAACGATTCCATTAATTTGTGTGGGGCAGCTGTCACTGTGTCACTTACAAATCTGGGGACTTTGTATTCGCTGTTGACACAGGTAGTGTGTCTTTGTTGGAGATGTTGCCGTGATCTGACATTTTGCCATGACTGTTGGCTCTGATCACACGGCAACGGGGAAGAGTCAATGAAAGGGTGAGGGATGGACTGCAGATTTAGTGGGCTACTTCGGCAGCATACGATGAGATGGAGACAAAGGAAGAGGCAGAGAAAGGGAAAGAGAAATGGAGATAAGCTCTTGCATAGTTTGGCTACTTGCTGTCTCAAGTGTTGATCTGCTCTGCTCTCAGCCTCAGGCTTTAGCCTTAGCCTCCTCCTCCTCCTCAGTTCCCTGTTTCTCTCCCAGCATGAAGCCCATCTTATCTGCCACACAGGCATCCATAAACTCTCATTAAAACACGTTGGGGACTTAAACAAAAGTACAGATGAGCGTCTCCATCTTCACACTTTCCAGATGAGGTGGGAGCTCACATTTAGAGACAAGTCATTCTGAATAGACATTTGGAGAGTTCTGCTACTGGTGTCGGTCTGTGGAAGCTCATCTGAAGTGTGTGTGTGTGTGTGTGTGTGTGTGTGTGTGTGTGTGTGTGTGTGTGTGTGTGTGGAAACGTGCCTCTGTGGCTGGAACTAAACACTGTTCTTACGGAATAATGCTACTTTTTAAATGTGGAACAACACACGCCAACGGCATTTGAACAATAAATATATATATAGACTTAGCCAGAAAAGGCAGAGACAAATTATAGCCGTTGCATCTTGTTGCTCCCAAATATGAATTGATTTGTTTCCAGCAAATATTCATCCATGCAGTTGACAGCATCTCCTTATCCCTAAAGGAGGAGTAAAGCAAATCTGTGGGGCCATCGATGTGTTTTAGACAAAACAGAATGAAACTGCAAATCACAAAGAATAAGCAGATAAAAACAAAATAGATTTTTCTGTAACTCATTTCAAAGACTTAATGCTGTAAGCTAAATGCACTAGAGAGCTTATAATCAACCAAGAATCTGAATCTGGATAATTAATGAACACTCTTGAAACAACACCAGAATGAAGTCATGTATTATTTTAAAATGACACTCAAAAACAAAAGGCACTGAGCAAAAGATGCCTCTCAAGTCAGACTTAAAAAGCTTCTGAATCCAAATGTCAGCCGTGTCCAAATAAATAACATGATGTCTATCTGCAGCATTACGGCTCCCGGTGTAATTCATTCTGCTCAAGTTTCTTTCTTCTGAAATGAGCTGGAATCACCATCTACTGTGAGTGCAGTGGATTAGACCTGCGAAGGCTATAAGCAAAGTGATAATGAAAGCTGTTATCCTGTATGTTATGATGCTCTGTGCCCGGCCGCTCTCATCTGTTCCCTCTTGCTCAACGTGGCTCTAGGAGAACATCTATTCATGTATTCAGGCTGGTGATTCATACATAAGTTAATCATGTGGACCCAGACGCTTTTTCGGGGTCGTCTTTGCTGAGCTGTGTGTGAGCTGGGTGACGAATTATGGGAGTGGTCGGTTCATCTTGGGGGACTCCAGAGGCATGTCTGCGAGTACACAACAGGGCCGCGGCGCCACTTGTCGGCAGAAACAACAGCCAATGATCCCCGGGCTGTGGCGTGGCGGATTTCGGCCTTGAAGGGAGCCGTCCCGGGAGTCCGACAGCCGGGGTTTGTCTGCGCCACTGAAAGGTAACCAGCGAGAAAAGGAGGCAGAGACGACTCTCTGTTGCCAAACAACAGGACTGATGGAGGTGCGAGCGGGGTCGCGTCGCTGTAACATCTCATCAAGTAAAAAAAAAAAAAAAACAGAAAGTTATTTCCTTCACAAAGTCTCTGCCAACAGTGTTCACAGGACACAATGCAATTTCTGTCACAGCACCTTAAGGGTTGAAATTACACACTTTCTCCGAGTGGGGCGAGAGAAAGATAGAAAGGGGTGGGGTTTAGTCTTACAATAGCAGCTTGGACTGACATTAATCTCTTTAAGCTCGCGGAGGTCAGTATCCTGCTTTGCTGTGGGGGAATGTCAAGCATCCCCAGACACCCCTCTAATTCCATGACTCGTTGCTCCAGCGCTAATAATCCAGATAGAGTCCTGATGGAGTGTCACGCATTGCTGTGTTTCCTTTGTCTTCCTCCTCCTGCTGTATTCCAGCGGGCAATGTTACTTACACTCATGCTTGACATCTAGTGATGTCTTTACATGGGAGATGTGTAACACAATGCCCTGATTCACTGAGGAAGATAACCTCTGTTTTAGGCATGGAGAAGCTTCCACTGCCAGAGGTGTTGGATTTCCCTCTCTGCTATTTAGCGAGCGGGAGATTTCTCCTGCGGTCAGCACGGCTGCTGAGTCCCAGCTATTTGTCCACGGACAGATCTGCTGGCAGCTAAACAGCGAGCTCTTTTACACACCTTTTCTACTTCTTTCTCAGTTTTCCTCTCCTCTCTGTCACTCTGGGCTTTGTTCCTGCCTTCCTTCCACTGGATCGGATTCTATCTGTCTCTATCCTTCCACCTACACCTCCCTTTTCCTATCCCGCTCCCTCTCCCTCCGTCGGGGGGCTAATGTAGGACTGCAAATGAAGCAGCTTGACTTCCATCTCAGGCTACCCAAGATCGATATGTGTTGCTCAGTATCAGGCAGGACACTCTCTGCCTCTCCGACGCTGTCACAAGGGACAATGGGCAGGCAAATGAAACGCCCTCAACTCCTCACACGTAAACATGGCACAGGCTGCCATAATTCAGCTTTTTATTACCCGTATTTACTACATAGCGTGAGCAGCAGAGAACAACAAATGTACAAGCTGGTCTGACACAATGCCATGTTTGGGACCATGTCTCTAAAAGCAGACAGGTCTCTGAAATAAAAGCAGGACCGGCGTGCAGCGCAGCAGATAAAGAGATATGTGAACAAAGAGTGAACAATAAATCACGTTCAGGATGAGGCCTTACTGTGAAGACTAATAGACTCTGACATTGCTGTGTAAGCGGTCTGATTGCAAGAAAAAAACAGAAGCACCGACGTCTAAGGAAAGACCTGGGTGCTGGAACAAAAGGCAGCCAAAATAAAGATGAGTTAATGACTTCTAGATGCAAAAAAATGCAAAAAGGAAGCCACAGGAAGCCAAGCACCACAGGACAAACGGGGTTGCCTGGGAGTTACCTGGACAGGTGGCCACACAGGCACTTTTCTGGACGTTCTGCCCCTCACAGGATGTGCCTCCATTCAGTGGCGTGGGGTTGGTGCAGCTCCGACTCCTCTTCTGCCAGCCACGCCCACACACAGCACTGCAGGACGACCAGGTGGTCCACGTGGACCAGCCACCGTTGACTGTCAGACCAGTGCCCGGGGAAAGGTGGGTGAGGGAGGGGGGAAGGTTGGGAGGGAGGAGGGAGGAATGGATGGATGATGGGACAGAGCAGCCAGGATTACCCGACATGCACCACAGAAAAGAGGTGTGTTGCGCTAGAATAATCGTGACTGCTGTTACACTCTTTGGGCACTGCAAGGTGAGCAAGAGCAATAGCGGCTGCTTCCTGTGTCCACCATGGCATTATGGACAACTGTTGTAAAAACAAAATGGCTTCAACAGGGAGCAGAAAAATAACATGACAGCTTGCCTTTTTGTCTTCTTTTTTTCTCTACCTTATCTCTGAGGAACACACAGATACTGCAAAGTAACTTGTGGGCATTTTAAATATCCCTCTACATTTCACAGAGGTACAGGGAGACATTAAACAAAACACTCAGAAATGTGAGAATGTAATCACTGTAAAGAAATGCTATTTAAAGCAAAAAAGCTCCTAGTCATGAATGCATAAAATAAGCCTACGCCTACTCCTTGGAAATTCAAACATATCACTGAAAATAAATGCATCGTTGCTGCTCCAATAGTTCAGATTGTATCCTTCACACATCCACCACTGATTTCACACATCAATCTTCAAGTTAAATATTCTTTGAATGGTAGAGAACAACACTGTGGGCTATCATGTATGCCTCCTTTGTATTCGAAACTAAAGGTTCATGAAGAAAAACACCGCTGAACCTTCACCCTTTATTGGCACATTATAGCTGCTACAGTATATCGCTCGATCGCGGCAGGTGATTACATCAAATACGCCGGTTTAATTCTAATCAGCTCCTTCCTGTACATCCTGTGTTTGCCGCAGCTTACAAGATACCGGGATTCCTGATTTATTGACTTGAACAGCACGGTCGTTCCTTCTCTGTACATACTCCCTTCCTAATTCCCCCCCTAACTCTCGGCTGTGCTTGTCGTTGGTGAATCATTTCCGTGCCCTCTCTATGCGATTGATTGCCCACCACGGCGAGGTAAATTGCCAGGCAACTCGGCCCCTGATTACCTCTTAGCACAGAGTGCAGTCACACCAGCCAGGCCTTGTTAAAATACATCTCTGCCCCCCCGTTGAACCCTTTTTGAATAGCAGCAGCTATGATGACTTGCTACAGCTAGCTAGCATGGTAGCATGGTTGTCGAGCTTTCAGGTAACTGAATTGCTCGTCTCTCGCGTCGTGGTTTAACCGCAAACAGCACAACAATGTTTACACATGTGTCATCTTGTCAAGCACATGGAGTGATGTGAAGAAATAAAATTGCAAAAGCAAGCACTCAAGCAATTTGTTCAAAATTTGTCAAATCCACGGGTGAAAACGATGGTTTGACAAAGCAAGAAAGACAAACAAAAGGACAGTGAATGTTCTTGCCTCCACAATCATTCCCAAAACTAGATTTCTTTATCTGCAGAGCAAGTCTTTCAACAACAAGCTAATCTGTTATAAACCAACAGCCGGAATAATTGGGCTTTTTATTTTTACGCTGGGGGCTTGGAGGAGTGTATGATAATGTGTGTTTTGACGGCATGCTCCAAATTAACACATTCCATTTGAAACCATTCACAGTGAAAGTGCACAAGTCTTAATTTTCAACGATATTTACAGTCATCTAAACGTCTGAGCCCCCAACAGAGTTCGCACAGTTTTTTTTCATTTACAGAACCAGCATAACAGGAAATGACTTTAAGTGCTTTTTCAGAGATTGAAAATACAATACAGTGATCTCTCCACTGTTTATTTTGTTTGAATTGTTAAATATTGATTTGATAATTATTTCTCAACAAAAATGAAGTAAAAAGACTGTACAAGTCAAATCAAAAGTAACACATGCTGGTTAATCTATCTATAGTGTGGACATGCATATTTTTGCTAAAGCCATCCAAGTGACCCTCTAGTTCCACACTATGCTCACGTTTTCTGAATTGAATTCAGCTTACACCCAAAATCGCTTGAGATTCAATTTGGGAGCAAAGTAATCATTGTAAAAGCAATCTTAAGTGGGAATGTAATTCAATTATAATTCAAGTAGCTACAATCTAAATTTAAAAACTGCACAAGATAATACGCTTTGATCAAATAACTTCCTTTAATTTCAGAACGGATATGCTTATCCCTTTGTTTTTCATGCAATTTTAAATTTATGAACTTCATAAATATAACCTATTAGCTAAATATTGAGTAGATTTCAAACAAAAACCTTGAAATTAATATTATTATATAGCATGGTACACATACTGCTGAGGAGGATGGGGTACTCCTACATAGTGTTGTATATTTGTGGCATATGGTGCGTTTTCTCTGCGGTCGTGTTAGATAATATACACAAACTCTTGTTCTGACTTTGCAGCACATCATAGTATCACAATCTTCTGGCAGCCTCAATAAAACAGACCCAGTGTGAGACATCACAGATCTTCCATTTTTCATATGCACCAAAGTTACGTTCATGATGCGTTTTCCCTCACGATATCCTGATTGCATGTAGCTGAAAATTAAGGATGGCTTTTGTAACGTTTGCAATTCTTAAGTAGTACCATTACCCAAGGAACCGTCTGTGATAGGAAATATGCTGTTTTCTGAATTTTAATAAAATCAGTGCGCTTATCAAGCCAAGTCATTATTTACAGTTTGCTGTTAATTCAATTTCTCGTCCCGTATTGGATTCACTACAGAGAACTAAGAAGATGGCAGGAGGATGATTGGAGACTGCCAGCTTTTGCGAGAATGACTGCCAGCAACATTTTAAGTTGCGCTAATTAATGTGCAGATACACTACTATATATTTTTGTAGTTATTAATGATGGCACAATTCATTGTTGGCTGAAAAATAGAGCTGACTTACACAAGTTGTTGCCATATGTAATATGCTGCATTTTGTTATGACAACTACGGCGAAAAAGAGAATAATATTTATTACAACCACCTGATATAAAAGTGCACCCGGGGTACTTCCATGCACGAGAACATGCCGACGTTTCTGTGGAGTAACAAGAGCAACATGCCAGCAATACATGGTTCATTGAAGCTGTTTTTAAAAAAAAATGATTTTGTATATTTAGGACCCCAGGCCTCTTACTGCCTCTTACTGCCTGTTGGAAGAAGTTATCACCTACCATAGACTAGGACCGTGGCAGAGGTGCTTTTGCGGCGAGCAACAATGTTTTTGGCCACACATGTGTAGTTGCCTGTGTCCGCCAGCCGGGCCTTTTTGATGACAAGGTTGTAGTCAGGCGTGATGAAGAAATTGGGGTCACTCGCTGGGTTGATCACATCCTCGTTTCTCTGCCACTCCACCTGAAAATATGTTTTAGAAGTCAAAATTCACTGCAACTTAACAGAAGCATTCTCCCCCTCCTATGCAGGTCAGCAGTGGTTCATAATGCAATCAAACAGACAACAAGAAGCAGAGAAACAAACAATTGCGGAGAACAATTGTGGATAGGTCTGGCACGGATAGTGAGATAAACAATTTTCATATGTATTCTCTTTTTGTGTTAGTTTTGTAGCTGTTGGAGATCTCTATGGCTGTTGGCGGTCTGAGAGTGAAACTGATCATGCTTTGTGTAGTTTCTGTGCCTTCTTGCAGAAGCCAAAACTGATGATTTTTCGTTTTTTTGGTGTACTGTCAGATTGGTTTGCTTGTTTTCTTGCTCTCACTTGACCTTGTGCCGTCTCGAGAGGAGCTAGGATACGGAGGCATTGTTGTTGGTATTACTGCCAGTTGCGATGCCGCATATAATTGGGCTTTCTTTCTCTCGTGCACTATTCACGTTTTCTCCCGTGGTGACTTCTGCTCTGATGTTCTTTTCTGTTGAACTGCAGTTGGCACCTTCTTTCCCATTTCTCTGCAAACTGTCCCTACACTGTCGAGCTGTGATTGGCTAGTCTGCTGCTCTTGGTCTCCGTGCTGTCGGAGTGGCTGGCCTAACCTCCTCTTGTGTTGTTATTAAAGCGGTTAGTGCCAATCTGGGACTGGGAGGATGCAGCATACGAGGTGAAACAGCTGGCCCTAGTCTGGTCCTCTAAACACAGGCACACACCACTGAGAGATTTTGATGACAGTCAGAGCGAGTTGGGCAGAACAACAGTGCATGAGAGACACAGGACATGGAGATACGGCGGAGAGATAGAGAACAAGATAGGGAGAGAGAGAGAGAAGCAAATAGACCCATTAATTATGGATAGGCCTTTAGAGATGCCAAACGGGGATTGAAGCCTCCAAGCCTATCCTGAGTGATGTGACGAGACGCTGTGATATACGGCTTCTTAGAGATGTAAGAGAGATAATAAATCAATAATGGGGAATAATTAGAGGTGTAATTTATCCATACAGGGTTGTCTGTTCCCTTGTGGAGCAGGGAGAGATGCTGTGGAGCTGATCCTGAGCTACTTTTTGCTCTTTGTCCTCCTGGTGAGGAACGGGTACATGGATCCGAGATGTGGGCCTATAAATATCTTCTGAATCTGTGTCTCACCTCGGCTTGTGGCACTCCCTCGGGGGGATGGCAGCGGAGTAACACCTCCTGGTCCAATGCTACCTCTTTACCCTGGGGCTCCTCCTCAAAGTTCTTTCTTAGGTCTGAGGGAGAAAAAATAGACACGGGAAAACCAATTAGGATATTTGTAAGAGCTTGTGAGCTTTAAATACTTCTATCCACAAAACTTGCCTTGGTGATGTGTGGTTTTTTTTTAAAAACTTTTCTAACTGTTAAAATGTCAACCCGTGGCCTTGCTGAGCATGTCACACTCCAGTTGGCCCCTAAGCCACACAGGGATCGGTGGCACCAACCATGTTGCTTATTACAGGCTGCCTGGCTGGTTCAGAGATGCTTGTCTGCTGCCAGAGGGGCCCGGCATCAAGCAAAAGCAATTGCATTACCCCTCACTCCTCCCCTACCACCCACTCTCCTCTCTCCAGCATCCGCCAGCCTCCAGCTTCCATCTGTATGGAGCAGCCACACGAAAACACAGCCCCGAGGCGCCTGGACAAGAGCTCCTGCAAGCCTGGCTGACTGCATGGGGCTTCACATTACGTCTCATTGGCTCCTCTTACCGTTGCACCAAGTCTTGCCATGCAATTGTATAGGCTACACACATTACACAGGTACACCTGCCAATGCTTATTTTAAATGCACGGCCATTGTTTCTGATGCGCGAGAGAGGACGCTGACCGCTGGCAGCTTGGGCCAAATTTGAAGTGTTCACCCCGGGTTTTGACTCAAGAGTGGAACAATGTGTTATCGTGTAGGGATTGAGGGTGCGGCTGTGAGCCACCGGTGAATTCCTTTCAACAGATGCTGAGCCTGTCCTGACCAATCACACTGAGAGAAATGTTAAGACAAGCAGAAACGACACGACATTTAATTTAATCAAAGCCGATACAATGGGACTGGGGGAGCCGTGAGATATAACGGTCCTGGAAGGCTCAAATGTATGCGAGTGCGGATGTGTGTGCACGTGAATGTGAACCAGTGCGTGCACATTAACGCATTGTTATTGAAGCATGTGTGTGTCCTTATCTTACAGCTAACTGACTTTGTTGAGTTCTCAAACAAGGTAGGATAATGAATGTGTGTTTTCAAAACGTCTGGTGGTTTGGAGACAGTGCTGCATTCAGCTCCGTCTAGAATAATGCATATTTATGTGGGAATTAATAGGCAGAATGCTTTAAAATAATCAAATGTAAAATGGCTTCTTCGAATAAAGCTTTTGAGGCTGCAGCGAGGGATGTGTGTTCCCCAGACAGATTTATGATTGCTGCACTGCAATAAATTTCAAATCTGTTTTTATTCCAGTTACTTCCACAGGGATCATTGCTGATATACTGTATCCAGAGAAAAATATGCTCATGAATACTGAAATTTAGTGTTCCACTTTCTTTTCTTTTTTTTTTTTAAAAGACTGCCTTCAAGCAAATGCATTACTCTGTTTCTCCCTACCAGGGCTGAATATTTACTTCTTAAGTGTAATCGCAGGAAGATGATTTAACTAAATTGTAATCGCAGTAATGCACTGCCGTGCAGAGATCCCAATGGCCTCTGGGCTAATTGTTAAATGAAAGTTAGTCTCCCCACCAAATCCAAAGTGAAAAAAAATGCTAATATCCTCTTTTTACAAACTGGTATGCAGTATGTAAGCACCTTGTTAGGCAGCATTTGCATTTGTAATGACACAGTGATCATTTTAAAGTGCACTCACAAGCAATCCTGATGTACGCTTTTTGGCTCTTCTGGGTTCCGGTGGTGCTCCAGGCGACACACTGACACCAGTACTCATCCAGACCGAAGATCTTCTCCACCTGCTGTCTGGTGATGTCAATTGTCACCTGCATGATTGGCAGCGCTGCGAAGCAAACACAGGAATAACCGTCAGAATGGTGAATGGTGAATGGGTTCATCCCCATCAACTCGTTTGACGGCGACAAACAATAAAAAAGAACCATCATATTTCCTCACAGAAAGAAAACAACTGAGTCCTTTACTGCGTTTTGTACCTTTCGCTAAACTGGCAAAGTAATTTGAAAGAAGCACGGGAAAATAAACAAGCAGGGAAGCATAATCGTATATAAACAGGGTGCTTGTTAACGGAGTAAAATGAGAAGAGAGCCTCACAGCCATCCTCGGTGTAATTTGGAAGGCGTTAAAACACCAACAGTTGGGAAGGAAGAAACACTCCACAAACAAAAACACTCAGCATGACCTGCTTCTCTATTAAATCCAGGAGAAGGGGAAGAGTTCACAATCTATAGAGCAATTCAACGACAGTGTTGATAAAAGTGATGCCGCTGTAGCGCAGTGCTGAAAACCGCTTTATTGCTTTTCAAGAAGAAAGTAAAGATGCCGCTTCTTTTAACAAAGGAATATTGGGACGAAATCCATTCTGCTAAACCGTCCAAGCAATATAGTGTTGTCAGAGTCCTGTCTGTTTTGATATTCCAGAAGCAATCTCTTATTTAATTTTCCTTTGACCTTTAATTTGCCACCTGTAATCCGGAGGTATTTTTTTTATATATTGAGCTACGACCTTGATCCCGACCATGTGTCCTACTTTCTCTTCACTCTGATGAAGAGATTGCCGTGTTTCCCCTCAGCTTCCAGCACTCTCTCCGTCTCATCTTTTCTCTCTGGGGTCTTCTAGAGAGAGAGGTGTTGAACCTTTTATATGAACGCAGAACATTTTACATTCACAGAGGACACATCCCCGGGACTGACAGAGGAGCATATACAACCCTGTATGTTTAAATCTCAATGGAGAGCCGCTCTTCAACTTTCATTTACATAAAGGCACTTTGTGACACTCTTACACTCCCCTCACACACTTGATCTGTCTGCAGTGATCATTGCTCCTGGCTGAAGCTTGGCTAAGTGGCACCTATCAGGCCATCAAACCTATACAGCAATTATAGGAGGCCCTCGAGGCGATATAAAGTATTCATCAAGCCAAAAGGGGGGATTTTTTTTGGTATACAATTCAAGACAAACTGCCTATGTGAGCGCAGGCTGGCCGAGCAGTGACTTGAGCTATTGGGAAGAAAAGAGGAGTGGCTTGGCCTGGTAGTCACGCCGTGATAAGTAACAGATAGACCACACATTTCTCAGCTTCTGAATGCAGTAGACTTTTCCTTTATGCGACCACAGTAAATGTGACTGTGTGCAGTGTATCCAGCCCTGAAGCGCCACTGTGAACATCAACAACACCCCGTGCTGTGTGCAAAAATTCACCAAAATGCTTGTCTCTGCAAAAAAAGGACAAAAGTGATATTTGTGTGTTTCAAAAAGTTTGAAATAAAAGGCTGGCTTGAGGAGTTCACTCTCGTTTACTCACTTTCTTTATCTCTCTATGTGTGTGTGTGTGTGTGTGTGTGTGCGCGCGTGTGCGTGTGTGATTGTGTGTGAGCTTGCAGTGAGAGTGTGTGGCATAGGCTGAGAGAGCAGCTAAATGATAAAACAATCGGCTAAAGTCACAAAATGGGTACCATAGAGATTGAACAAATGGAGCAGAAGACACCCATTGTTCATGCAATTCAAGAACAATGGTCCTCCCCGCCGTTGCATTTTGTCTACTCTAAACTAAAGTGTCAGCTATAGCATCGATAAAAAAATAATGAAATGCAGCACGAGCAGCATTTTTTTTCTTGATTGCATACGCTTTCATTTAAAGTATATGCAGCAATGTGCAATTTATATATTGTACACGAGGAAGGGATTCTGGAGAGGGAATTGTTTTGTGTGCTGTCTGTTATGTGTTAGTCAATAACGAAATGCATGCTATGTATGGACACACGTCTGAAACTATAATATGGGGGACGGAGATGGACAGAGGTCAATCTAAGAGGTGACCTTAAACTTTAAATTAAACTGTTTAGATTAGATATTCCTTTATTCGTCCTGCGGTGGAGACATTTGCAGGATTACAGCAGCAAACAGACCTAATAAATGTAACTGTTACAGGCTTGGATATGTAGATTGATGGAAACATCCGATGTCCATGATTTAGATTTACCTCAGCACAATGTATTAAAATACATTTATTTGGAATTTGTCAATATAACCTGTTTCGTGCTTTGTTTGTCTCTACTTAGAGGAGGAATGGTTAATGCAAACCCTCCTCCTTCTTTGAGCTCGAGGGTGAAAGGTATAGATCAGTGTGGAGATGCAAAGAATGAACAATAGCAAACCTGAAGTGAGAAATCCTAAGAGGAGCAATTTGAAGGTCTGCTTGCTAGGGTAATTGCATTCCGTTTTCTTATCTCTTCCTGTCTCCATAATTACCTGCTTTCTGTGTCTGACACCTTCCAGTAACACTGCTGTGAGTCACTTTCCAATTTCACTCCAATTAATAAGTAGGACAAAATAATCTTATCACATGGCGAACAAAATAGAACTGTAATTTTATAGCAGGTAATAATGATTAGACCGGCTGCTGTTTGCTGTTGTTTTCCAAAGTCTATTCACCTGGGAGGACTGTAAGCTAAACAAAACTTTATGAACTCATGGATGACGGAAACACTGGCGAAGCTAATTCATAGGAAACTGGAAACTGACACACACTTATTGCTCAATTGTGTTAATATTGATTTTTAATAGTATGCTCAGGTCTCTCCAAGGTGCTAAGAACTAAAAAAGAGTAAGAGTAATTTACACCTCTTTTACTGCCTGCACTTAACATTCCTGTTAAACGATAATTAAAACATGATGCCATTCCACCAGCCTTCAGTTTGATCTGCGGCCCATTTATAAATGAGCTCATATTCCAAACCTCAGTAAAATTAAAATTTTAAGGGGTGATTATGTGATTGTCACTGCTTGCAGCTGGAGCCAGGTGAGTTTATTTTTTATTATATAAGCCGACTCGGCTCTACTTACCCATAATATTTGTAAAATACACATCTCATTGCACACAGACACACATCATTAAGATACTCATAACCAGTGCCCTCCCTCTCAAACTCCCTGTTTCATAAGGCTTGATAAATATGAATCGCATGATCTTTGTCGCAATGATACCAAATCATAGTTATATCACAGTTATGTGTCCTGGTTTGTGTTGCACGCGCACACACGCACACGTTCGTCAGAAACTCAAGGTCAGCCTTGATGTTTAAGTATCTCTCAAACTTTAACAAGCAAAATGTATGCTAAGAGGTTAAAATAATTATGTAGTGTTTATATCGTAACAATATCGTAATCTGACACTCATTGATGTTGTGCTATGGTTGGGGGCATGTTTGCAAATGTAGGTTTTCATGAGCCATATGGACAGTTATATTTCAGGGGAATAACACTGAATCACTTAAAACAAATTAAAAGTATCTTAAAGTGCTATTGTTATGCAATGCACACACACTTATGCTATGCTCCTTCCTGCATTATTAATGCACACTTAATCTTCCTGTGGAAGAAGGCCACAAAACACTCCCTGTGGTGTTCCCCATGGAAACAGGTTCACCCCCCTCCCCTCTCTGGCCTGGACAATTATCAGACATTGTTTTACAGATTTTAGTGCGTAAATCAAACTGACTGGATCACCGTGTGGGATAACAAGTGTAGGCAACATGTACTCCCCGTTCCCAGTTTTAAGATGATTCCCTTGATGTTCTGTGATTCATTTCACCTAAATATACAAAGTTCTGTTGGATTTGTGTGTGAAGCAGAGGCAATGTACGCAGGGCTCGTGTCTAAAAGGAGCATCCGTGAAAGCATCTGGGCCGCGCACTCTCAGAGACGCCGCAGCAAACGCACAGTTCTGCCTCAAGACTTCTTGACTTTTTACAAACCAAACAAAAGGATGCAGAGTGGCTGAGTTCATGAATTAACTGACCGTACTGCTGTAAGATAGAGCTTGGTGCAAAGTCTTCAGGCAACGGAGTACAATAAAAGCTATTACTAGATCCACTGGGACCCACACACACACACACACACACACAACACATCGGCATTTACTGTACTGGCCTTTATTCTAATCTGTGGCAAAGACAACATTATTTACACTTGCACTCTATTTAGATGTTAAAAAAAAACTGAAGCACTTAAGTGAGAAAAAGGACAAAGTTGCACTGTAAGAGACAAAAACATAGACATCTGTGTGTGTGTGTGTGTGTGTGTGTGTGTGTGTGTGTGTGTGTGTGTGTGTGTGTGTGTCTGTGTGTCTGTGTGGAGGATGAATTTCCCCTTGAGCCAACAGGGGCTCAACACACACAGGGTAAACATCATTGGTCTCAATCCCGGGTGAGTCGATATTGGGCTTGTCTGAGCGCGGGACTTTATTTTTCTCTCCCTCACTCTTGTTTTCGCAGGCTGTGACCTCAATTCCATAGGGGTCATTTGCTTATCAAAGGCAAGGACTGGAACTTGCAGGTCCTGAGTGTGTGTTCATTGTGTCCAAGGAAATTCAATTAGGCGGCATCCCTACTGTGTGGCTGGGATTCATCAGTGTATGTAGGGGGATTAGGGTTGGGTCTACATCAGGGGAATGCACCATTTCAAGGGAGAGAGTTCACAATGGTTGAGGGGAGACATCACAGATGAACGCTTTTAAGAATGCACCGTCTGCACATCCTGGCAACCAGTCAAAAGCATGCTCTAAGTGTTTCATTTCCTCCTGCGGTTCCTCTTTGTACAGGTTGGCATCAGTGTCATCAACGGCATCATGCGCGCAGAGCTCCTTTTAGACCCACAATGCCCTCTTCCACAGACCAATTACTTTCCCTTTAATACACGAAAGAAATCCTGACACCAAACCAAGCTGTCAAAAAATATATTTGGACAACTGCCAGTTGATGTCTGTCCACAAATACAGACGCATAACAACCTGTGCAGTTTTTGCATGTGTAAATAATTCAGAGTTAACCCCAGGTCATAGAGCCAAGGTCATAACTGTTTTATCATCAAGTCCTCAGACTTCCATTACCATGTAAAGCAGTGAGGTGATGGGTGGCCCATGCTACCTGACGGGGACAGCTCAGAATGGCAGGTGGCGCCATACGCGTCTGCCTCCTAACAAGGCTGACGTGGCCTTCCGAGTGAAGCATGGCTCTATTATACAGCAAGAAAGATGGAAGCAGCTGGAGGAGGCGGAGGAGGGGAAGCAAAAAGAGGCCTGAGTTCATCAGGAATACAGTCAAGCCTCCCATTTAGGGATGTTGGTGAGGTTGCGACTCGAGTCAGTGGGACAGCGTTCTGGGTCAAGGCTCTGCCTCCGGTTATGACCAGCTTTTCGAGAGCTTCTTTTGATTGAGCTGTCCATTTTCCAGAATGAATGCACGCTGCAAGGCCCCCGCTGATGCTCTGAATGTCGTTACAGATTATTCATGGCTGACAAACAGGCGAGCAGGTAGCGCTCCAATCAATCCGGCTAGGTTCAGTCCAATGCCAATCCAAGGAGACTTAGGTGGCGCCTGGATGGCTGTGGCGCTACATCTATGCCTTGTTGCTAAGCGAACAATGGGTGATTAGGAGCACAGAAAAATATATAAAAGTTAATTAAAATCTATTCTCTCTTGCTCAACCTGGCACAGCGATATATAAAATGTGCCACAAAATCAACCAATACAAGAAGGCAAGGGAAGTTTATTTGTATAGCACATTTGAACAAGGTGATTCTAAGTGCTACACATAAAACTAAAGCAAAACTAAAAGCAAAACACGATGCAGATTTAAAAACAGTTAAGAAAACCTTAAAACAGTCAAGAAAAAATAAATAAATCGAATAAAAGTTGCCGTGCAGTTTAAGAAATAAAATGCAGTTGTGAGATGCAGCAGTTGAGTCTGGTTTAATTGAAGTCAGGAGCAAACAGAACATTCTTTAACCTGGATTTAAAGTAGCTGAGGATCTCAGCAGACCTGCAGCTTTCAGGGACCTTGTTCCAGATAAGTGGAGCAGAAAAGCTGAACACTGCCTCTTCATGTTTAGTTCTGACTCTTGGAACAGAAAGTAGACCAGAACCAGCCGACCTGAGGGGTCGGACGGTTCATAAGGTAGCAGCAGATGACAAGCATACTTAAAACATATCGTGCTTTATGAACCAGCAGAAGGATTTTAAAGTCAATTCTTTGTTTGACAGGAAGCCGGTGCAAAGACCTTGGAACTAGAGTGATGTGATCCACTTTCCTGGTTTTATTGAGAACTCGAGCTGCAGCGTTCTGTATTAGCTGCAGCTTTCTGATTGACTTTTTACAGAGGCCTGTGAACACAACGTTACAGTAGTCAAGACTACTGAAGATAAATGCATGGACAAGCTTCTCCAAATCCTGTTGAGACAGAGTGATTGAAGCTGAGCGCTCACTTTCAATCGTTGGTCCTTGGGACCACAAACAATAACTTTTGTTTTATCTTTCTTTAATTGAAGAAAATTCTGGCACATCCAGATGTTGATTTCTTCAACGCATTTAGCTAGCCCTGGTATAGGATCATATTCCCCTCGTGATATAGTTATGTAGATTAGTGTGTCACCTACATAATTATGATAACACACTTTGTTGTTTTTCGTAATCTGAGCCCGTGCAAGCATATATATGTTGAACAAAAGAGGCCCCAGTATAGAGCCTTGGGGAACACCAGTTAAGTGCTGCGCCAGAGAGTCCTACCCAGACTCTCAGTCTGTCTAGTAGCATGTCATGATCGACTGTGTCGAATGCAGCACTGAGATCCAGTAACACTAAGACTGAAGTTCTACCACTGTCTGTGTTTGAGGGAATGTCGTGGATAAAGTGGAAGAAGGTAAATTCTCATTGGCTGTTCCATCTCCATACGAAGACCAAAGAAAGCAATATTTCATTTACAGCCACCAGACACATCAGAATCACACGGTGAAAACAGCATCACTGTATCAGGTGTAAATAATGAGTCAAGATGAAAACTACTGCCCTCTGTTTTGATCCAAACAACTCTACTCCAGTCGGTTATTATTTATTATATATTTATTATTTATAGTTCTACGAGCAATCTAATTGGAGAACAAACGGAACGATCAGAACGTCGCTTCTTCACTGTCTGTGAGAGGTAATGAGTAAACCTGAGAGAGAGAGAGAGGATATTATTTCACGATAATTTCGAAAATTGCAAACATGCGTCAGCATTTATTGACCACATAATTGATTTATGTTTTGTCAAACTAAAATTGCTCTGCTTGCTTATGACTTCACTTTAAAATATAATAAATGTGTTTAGAAAATATATTTTTATGTGCTCTAAATCTTCCATTGCTGGCTCAGGAATGAGGCACAAATATAACACCATACATCATGAACTAACATGCCTGTTTTATAATTCGGCCTCTGTTACTAAGCGACTGCAAGTGCAGGTCTCTTTAACCCTTAACCCCCACCTTGATCAAAGTATTATTTTTTATTATGAGCCATAAAAAGGCTTCTTTCTATTTTTTGTACTCTTTTATATTTAAATTGTATTTTATTTTTATTTTTTTACACATAACATAACCATGGAGCATTTATATAACGATAAAAACACGCTCAGATGCACTAACATGCAGTTAATGACACACGGCCGACCTGGCTGTGTCAACAAAGCACAGAGCAGCTCGGTGACAACACACACACACACACACACACACACACACACACACACACACACACACACACACACACGGAGAGTGACTTCTGTCTCAGTGGGTCCAGTAAATCTTTACAGAGCAAATAGTTGTTTAATGCTATAATAATGTGGTGAGCATTGTATAGAGAGCCTTTAATGTCCACAACGAGACTGTAAAAATATATTCTCTAGTCATCACTCTTTTTGGAGAGACTCCAACTCAACAAAATAATAAAAATAACATGCTAAATAATGAAACTTTAGAGAACATAACAAGAAATACCAAGAGTGATTTGTCCACAGTTAACTTTCTAAACCCATCTGAAAAGGTTTACTGTGGAAAAAGACACTTTTATTACCTTTTAAAACCACATCATAGCTCAAAACATTCTCCATAGCACAAGAGACGACCGTTGAAGGGTTAACAGTCAGACGTGCAATATGTGAGGGGCTTAGACTTTGAGTGGAAATCGTTTGAGCTCAGTAGTAATAATGAATAATGATGTACACACTTTGCATGGCCCATGACAATGAGATCTTCATTCTGCAAGACACATCTCTCTCTCTTTCTTTCTCTCTCTCTCTCACACACACACGCACACACACACACACACACACACACACACACACACGCGCACACACAGTGAAACTAAATGTTTTTCGCAGGTTTAGAACGTGATAATGAATTGATGCACACAACTTTAAAATAGCTTTAGCGTGTCACCGAGCATGAGCAGGAATTTCATGGCAGACGTTGGAAACAGGTCTCCGTTCCTACGTGTCATCCCTATGTTCGGTCGTAGGCCACCTCAGAAGAGCCACAACTGATAACATCGAATGGACGTTAATTCAGAGCAATGGATTTTTCTATTTACATTGTCGCTCCATAATTAGTTTGCCCAACCTTTCCTTAATAGCGCTGATACACAAGCACTCACAGTGGCAGTGCTGTGATTTACCACAGTGCCCTTACCAAAGTGCCCTTGTTGTAATTACTCTCCATCCAATATCCTGACCCTGATGATTGGCAAGAGCAGAATGTTCTAGATGCCACAGTCTTCAGCCAGGGAGTGACTAGGGCCTGCTCCTTTATCTCCCACACACACCTTGTCCTGCCTCGAATAAGAACAAGTCAGAGGTGAAGCCCCGAAGCGCTTTGCTTCTGCTTCCATTACATTCTGCAAAGTGGGAAGATCTGATAGGACGTTACACACATGAAAGCCCTGATAATTTGCTCTGGCTAACATGCTTCTCTTCCCCTTGTTTGACATGGCCTTGGGCACTGAAGTAAATAAGGAAAACTGCTTCAGGTAAGGCAAGCTGGCTCCCATCTGCTTGCAGAGTGCTCTGTGACATACAAATTGCATTTGGGTTTTCCCGCTCTACCCGCGATCGGTTGGTCCCTCCTGGGCCTTTAGACGGTAGTGTTTAAGTTAGAAGGTAGAGGTTTTTTTGGTATCCAATGATGGCGTGTGGGCGAATGTAAATATGAAGCAAAAAAACAAACAGCCTTCAGTAAACAGCCTGAGGCAAACACAGAGCCTCTGAAAGTCTTTCTACTTTGAGGCACCAAAATGTACCAAACGCAGTTTGTGGATAATGACTCCGATTGTAACTCATACTAAATGAACACGTCTGTTTTGATGAGCCCTAACTATTCCACTTGCTATTTAGCTGTGATTACACCAATAGTCTGCTCATCGCTTGTTTCGTTCTAAACACCTTCTGCCTGTAATAAGTCATCTGGTGAACATCAAGTGAAAGTATCTAGATTTTGTTTGGAGATTTCTGCAAAATCTAATTTTCTTTGAGCAAGAAACTTTTGCTACGCTCCAATCTCAAATTCTTGGCCTTGCTAAAAGATTGCTTTCACTAGTTAAGGAATTGTAATATGTGGTGCAATCTCCTGGCTCCAAGCACCACGGGAAATCTCCAAATAAATAGTCAGTGTCAACATTGTGATGTAGGTACAGAATGATGTGTCTCAGAATCAATCTTCCTGAAAGGGTAATGACAAACAATCAAATCAGCACAATGTGATGTACCAGGTAGCCTCACATTATGAAAATAGTATCACAGATATACAGGATTGCACGGAAAAAAGTGTCACAATATAGCCTTAAAAATAAAAAAAAGGCACAAAAAAAGCATCACTATATACTGCATATCCTGTGGTGTAAGAAATGGAAGAATGGCTGAATCTTAAAACAATGAAACTTTGGAGATATTCACTACCTTCACCTGTAATCTGTTTAAACCCCACTTGCCCCAGTGGTCATACGGTGTTGAGTCCAGAATCAACAACAATGCTCCACATGAGTGGTTGAAGTGCTGCAGACAGAACATGGACTGAGCCTTTAAATATTAATTTCTTTGTTCAAATGTGACTGAATTAATTATTTATACAGTAGATGCAAGACGAAGCATTGTGGGCTTCATAAATAACCTGACGCTGAAAATTGAGAATGTGGAGTGAAAGTAAAGAGCGGACCCTTGAGCTTGGTTTGATATCTGAGGTACCAGATGCTTGGAGGTCGCGTTGGAATAACATGCACAGATGCAGCTGAGATTACCAACTTGCTTAGAAGGAAGAAATGATGATTCAAGAATCATGAAGGCAAGTGATGTGATGTTCCAAAAATTTGGAAAGAGCCCAACTGCATTTACATTTTACCTTACCGATTAATCTGATGGTAATTTTCTCGATTAAGTGATTAATAATTTGGCTCAAGCAAAGTAGACACATTTAAATTGCTTTGTCCAACCAAAACCTAAAGATACAGCATTTTACCAAAAAAGCACAGCGAATCATTACGCTTGAGAAGCTGCGTCACCAATGACTAATTGTCAGTTTTCCTGAAAGTGAAACAAACTTGCTTGCCGTCGAGGTGACAACTCATTTGACAACAAAAACATGCCAATAATTGTGTCCTGAACACTGCTTTTAATTCCATTAAATGTGTTAAACGTGTACCTGGCGTTGTCCCGTGATTGAATGCGGAGACGGAAATTTCGGCCTTTGACTGTCCTTTTAAATACATGTTTGAGATCTCTTGAAAGACAGGCGAAAGAAAACAAGAAGAAAAAAAAAACACTTCACAAAACAAACTCTTGGTCTAAAACAATGCGATTTAATGAATTATTAATATGAATTGCTTAAAATTGCTTCCCGATGGCTCCCAGACCAGGGCCACTGCTCTTGTTGTCGGCATGCTTGACTGAATACCCGCTCCGATGAAAAGGCTTTCCTCCAACATGCGAGGCGTCGCCTCTGCTTTTTCTTTTCTGTGTGCTTGTGGTAGACGCAGTGACCGCATGATACTGAATTCACCAGTGTGATATGTGGGCAGGAACCTATTGGTAATTGACTTGGGTTTGTTTCCCTGAAACATGAGTCAGGAGGCATTTGCCTGCTTGTTTTTCACCCACCTGACCCAAAGGCCAGCAGGCTTCATAAATACAGTCCATCTACTTCATGCTTACTTGAGACTGTTGAAAATACAATGTCACTTTTATGGGTTACGGTTATGCTTTTGGTTGTAAAATCAGCATCCCAGCTGTTATGTGTGTTGCTTCCAGAGAACATGTGTCATATTTTGAAACAGCACTCCATGAGGATATTGAAGCCATACTTCTTCCCTCACAGCATATAATAGTGTTTTCACAACGTCAACACTAACCCATACCCAGGGCACCTGGCAGCTTTTGGTTTAAAAAGGAGAATGGTGAGTTGCTGTTTGTTTGGAGGAGTGTGTAAAATACTTAAAGTGAACGTCTCCTTGGGGCCAAACACACAAAGCATTAACTGTCAGCAACTGAGTTTCTCTGCCTATCAAAAATCTCCATGGACTATTTAGCTGTCAGCTCCCTCACGACACCTCCCAGTTCCACTATTTCTAAACGGATTTGAGCAGAGCAGGTGCTGATTGACACCACAGACTCCCAGTGTGTCTCTCTCCGTCAGCATAACACTTGCGTCTTCCATTTCCATTGTGTGCAGAGGTAAGTTGGGAGATAAAAATATATTCCAGTTAAAAGTGTAAAATGAGAAAAATATCAAAGTTGATGGCTTATAATCAAAATAGCAAGGCAGGGAAGAAGTTTACCGGCTCCTCTCTGCTCCATTCTGATTTCCGACTGTGTTAAAATGGCATATTTTGAGGCACATTGTGGAATCAAAGCAAATTTGCAACTTTGGCCTCTATTTGCGTAGCACAAGAGCAGTACAAGTGGCCTGGGTGAAGCATGTGCTGCATTTCATTACAGCACAAGACCACATTTCATTCAAAAGTCTCGGTTAGGACACGGAAGGCTTAGAAATAAATTTAGACTTCTCCAAGCAAATATTTCCAAGTCGCTTTGAGGACCAAGACGCTCTACACAAAAGGTACACAGACTACTGTATGCCTTTGGAAATGAAGTTGAAAATGCATTTGCGTATTCTTATCATTCTTACTGCAAAGCTGGTAAACTGTGCACAATGTCGGAGACCAATAAAATAATCTTTCATTATTTAAAAAATGATAAATTCAACATGATCAGAGACTTTTAAATGTATTTGCTGCACATGCCGGTCCGTACACTGCACACAAACGACAAATGCAGGCTTGAAGAACTGTATTGATAACATGTCTGTCTTTACCAAAAAGGGTAAATAAATAGATTAGACTGTTGTAAAAGAAATAACTACGACTAAACGAGTGCTAAATGCATTCCGACTTCCAGCAAGGGCAAAGCTTTTGAGAAACTGACAATATGAAATTACTTTATAGAAAGCCAAGCGCGGGGCTGACGCGGGATATGTTTTGCTGGGAGGACAAAGGCTGTGCGCGTGGGAGATTGGAACGCCAGCGTTGTTGTTTGACAAATGGTAATTATCTTTTTTTCCCACTTTTGTTCCACTAATTGCAGTTAATTTTGAAATTCATTATTCCTGCATGTCAAGACCAACTTCAAAGGAACAGGCCGTGTACCTACTCCAAATTTCAAAATAAAACGAAAACTTACATGAAGCTTGGCCTTTGTATGAGACTAACGGCGAGATCAATCAGCACAGCTGGTTGGTTTTTAATTCTACCTGCCTCACTTTACTCCCGCTGCTCCTAACACACTTGCCGTTGTCTCAAGGCCAGACGAACACAGGCTTCACTTAAACCCACTTTGACCCCACACTCTGAGGTGGGTTGCTTTGCATTGCTGTGCACACACACACACACACGCACGCACGCACGCACGCACTGTCTGTGCTGACCTGTCTGAGAAGCCTAAAAGAACACGTTGGCAGATGTGTCACGGGAACAATTCACCTTGCCATCTGTTTTCTGTTTTTAGGTGCTCTATCGCCAAATCCTTCCGCCTCCGTCCCACAATCAAGGACAGGATTAAATACAAGTCTCATTATGGGGAAGCAGCTAATAATGCATTATCAATTATGTCCCCTTGGCCACTGATCAATGTTTAGCAGGTGCTAGAAGGCCTTTTTGTTCATTTAGGATGATATTGGCCTCTTTCCCCCTGATTCTCATACGTCCTTCTGTTCATTAGATCCTGGCTTACAGGCCATCAGGTTTCGCTTGATTTGCAACGTGGCCGTTCTTCAACATGTATTAAAGATCATGTTTAATCACTGTTGTGAGGCCCCAAAGCTATTAGGAACACTTTGTCCTGAATTCCCCGCAATTTGACAACAACAGTGAGCTGCTGTCACGTTTTTCTAAATACCATTCACGTAAACAGGGACCTCCTGCACTGCGAGTTTGCTGTAAAGGTGTCTGCATCCATGATGTTGACCTCTACAGAGCTAAAAAGAGAGAAGAAGAAAATGTGTGGGACAGAGGGAAAGGGTGGAAGTTGGAGAGAGCTGATTGGCCGCTATAATACCATGGATAAGTAGATAATTTCAGCTAAGCCTAGCTTATCTCCCCTTTAGATCAGAAAATAAATACGTCATCACATTACAATCCAGGATCTCAGTCAATCGGAAAATATGTATTTTATACAAATGAATCCTTGCTTGTTTGCGGACGCCGGGGTTAGCCCTGTGGGGCCACAAGGTGATGGATGGTTTTAAAAGATTTACTACATCATATGCTATATTCATACTTCAAAGGATTAACAGAGGACAGGGGTTAGTGCCGATAAACCTGGAGGCTATAGAAAGAAGTAACGCTGCCTTATAGGTCAATAAGTGGAGTTATAAATAAAACAATATATACTGAAGAGTTTTATAATCTAGTGTTTAGGATTACACTGTAAACCCAGATTTATTTTTCACAAAGTACAAGGCAAATATGTAGCATGTGATTTTCTTCTCCATCTTCTTCTGCTTTCATTGTCGAAGCCTTGTTGACGTCTGGTTCAATCAACAAAAGGAAATATAATCTCCCCGCATCTTTATAAGGCAGTTGCCGGGGTTTATTGAAATAGAAATGTGAAATGCATGTATTTTCCACCTGAGAGGGTTTCCTGCTGGGGTGACAATGTGACACGTGATCAAAATCGTTTGCATCAATGACGGCAGATGAAATGCAAACACAATCAAATCAGCCCGGCCCATACGGCAATCCTTCGCTCAAATGCCAATCTCCCTTCTCCTTATCATGTGTCTGATGAGAAATCATAGAGTGGGAGAATCCCCTAATCTATGCAAACACTCTGTCGGCATTGATTTGCTCGGAGGGGATACGTCTTTATTAGGACTCGCCAGACGCCTCCGTTTCTCCTGTTCTAGAAAGGATGACCTGGGGAAAGACAAAGCCGGCCGGAGCTTTAGAAGCAGTCACAGCCATAACAATTGAGATAAGTTACTGAGGACAGGTAATGAGAACCGATAGACTCGAGGATGGATCGATATCGGACATTGATACCAGGAGAGGAAGGACAAATTGCGACATCTTTTTTCCTTTTCCATGTTGAGCCCTGTATGTAGGCATACGAGTGTGTGTGTGTGTGTGTGTGTGTGTGCGTTGGTGGTGGAGGGCGGGGTTACAGAATACAAAGGGGTGTCAGTAACTAACTGTAACCGAACAGTGCACACACAGTCAGCTGGAGCGGCTCCTTTGTCTTTCCTGCACTGAATCAGTTTCAATAAACAGACCTGTCTGATGAGGGCGGAGGTCACGTCCGCTGGAGATGGTTATCCACATGTCCTCCTGAGCCCCGAATACTGAGCAGTCTGACGGAAACATGTCTGCATTTCAGACTCGGGTCAGTTATTACCTCAAACCCTTCCAGTTACTTTGACGTTTGTCAGCGTCTGCTGGAAGTGAACATGGATGGAGGTTGATACATATTGACTCTACTGTGCCGGGCCAGACCAGTTTCTGACATTACTTCAACCCGAAAAGGTGAACAGATATTGATGACGGCTTCTGCTCTCTTTTATCAGTTCCTTTTCCCATTTGATACCCTTCAATGATGAAAACATGCACAGAAGGCATATCATATATTTTCATATTATCAAATATTTAGACGTGTGTCTAGTTTAACATTTATCACTGCTTTTCATATTCCGAACTGGATTTTTATTAGATGAAGCATTTTTTTAGTACCATTATTACCATAACCTTCTCTGTATGACATTTAAAGTTTTAATATAGCAGCGAAAACGTATCAGCTAAGTAAAGATATATTGTCTACCTGAGCAGAGAATAAAGTAATCAACGCTCTGTGACTTGTTATCATCCGAGTTGCGCTTTCTCTACAAAGCCGGGGCGGCCTGGTGTGCCTTTCAGTGGATGTGATAGCGCATCCCCAGCTAGCTCAGGGCTCATACAGCTATTTCAGTTGATAATACCACCCCGACCAAAGGCGTTGGCACAGAAGTGTCACACTCATCCTTCAGTTCCCCCTGAGGTAAACACTATTAGCTCTGCCAGCACTGGTACCATGGTTAGCGTTGTGGGTACTGTGGGCACCGTTGTTAGCGCCGTTAGCGCTGTGGGCCGTGGGCACCCTTGTTAGCGCCGTTAGCGCTGTGGGTACTGTTATTCTTCACGTGCTTCTCCGAATGTCGCATCGATCTCCTTTAACAAGATTATAAGCAGGAATTGCTAATTCTATTTTGAATGCAGAAGGACTCATCTTGTTCACATGATTTTGTAGCAAGAAGAGGACAATATGTATAATATTGTCTTTCGAAGTATCTTAGGTTGCTGTATTTATATATGTTGTTACATAGTTACAAAACATAAACATACATATCTACTTTTGTTTAATCCAGTAAATTAAATACAACAAACAAATCAAAAACATTAAAGCAGAATATTGCCATAAAGCTTTTTTGAGCCTGGTACACCCACAGATATCAAAGGCGACCTCGGCATAAACAATATGGTGGACAAATGTATACTTTCTTACAGTATATCATCAAATTGTTCTGCCATATTTGTATAAATGAGAATGTACCACTTTTACTTTTTACCTCGGCTAAATGAAAACGTATCGTGCTCCATGCCATCATGTGACTCATCTTTATCTTTGATAGTGTAAGCATCTTGAAGTAGGGAAGAGATGTTCTGCACGCTGCTCCATCTGCCATTACTGTAAATTTGGTCATTGCAGCAGAAACTGGGTGCTCCCTCTTAAGGCTCCTGCTGTATTTTAGAGTCTCAATGTATTCGTCTCGGTTATTGTTTCGTATCGGTCCTAGTCAGTTTATATGGTTTTTGACAGCTCTTGGGTTGATTTAAGGTCTTTTTCATGATTGTATTCAAAATAAATTAATCATGATTTTGTAATTGCATTTCTAATTAATTCAGATTTTCTTGCATACTTTTCGTTCTATCTTATATCATTTATTTTCATTTTTCAGTCTGAAAATTTAGATTTTTAATCTTAATGAGGCTTTTCTGATTAATTAAAAGATTACAAATGAAATAAATACTCTAACACTTATTAGAGCCTGACACGTTTACATTACGGTTATATAGCAACTCTGTTAGTTAATAACATCCTGCAGCTTCAGGGTTTGTGAAACCTTTCCAAAAACAATTCGAAAAACTCAGCCGTGCTGAAGCCAACAGCAGGTTTTCTTTGTTTTGATGTTTGCATTTCTGTGCGATTGCTCACATATACCAACAGTATTTTTGATAGATCAGACGTCTGCCTCTTTACGCCCAATCACACCGTGTGCTTCACTGTCGATAGGCCACTCATCCATCAGCGTGAAAAAAGATCGCCATGTTAAACAAAGAAGAGCAGAGACAATGTGAAAACTATCCCCTCTTGACTCGATGTGATATTTCTATTATTTGTTTACTATTAAAATTTAGTGCATCAACTCAAATCAACAGCTCAACCTTAATTTACACGATTTACACAGTTTGATCACACCGGTCAATGCAGAGTGTTTTCTTGCTTGGTCACATGGGTACAAAGCATGAACATCTTTGTCTGTTTTAATGGAGGGAAGAAGCACGGGTGCTGCTAAGTGGAGAGCACTCAGACAGGTAGGACACGTCTCCCCGTCTCTTTCGGAGTGATGGGCTATTTTGAGAAGGTGATTTTCCACTGCTACACGAGAAATTGTCAATCAATTTTTGTCAACTTGGGTAAGTCTCCAAACTCCTCGGTCCTCCTCCCCTGAGGCGTGATGTTGATATCGGGCAGCGTTCTGGTGTGACAGAAGTCCAGGTTGCTTGGCAACAGGTACAAGTTTAGAGTCCGGTGTGACTGTGACGACCAGGGTGAGAGAACAGCCTGACAAGCCCGTCACACACACACACACACACACACACACACACACACACACACACACACACACACACACACACACACAGCTGTATCACAGTTGGATGTGTGCCCCTCACGTGTTTCTTGTAGGAAGGGGGATTAGAGGGAGCCAACAGTAAACTCTTCAGGGCAGCGCTGACATTAAACAGCACAAGTGTTTGAGAGATCGATGTGGGTACCTTGGAGCGGCCATCATTCTGGAGAACCACTTGTCCTTCATAGCTGCACAGCCCCACATATATGACACATCCATCATCAAAGGCCACAAAGTGATGTGGAGAGCTGCGAGGAGGCCTTGGATACTTCACAGGGTTTCCAAAGACGGAGCCCCTCGCTGCCGTAGGGGTCTGAGGCACCCGGCACGATAGATTTGTTGCATAGACAAATAAATGCTGACTATAGCAGCTCATAACCACATGGCAAATGGTCCATCATCATTAAACGTTGGCACATTAACGTAATGTGATGGTCCTATAAACTTGGCACTTTATGGGGCATGGCGTGTTGTATACTGGAAAAACACAATGCATGTCGTCGTATCAAAGTTGGGGAGCCGAGTCCACAGTTGTCACCAGCCACAAATAACACAGAGATAATACAAACAGTGGGCTTCCATGCACCTCAATAAAGAGGTCATTCAGGGGAAAGTCGGTTGTGTGGGCAATCAGAGATGCTGAACAGAGTTTCTGCTGCAGGTCAGTAATCACAGTTCTCCCTGACACCCGAGACGCTGCCTATTTTCTTTTTCTTTTGATTGTGTGTCTCTATGGAGCAGACAGTAGACAGTAGAGAGAGAGAGAGAGAGAGAGAGAGAGAGAGAGAGAGAGAGAGAGAGAGAGAGAGAGAGACTTCCCCTCACAGTGAAAGTGTTTCTGAATAAAAAAAGACGTTATGTTCAGCAGTGAAAACAGACCGAGTTTAGACTTCTTTTAATTTCAGTTTCTGTCAGACTTTGGATCCTTTGTAATAGAGAGGGGGCATCACTCTGTGGGTTATTGTACATGCACATAAAGATTAAGACTATTAGAAACCCGGTCCCTGGGGAAACTAGATCTCTAAAACCCTGATAAGATTACATTGTTTATGAAAACCGCTTACTGGAGGAATTATTTACTTCTCCTGTATGTCACAGCTTGCAGAGGCTTTTCATTGACACTTGGCTTTACACTTGCGGCTTGTAGATTTTTGACTAATTATCAGAGTCACTAGTTAAAAAGCCTTTTTGCTCCTAGAAGGATTGTTGATATTGGCAACACGTTTAATTTCTATCACTTCCCTCAACAACAGAAAATCTGTGAAAATAACTGTTAATGAAACAACACAAGTGGGAAGATAACGTTGGTAATTGTTCAAATTTGATCAGTGTTGACTCACTGACAATTCCTTCTAAATGATCCACAAGTGCTCCCTTATGTGTTCCTTTTTTATTCACAAAACAGGAGCTACAATTAACTCTTAATACTCTTTTTTGGCATTATAAACCACAGCCGGATTTCAAAATAACTCTGGCATTCAAGACTGTGCCTAATACTCAAAAACAAATCCACAAATGGAAATGCAGCCTCATTTTCCTGTCTTTCAACTTCAGTTCTGTGTGGTACCGAAGCGGTTTCTTTGTACAACTGAAGTTCAAATCACTCACCACGCCTCGCGCATGCCGTCTGAACCTTTTAAAAATCATATATTTTGGTCATTAGATTAAAATGAGAGCACGCACACCAATCAACGTTTTAGTGCAGGATAATATTTGTTCTGAAATTCTCACCTACAAAAAAGTGTCAGATTGAAACGACACTTAGAGTTAGTTCGCCCCATGACATGCCTACATTACATTGGAAAGTGTGCGTCATGTCTTTTTGTGTCGTTCTCAGTTGTTGTGTCTATTTTGTTCTTCATGCACGTGTTTGTTCTGTTGGGCTACAAATCAGAGAACATTTGCATATGTGCCTGCGTTCCCGTCATTTGCACGTTTCTCGTTCCCAATCAGTTGTCAGACTGTGAATGGGTGGTTTGAATTCGCAGATCGCTGCTGAATCACACCACATCAGTGTCATGCATGTTTGTGACACTGATGGCGGAGGCGGGGGACCGCAGCACAACAGAGAGGAAAACAAACAGGTCTCCAAGGTGATAGCGGAGATTTCTGAGACAGAACCCAATGTGCTTATTATGAGACTGGCAGGCTAAATAGGCTGCAGGACGAGCCAAGAGCCGGATGGAGCACAGTAATCACTGGAAAATTGCACAAACCTTAGTTTCGGATGCAAACACTTTGCATAATGTATCTATGAAGTTGCACATGTCACCCAGCCAAAAACAGGTAAAAACTCATCTCAGTTGAAAAGATGCTCACAGAAAGCTCAATTTGACCAAAACATGTAATGGAAATAAATCCTTTGGATGGGAAACCGGCAGTAAGTGTTGCATGTACCTGTGGCGGGGTCGACCGTCCGCTCAATCAAGTGGTCGTCCTGATGAACCCACTCGCCGTTGCACTTGAAGTAGATCTGCGTGGCCGGGGTGGAGCGGCATTTCAGCGTCACTGGCTTGTTCTTCACGATAAACTCGTCCTCCGGCTCCACCAGGAAGTGAGGTAACAGGTCCGAGAAGGCGGCGGGAAGCGTCGCCGTGGCGTGCTCGGACCCTTCAAAAGACAAGAAAAAGAAGGGATTTTAGAGGGACGCCAAACTGAAACACTGTCAAGATCTCAAGTTGCAGCAGACGTCAAATATCTAATGCAGGCACTCAGCGTCCTTGGTGAATCACAACTCATACATATGGATATGAGAGAGGCTCAAAAAGACAGAGACAGATGGACAGACAGAGTGAAAGAGAGACTGCATGGAAAAGAGTTGGCAGTGACAGAGCTTGGCCTTGTGCGTGCTCTTGGCTGGGTCAGTGGGGGTAGCGGAGTCCAGGTCTTTACTTCAGCTCTTAATCACGGCCCTTTAACATCACTGATGGACTGGCGGCCATAAATCCCGTCTTAGCGACTGGGCCACTTCACACAGTGTTATACGGCGCTTCAACCAGGACTCTAACTCTGGCCACATTAAGCAAGACAGGACAAGAGGCCGGAGAGGTTAAAGATGACCGACGGCCAGACAGACAGTTATCTTTTTTCAAAACGCTCCCTATGTACAGTAGTCACAAGAAGAAGAAGAAGAAGAAGAAGAAGAAAGAAACATCTCTCCCGAGCTAAAATGCAGACGCTGTCCTTCAGGGGGACAATGCTGCGATTTACAGTAAACCTTTACGCTCGCTGCAATATGCTCCGACACAAACGCTGAACGACACAACGGAGCCCACAGCGCACACGTCCTTTCCTCCACGAACACGGCTCCTCTCTCTAAACATATTGGCTTTGCGAGAGGGATCGCGAGAGGACACGGAACGGAGTGGAAAGAGGAAAATAACCTCTTTACGACACCGACACTCAGGGGAGACCAGTAAATCCCAAAATAAAACTCTTTTAAAAGAGGGGTAATATTAATTTACAGCCCTGAATCCAATATGGCTGACAGATCAGGCATTAACAACCTTCTCCATCACTCCCTGTGCAGCAGGACAGGACGGTAGTCCACATCTCTCATAATGAAACGGCAACACTCGCGCTGACCTTTCTCTCCTCTCATCCTCTCCTCCCTCGGCCAGCCTTCGTTCATCCTTGCAGTTTGCTGATGCCCGGGTCCTGGATAATATCACGTTGCGTCATAAACACCAATCTTTGGATAAAGACATTATCCGCCGGTTCCTCCCCCACTGCACATTATATTAATGTCTCTCTTCTTCTCCTATTTTTCTTTTACCCCTGTGTGCTGAGTTGCTAATTCATCAGGATGAGATAGTGAAGCATGCCACTGCTGCTGCCACTGAACCCCATTAATGTTTCGTGTACATGTTTAACTCTTAATGAAAACTAAATGTTCTGTGTCCAATGAACGACATACATCACTTGCTGACACTTCTCCCTTTTTCCAATCACATTTGCTTTTTGCAACACATTTGCAGGGAAGAAAATGTCATTAGTATGGCAGCTCCCTATTCAGGACCACATTATTTACTATGTATGCAGTCTGTGTTTCTTGTCTCGCGGTGTGGCGAAAAAGGCCACAGTTCATCATGAATGGTGAGTATAATTGCTCTAACGGAGAGCCAAAACTTTGCTAATAAACAGCGTGGGACCAGTAGGTCAGGTTGTTTGAAAGTGTGTTGGTCCTAATGACGGCGGCTTCTTCTAATGGGCCGGCATCCAGCTTTGTGACCACAGCCATTAGCCGGCCGGGCTGACCCTCTGTACTCCCCGCAGACACAAGACGACAGATCACTAAAACAGTGGGCGAGACTCGCCTCACACCTGCCAGGTTAATCATCTCATAGAGGACAGATGATGTTGAAACGGAGAGCGAAACAAAAGCCACCTGAGACGCCGACGAGTCGTGAGAACGGCTTGATGGGCTCCTGATACTGTTAACTCGCCGCTGGCGGCTCATTTGCAGGGGTCACGTTCAACACGATCTCTCAACTTTTGATGATGTTTGTGTGTGTGTGTGTGTGTGTGTGTGTGTTTGTGTGTGTCGCAAAAGGGGGTCGAGGTTAGTCTTCCATTTTAGTACATGCACTTCAGGTTAATGAGGTTAAACACATCATTTCTTTTCGTGAAGTAAATTGTCATTTTATGGGAGGGCATTCTAGTCACGCACTGCTTTATATCAAACCCTTAATGGAGGGCTGATGCGTAGTAAATTGGCTTGGATTATTGTCACGACACAATGTACTTCAAAGTCAGCGTGCGCGCTCACACACACACATACATACGCACCGGGAGTATCAGCCACTTAACAGAGTTGTTGCGGGTCAATGCACAAATCAAATAGACATACAGCAGCACTATGGGCCCTGCATTAGATTCCGCCGAATGCGATTGGCCAAAGCCTCCATTAATTGCCATTGTCCATTGCCAGATTACACACACAAACATCACACACAGGATACTAAATGTCTCCCTTGCTGATCATTCGGCCAATGAAGATGATTGAATGGATGCATTATGCTGAAGGGGTTGCGAGGGCCCAGTAACATTTACATGACCATCAAACATTATTATAAAGAAATAATCCAGAGGAATCGTTCAGATTCTTGTACTTTTTAAAAGAAACGCATCAGGTTGTGACCCGATATTTGTCTGCAGCTGCTATTCTCTCGAGAGACGATTCATTATCATTCAACTGACCTAAAACACACGCACATGCACAAATTCACACACACACACACACACACACACACACACACACACAACAAGGGTGCACCAGCTGTCAGTGTGCTGAGCCGTGATGTCCAGGGCAGATTTCCTGCAGCTCACAGACCCCATGTCTCATGTGTCCAGCTGACCACATCATCTCCCCAAAATCAGGGATGGAGCACGTCCACCGTAGGACGTGCAGTCGGAGACACTCAAAATATACATTTATAATGGAAATACATAATAAAATAAAAGTTCTAATCGAGAAAAAAAAAGTGCTATTCCTGTAACCAATGTAATCGTATATGCACACACCACTGCGTTTAAAAATAACAAGCAGGATTAGATTATGCAGCTTTGTAAAAGTCTTTTGTTACTGTCTATCTTCAATATTTTTATAATGATTTTTACTTTCATGTCACCTATTGTATCACTTCCCAGGAGTATGCATCTTGAATCTTATTTTGAAATACGTATCCTCTGCTCGTGTCAGCGTGCCCCATACTGTCGACTTGTGTTATCACCTTTGTAAAATAAGCATATATTTTTTAATTTCACTTCTCGTTATCTACTTGGAGAACAGAATTGCTGAAAGCACCACAGCATGAGGATGTCAGCAGGGGGGGGGAAACCATTGCTAGAAAGACTATAACCCTCTTTTGTGCTTTGTGTTCCTCCCTCGTGGCACCAACACATCGTGCCCTTTGGAGCCAATTACAATTTTTTTTTTTTTTTTTTTTTTTTACAACGTCATGTCCCCGAAGAAAAGCATCATTGAGCAATCACTGGGCATAATTTACATCACAGTGATGAACAGCAGCTATAACAAGTGTTTTACGACCCCATCAGCACCTTACAATGTCCTCCGAAATGAATTCAATTAAAATCACTATCCAGAATATTAAACCATTTCATGTTTAGCCGCCATTAACAACAAAGCCCAGATCAAATTTGTCACAACCACTCAGTTGGTTGCCATTTTTCTTCGGAGTGCTTCAGTTTGCTAAAGTAGCTTTCTGGATGCTTTTATACCATTAGGTATCTTTATTTGATGATGACTCTAAATATAATGTATGTATATTGGGTTTCTGGGAACAGGAGCGCTGTTTCTTTGGTTACTTTCGATAAGCCTCGAACAACATTACCATTGGCAGTGATCAAACACAGGCAAAGAAGCAGAAACAGAAGGAATAAGGGGTAAAAAAAAAAAAGAAAAAAACTCCGTCCACCATCATATATAATCTGGAGCATGGCTGACTGATGTATGGTTGTCCCTCGATGACAAATATTTACTCCTCCACATGTCTGTGATTCAGAATACATTTTTCAATGAGACAACCATGCTTCAACAAGCACTCCTTCAACCACACACACACTCTGTCAAACACACACACGCTCCTTTAAATTGTACAGGCGCACACACATTTGTGGAGCTGATAAACACACACACACACACACACACACACACACACACACACACACACACACACACGAAGCTCAGAAAAGCACGTACGCAAAATATAGACCACGCGCATGCAAAAAAAAAAGAGGGGAAAAATCTGCTCAACAACAGCTTTGTCTTTCTACTGATCAATGAGAGACGCAGAATTATGCATGAATAACGAAAATGCAGGTTTACAAAGAAGTGTTCAAACACCAACAAATTCAGATGCCATCCAATATCCATGTCTATTAAGGTTGGGCCGGAAAACAATCAATCGCTGGCAGTAAAATAAACATGTCGGGGAGAAGACACCCGTGGCCGCTCGGACTTCATCGCATCACGTCTGCATCGCTGATGAAGGAGGCAGGGAGACTTAAGAGTAGAAGAAAACATCGGGGCTGAAGGACAGAAGGAGCAGTGGGGGCTGGGAGAACCGGGCTGAATAAGTACATGCCATGCATGACATTATTACAATCTTCCCCTATTTAAATGAATAGAAAATTGGTTGCTAAGCATCCATATTGATGCAGGGCTGTATATCTGTGTGCATATATTAAGTCAGGACGCTAACAACACGTTGGCCACACCGCTCCCTGGCGAGAATATTTCCATGAGGGATGCGTTTTCTGAAGCTGGGGGTCACATCATCAACTTTGAGAATTGCCATCAAAAGCCGGCCACATAAATCATCTCTACTCGAACTGGCAGCACTTTGAATGATTAAATGCAGGTTTTTTTGAGTGATGTTGTTCAACAAAAGGAAAAAAAGTGAGAGCTGTTAGTTGTGTAAATACGGTGCATAGCAACACCATTAATGAGCCTTACACCTTTGAACAGGAGCTTACACATCTGCTTATTCCGGTTTGTTGAATGTTATTTATTCATTTTCCCTGTCATCTATTTGAAGCAACGCCTCAGCAGGGGGGTCCAAGCAGGGAAGAAACTTTGTACCGTGTACCTTTGCCACCAGCGCTGACACTCCCCGACACCTTCGCTTGCCTTTCAAGGCGAGACGTCGTCTTTAAAAGGCACATTTTGCCTTGAAACCTATGAGACCATTTTTAAGCTCCTGTCAACGTAAAAGAGCTGACATTTTTGAGAACTGTGGTTAAGTGACAGAGGCGGCCCGTGTGCGAGTCTGTTGCAAATGTGCACGGTTGTGCAAATGTGTGGGAAATGGATGTGATGTTTAACGAGATCCGCAGCTGGGAGCCGGAATTTGTGTACATAACAGCAACAACCAGAAGCGTTTATCTTTCGCAGTACGAAACGCTGTGGGGTCGACTCAGAAACCGCGTTTCTATTCTTAGAAGGATCATTAACACTGTGTGGACCAAGAGTCTCCAGATCCGTAGAAATATTCATATTCATCAGTCAAGTGCGACAGCTGATCCTTTGTTGCCCTCCACTTCCAGATGTTTGCCAAGCCAGCTTCATGGCTAACTCCGCCTCCCGAACAATATGTTTCCCAAAGCAGTGGTTTAATCACTGGCTGCGACTCTGTGTCCTGCACTGCATAATTCAGTGACTACGCTGGCTTAGGTATTTACTCCAGTTACGCTGTCCTCTTTCATTACACATTTTAGGACATTTCTAATTAACTATGAGAGTATTTAGCCGCTTTATGTGGAAATAAACTTTTGATCGTGGCCTTTATTAAATATCATCACCTCAAGAGACGAAGAGCTTAGTTTTAGGTGAAAAAAACGCATATTTTAAACCCAGAGCATGACTAAGATCCAGCTGCATTATCGGTTGGAAAAGTGCTCCCCTTTGGCCGCCAGCGTCTAAATAATGTCTCATTCAAAACAGCAAAATGGCAGATGACAAATCATTTATGCACCTCCATAACCATCTCCGCTTTGAAAAGTTTGAGTTTAGCTATTCAATGTTGTGTGTTTGAGCTCACTTCAGCCAAGCAAAAATATTCTAGTGACAAAATAAACAGGAAAAGCAAACATCCCTCTGCAAAAGTTGAATGAATCAAGGGGCTACGGAACAGTTTGAGACATTCACAAAGCACAGGAAAGCCTGAGCAGAAATGAAAGACACATTTTGGAGGTACATTCAAAATGCCTTGCTGTGGCAAAACTCGGGAC
The DNA here is from genome assembly GCF_023055335.1 of Clinocottus analis. Taxonomy (NCBI): domain Eukaryota; kingdom Metazoa; phylum Chordata; class Actinopteri; order Perciformes; family Cottidae; genus Clinocottus; species Clinocottus analis. Next base: position 6,700,933 of record NW_027175821.1, read on the forward strand.
GTAAATGCCTCCGATTCTTCAAAGCTTCACCTGTTTGGTGGTTCAGTGCATGTTTTTTTCCAAAAGAGTCACACAGATTTAAACCCATTTTGACTTAATAACTTCACACAATCCTCACAAGGAACGCCAGGCAACCTGAGCTGCCAGGAGGGACCCACGTCTTTGCCATCCAGGACACGCACACGCTCATGGATTTGTCGGCCCCTCGCGCTTTGCCGGATACGAGGTTATCCAGACAGCAAGTTGATTACAGATCTCAACGCCGGCATGGGAAGAAAGGCGGGGCAGACGGGGAAAAGAGGAATTCTTAAATCTTTGAAATGGATGTAAGGAAATAATAGGCGGATGGAGGAGAGGAAAAGACAAGAGACAATTTAGATTACCAAGTTAATCCTTTAATTACCGGATATGCCTCGAGCTAAAATGAGGTTTCACACACTGCATTTTACAATTCGAAAGTGCAGCAAGTGAGACAGACTGCCACGATGATCAAGAGCCATAAACCTTGAAATGATGGAATGTCACTATCCCTGGTAATCTATATTGTTTACAATGCAGGAAAAAAAACTGAACAAACCACAATTGTTACTTGGAGAGCTTTGCAATTAGATAAAGCAGGTTCTCTTTCAGCTGGCCTAGCGGCGCACAATATGCCAAGCGGCCACACAGACAACACAAAATAAATAAATAAAAAAAATGCTTCAATTTGGCCACATGACAAACCAGCAGAGTGTGTAACTGCTGATATCGCCAGAAGTTATTCAGTCTGTTCCAAAGGCTTTTGACACAAACCGTTGTAAACGTGAGGCCCCCTGCGACACTTGTCAACCTGCCTATTCCTTTCTCTTCCTTCTCCTCCTCCTCCTCCTCTGATCATTCCCCCTCCTCCTGGTGAAGATCCGAGTGAAAAGAAATGGGGGATGACTCACGCTCTAATTAGTGTGACGGAGCATGGAGGCTCCTCAGCATCAGACAGAGAATTAGAACACAACACGAAGATACGATCCATAACAAGGCTGAGATAAAGCATCACCTGTTCAACCTTAATTACTCGAACAGTATGCCCGCACCAACGTTACAAATTAACAAACCACCGGCACCGACTGTAGCAGCGTCGGCGCGCTCGCCAACAGTGTAGCGTCAAGATCACATGAACACATGCTTAAGTACAGAGGGGAGATCTCACTGGTTGAGGTGATGAAAGAATGGAGATAAGGCATTCATATCAGGTTTAGACATCTCATGTTATTACCAATGTACATGCGGCCATCTTAGTTAGCGTGCTGATATTGCTAATTAGCATGAAATGCAAAGTATGGTTGAGGTTGATAGGAATGCTGTTTTTTAATTTTTTTTTTATCAATGGTAGGACTAGAAAGAAAAGTCAGAGGACCGCCAAAGACATTAGCATTCATTATCTGGGCACAAGGGACGTCTGTACACAAATCCATGGCAATCCATCCAATGGTAGATATTTCAGTCTGGACCAACCAACACCGCCCTCCTCCAATCAATGCTGCTAGCCTGGCAAAAAAAAAAATGTGTTTGACCCATGAAAATACAAATAGAAATGTTATTTGTCTTTCATTCCCAACATCTTCTATATTCCAGAGACTCACGTAAAATGCTAACTCCCCCCGTCTGTAGCCCATGAATGTGAAGAGAATAATTAGTTACACATGCAGACAATGTGGCATTATCAAAAGACAGGAGAGTGCATCACAATGTCACTCGTTCACAAGTGGCAAAGACTGGGATCCAGAGGCTACGGACGTGAAAGAGAAATATAACAGGGAATTATATAGATAAGTGTGAACCCGACAAGAAATAAAAGACGGAGCTGGTTATCTGATATGACTTCCCCCTGAGAAGCAAACCAAAGCACATCTGAACTTCACGTGTGTTTAGGGTATCAGTCGAAGGCAGAAGTGGCGAGCAGAGGGGGAAAAACTCATTTCAGCCCGAACAGATTTCTGATTATTCTCTCCATTTTTGTTAATTCATTCTTTTACAGCTCCTTCCAGTCCTCCTGACATCACGACTAAAAGCAAAGACACACTTGCGATGGTGATTTAGCAATGCATGAATACAAATCGGTTTTCGAAAAAAAAACAACACATCTTTCATGACTCAAAACACACACCTCCTCCCCCATTTCAGTTTAATCGACCCCAAAAAAAGAAATAGGAATTTGAGTTTTCTTAGCCAATTTAAGGAAGTGAAATTACACTTGAAGCACTAACTTTGGAAATATAATGAAGGCTTGAGTATGTGACAGCACCCACATGGAACATCACACCAGCTAATACAAAAAACACAACAACACACTGATCCGGATAATGTCCTGCTAAAATCCCAGTGACGGCAGCTGGTTCAACAGCTTAGCGTCCTCACTTGAGAATGACTCATGTTTCTTGGCCTTTTATGTGGGCCTTGATAATAACTACTCTAATATGTACATGACTCCTCCCCTCGTCATATATATATATATATATATATATATATATATATATATATATATATATATATATATATATTAAGAGAGAGGTTATTTAACATACTGTACAACCCACGATAATCAAAGTGACCAATGTAAAGTCACTGTTGACGCCAATGACATAAAGAAAAGAAATAAATTGCATAAGAGTTTTATTTATTTTTTAAATAGTAAAAGGATTAGAAGAAAATAGCAGCTCGCCAAGCTATCCCAATAAAAAATAACCTCTCCCTAAAATGGAGCTGATGTTGCTTCTTGTTCTTTTCTCCCAGACAGTCCAATTTCTTTTGTTTTAACAACATTGCGGCTGGTATAAAAGAGGCGAGAGGAAGAGATGGAGCCGCACCTGAGCACAGTGCTTGTTCTGCCTTAACCCTGCAGATCAGATGTAATGTCAGAGGCTTTAAGCTACTTTAGGCTGACGCCTACACAACGTAACTCCCCACACCCTCGACAGGCAACTCTGAACACTTTGAAAAGAACTATTATTTTACATCATCAATTTCCTTTTAAGAGACGTTTAAAACGATTACAAGATGAATAGCATGTCGGTGGGTTTATACAATTTTAATGCAGACAATCTGAGGGGAAATTAGGGGTAATGAGAAATGTGATTGTGATTAGCAGAAGGAGCAATGGAATTTTGTCAGCCACACACTGTTTATTTACTGCTGATGGAAGTAGTATTTAAAGGATAAGCAACGCAATTTTCTCTTATTTGGTTATTGTTAACAAGTCCCTAAAAAGCACAAAGCCAACATATTTCAGCATGAAAGGTGTATGACTTCCTCCTCGTCGCTGTGGAAAGGCCATGATATTATTTACACACAGGTCGCAAACATGAAATGAGATCTTCTACAAAAAAAGCTAGTTTACTAAATCAGCTGCGTACTGCAGTCTTCGGCTAACCGTATTCAAAAAGGATTTCATAGCGTATTTGTTGGGGACTATTTTCAGCTGCGAATTTAATACAAATCTGGTGCGTGTGAGAGTATTTCTGGTCCCAGAATAGTGTATGTGGGATTGACTCAAAATACACAAGCGTTCATATTCATAATAATGAGGGAACATGTCACCCAGTGTCACAGTGTGACTCTTATTATTTTTGGACAACAATGGAGGTCTTCAACATGCAGGGGCGAGTGCCAGGCTTTGGATAAAAAGACTATTTGTTAATAGGATAGATGTATTCTTGGCTTTAGTTTATTTTCCTTTTCATACAATTTGTTAACAAAAGTAAAATTAGGAAATATTACCTCACATCAGTGCAACCAGCAACACCAAAATACTTTATAAAAGATAAACATACAATTAAAGATTTATGTAAAAAAAAAAGAGAGAAAGAAATACATTTAAACAATGCTGCTTTTTATGTTGAGTTATTGATTTTTAATGTCGGAAGCACTTTAATGTTGAACCTGGTCCAGGTGGCTGTCAGGCGCAATACTTCATATGCTGCTGCTATATTTTGTGTTTTAAATATGCTGTGTGAAAAATCTAAATATATGCAAAGTGAGATTCTCTTAATTGGATGGAATGGAAGAGAGTAATGTCTCAAACAATGGAGATACTCAAATACTCGGCACATCAAAACCGCGCTAGCGCTAGAGTGAGATACTTGGTTACTTTGCCCCTCTCTCGGGTGTCTGAGGCAGATAAGCAGCAAACAGGGATCCTCCTCCTGGGCTGTTACAGCGACTGATGATCTTCTGACAGATGATGTGATGAGGTGGGACAGCGCCGCTACGCTGCTAATAACACCTCACCGCCAATAAAGGGCTGAAGACATGCACCATCTGATAACAAGGGAGCTGCTCTCGTTGTACAGAAGGTGCTGCGAATATTAATCTTCATCTCGCTTCTCATTTTCTACTCTGCGCGCTTATCTAATTTGATTTGATATGTTTCAGTGTCACATTTTCAAAACATATATGAAATGAAAAGTGGACCTGTAAATGGTAATTTAGATATGTGATGATAAATTTACACATTTGCCTCCTGCGGCTCAAATGACGATGTCTAAAACATTTTTTTTTCTTCACTTCTGTAGAAAACTCAAATGACGTTTAAAAACTCACACTGAGCTCGTGCAGTGGCAGTTTTTTATATATATATTTTTATATTGAAAATCAAAAAAGGCAGGCTGTAACATTTCCAGTGACAAACAACCCGTGTAAATCAGATGGCGCCGATGCCGCCCACAGTTAGATCTGCTCTACAGACTGTGCTTTCCTGCAAAAAACCACCACAATTGTGTTTCTTTGGACAAGAAGCCGGCCAGTACTCGCATATTGGTTGTAAAGGCTTTCATGACACTGTCAGTACAACAAAGTCATCCACGCACTTGTAACACACGGTCCAAGCTGCAGTGGACTCATCGGATACTGAGGGAAATTGAATTTATGAACGCAATGGTCAGCTTCTTCTTTTCCCCTTAACTTATATCAGACGGGATGCAACCTTAAAGTGCACAATACACAAATTATTCAAGCCGTCCTTGAGATCCTCTCATTGAGACTCCCAGGGCCATTCAATATGTTATTCCCGTGTATAATGAATACTAAAAAAGCATTATGAGGACAAACTGAGAATGTTTGCTTTGTTATTGTAGCATGTTGAGCATAGTGGACTTTTCTCCTGAGTTTAACAATGGCAACAATAGCTGGTCTGAGGTCTTCCTCAGTCCTCCCTTCACAAATCCATAAAGAGCCTTCATATCATGGCCAAGCACTATATTACAGAGACATAAATGGCTTTCACATCCAACCCAATAATGTGCATGAACAATAGCAAAGCAGTAGGTGACTGGCAATAAATATCTGAAAAGAGGCACTTTGCCCCGAGAAAATGTACCAATAGAATTCAAGCTATGAGCCCATAGTGGAGACATCAAATTAGGGCTGTTGGCCACGGCATTCACCCGCCTGAAGAATAGGGAGAAGTGCTTTAACGGCAAAAAAAGATCATTACCTAAATTAATAAGTCCATTTTTTATAAAGTCAGCATGTCACCTTGTACTTTCTCGTACGCGCCTTTGAACAGAGAGTCCACGCGACTAACTACAATTAGGGCTATTCTTGTTTGACTGTGAAACTAGCAGGGAAATGGGAGTCTCAAACTATAGACTCACTCCGAGAGCATTTGAATGTCGTTTGGATAATGGGGAAGTACTCAAGGTATTTTTGGGGAATTGCTTTGAAATGCAATGCAGGTGACTGACTCAGGCTGTGTACAAGGGAACCACCGGGCGAATTTGGTTTTAATACCCATTGAGAATTTGAAAAGGGGAAATGTTAGTCCGACTAAATTCGGCATGACGGCCTTATTTCACTTTCAGATACTCTGTCTAAATAATGGGCCACTTCCTCCTATAAAGCAGGACATTGTATGGCTTCCAGCTAACCGCCAGCCCACAATTTAGAGAAATTGCGAGCAGCCCACTGCCAGTCCGTCGGTGGAGCATAAGTGAGGAGAGGATTAAAGCCAGTGAGGAAACCGGAACAGACTACACTACATTATGGGCCAACATGCGTGCAAAGTCTTACTTCCAATATGTACCAAAATCAAAATTCTGCGAGTAGAGCTGCTCGCTTGATTTTGACACTTTAAATTATTTGTCATTGAGCCTCAGGTCAAATGCTTGATTTCTCATCAAAGCATCAGGAAGCCCTTTTTGTAATTCCCCTTTGCCTGCTTTCAAGGCGAGACTAAATGTTTCATCCTGCTTGTTCTGTGGATAGTGACACACATTTTAAACGCATTTAAATAAAAAGCAGTGAAATCATTTGTGAATGACTCTTTTCCTTATCCTGTTGGATAGTTTTATGTATGTACATAGATTCATACATATATAGATAAATGCTGTTTATGTTTAGCTTAGCTCAATGACTGACTGAAAGTAGGGGAAACTACTCGTCTATCTCTGCGAGTGAAGCCTTCGAGAAAACTCAAAATGATCTTATTTAGCTTTATTAAGTGAAGAACTACAGTTAAAATTAATATTTTTTTTCAGGTCAATTCATCAGTGCTATATGTGAGTCTGAAACATAACAAAAAACACATGAACAGACATAGCAGTCAACATACAGAAGAATAAAACATAAAAACCAATATTAAGGGGGAAACCTGAAATAACAAACAGGGTACCTCTTGGCTACAGCACTGCTGCTAAACTTCAGTGTGTGCAAATTAATTGAAAGAGTGCCAATGGAGTGGTTTTATTGTGCACACTAAAAAGAAATGTTTGGATCTACTACACCTGGCACTGAAGAGTCTGGCGAGAAACTCTGCCCGAAGAGAAGAAGTAAAAACTCTGGTTTGGGGATGGTGAGCGGAGTTTGTCTTTTAGAAGAAATCAGTACTATTCATCTTAACTATGACCCACATTTTATTTTAGGAAATGTAATTAGCATTATGTGGTTAATGCAGTTTAGACTGCTTCAAACTCAAATCTGTCTCGCTTGTGATAAAAAGCAGACTCAATACACTGAAGATTGTCAAATCCTGTGTTATGGTGTGAGCCATAAGTGGAAGATGTAGAGATGTGGGCTGATGGGTATTGTTGTGTGTGTTGGTAACAGCACGCATGTACACTCATTTTACCTGTGAATCTAATGTGAACGACATAAGTACCTGCATCTCTTGTGCATTGTGAATAAAATGAATTTTTATTTAGATACATGATATAATCTACATCAAGATTAAACTGTAAATTAAATGACTTGGTCTGTGGCAAAATATGAGCCACCACGTGGTAAAATACAAAGAAAGTGGCAAACAACAAAATGCAAAAAAAGCAGATTTTCCAGACATAATGTTTCACAGACAGAAAGGTTTAGTTATATTCACAATTTCTAAGATTCTTCGGACAAAAGACTGAATTTGTAAAGCACTTGTCATCATGTCTCAGCAGAAAAAAAGCTGATCATAGTCACCGTTTTCAGATTTTAAGATAAGAGACTCTTTTTTTCCCTTTCTTCAGATTTAATGATGAAGCCTTACTGATAAAGAAACACTGTGGTATCATCTATTCAATACTTTGCGGCTTCAGTTCTGTAATTATATCCACATTTGTCATGAATGTACTGTGGTCATTATCCTGTCTGAGCTGCATAAATTGAGATCCAGGCTAAATGGCAAGAGTGTTAGATCTACTATGCCATTAAAGCAGTAAAAGTATGCATACCATTGTTATTATTATCACCATCATTATTGAACTACTAATGTTGAATATATTAGTAACCTGCAGCAGAGAATATCCACGTCAAACAATAAAAAATCACTATAATATAATTCAATAACAAGTTTAATGTTTTCGTGAACAAATTACAAGTCAGTTAGACTTCTAATTATGGAGCTTTCAAAACACACACGTCGCTTCATACAACGCTTCCAACAAAATTTGTCTTTGTTTAATTTTGATGAAATTACAGCCTGTCGCAGTACATAATGATATACAAGGTCACCAGAAAAAAGAAGATGCTAAATGCTGACATGAGACAAAGTACATCAGTAAGAGACACACATTGGAACATACAATATATCTGTAACATGAGGACTGGTCAGAAGTGACACATCTGTGACACTGAGGCACGGCGACCACCTGGCTGGTCCCTGCAGTTATTTGAGGGAAGTGCTGCTTGTCGAGGTTATGAATGTTGGTCATTGTGTAAAACAGCCTTTTGGTTTTTTGTTGCTGTGAAGGATCAGAGATCTGATGTCCGGTGGCAACCCGACCCCCCCCCCCTCCACCCCTCCTCCTCCAGCAGAAAGACAGATTGCCTATTTTTCCATCACCTGTGCTGGTGCCGGGCCCACGACACCTGCTAGACGAGCACAGTTTAGTGCGCTCCCTGTCAGCTAACGTATGGGTCTATTGATGTGCTGTGACTGGGCCGGGCTGATCCTACCCAACACGCATTAGGGCCAGCTGTTACTCCTCATCTGTCTCTGTGTGTAGCCCGATAGCCACAAACAGACAGTAAACACAGGCTGCTCCAACCATAACGCCCCATCTACCTTCACCCCCCGTCTCCTCCGACCCCGACCCCAACCCCGCCCCCGTCCCATCCCGTCCCGTCGTCTTACAAAACAATCATTTCCTGGCCGCGGACTAATTCACTGTAGAAGTACCGTCTTTAATTGAGTCCAAGAATTTGGCTGATGGAGAAAAAAGTTGATTCACTGCAAGCACGGTAATTGCAGTCTTGATTACACCCATCTGAGAAGCTAATTCTAAGATTCAAGACTCAGTGAGGCTTAATGGAAAGGTCTGCACAACCGCAGTCAGATGAGTTAACAATGCAACATAAACACCACAAATTGCATGCTGTTGTGTTTGACACTGATGATTAAGGTTAAAGAATTCAATAATGATTATGGAAAGTGCATTGAAACAAACAAAGGATCTTAACAAATACATATGAAAACCACTCCAAACTCATCAAGTAATCAGCTGAACAGAACAAACAAACAAAAAAACGGCACATTTTCCACAAAGTCTTCAAACAAAGTCCTGTGGATTTCACTGCATTCATTATTAGATCATTTGTGCCAACAGCATCAGAGGCTCGGGGGATGCTCTACCTACACTGTAGAGAAAGATGAGGGAGACGCCCTTTTCAAAGTTTGAGCCCATGAACCTCTGAAAGGTCTGTTCATGCCCCTGCAGGCATGAATAATCACCCTCAGCTCCCCTGTAATGTGCAGCGGATGATGTATTGGGCCACATTTATTACTGCTCCGCTTCCACCTGGCTAGGAGCAGCAAGTCCTCCATTAAAGAAAAGGAAGAAGGAAAAAAAACAGGCCTGCAACAAGATTTCTGCACAGCCAAAGACTTAGGGAGGGCTTAGATCCACTGTTAAGACTGCATGACCTATTTGGTGAAAATTGGCAGTCATGGACAGCTCACATTTTGGCTTAAAACACATCATGCCATTGAATTCTATTTAGTTCAGTGTAGTCTATTCAACTGTTTGGGGCCACTTGCACTGCTAATCCATGTCCACATTCACATGTCTGGAAGATTTCTGTCATCTCAGCAGGGGAGGGAAAGCAACAGTCCAATCAAGACACGCACTGGCTTCCGCTTGTACACATGAGCCGGGTGTTGTTACCATTGGAGATTAGTCCTGTCCTGCTGGATAACACATTCTTATTTTAATGGTAATATGGGATTAAAATTGCCAACACTTCCCAGTGGTTTTACCGGATTACAGCATCATTACACGGCATCCTTTAGCTGTCAAATTAATTGTACAAATTTGCCCTTTAGACAAACATGTCAGACTACCGACTGAGACAACACCAATGGATTGTGACATAAGGGTCAAGCTGACGTGTTATGAGAAGGTGTTTTGAGGCGTTTTTTAAAATATCATGGGGCCTCAGCGTTCAGTCAAGAAAAATAAGATATGAACACGATTCTGAACAGAATAAAATACTAAAACAGCTGTCTGAGGTCTAACCATCAGAAGAGGAAATTTGACTTTTGGCTGTGCCTTTTAATACAGACTGTAATAAATTCATTATAATGAAGTGATGTGATATGATGTGTCAAAAATCCAAACATTCAGGGAATAGTAATGCGATTACTTTTCTACTGGGATGAATAATTGCTAGCAAAACAGCGTACCACTGCAGGAAACCGTGTTTGGCAGACGTACAGCAGCTTTTACACGGCCCACCTTCTCCTACAGTCTCTGAAGGTTGCTGGTTTTCTATCTGTTGCTCTCCCTCGGTTCATTTTCTCTCCCTCTGACGCTATAAGCTGCAAGTCTTGCAAATGCAGTTGATAAAGGTCAACATTGTTAAGTGCCCATATGTATGTGCGAAAAGGCCTTTATTATTACACCACCTTATTCTGGTGCGGAGAGAGCCTCAGCCTGCCGGTATTCTGAAACTAATGTGAGCGGAAAGGAGAACGTTTCCAGCGATTGCACCTGCAGAGCCAGTGAGCACGTATGGTGTTTGTACATCCGTGTACGTGCAGCATGTGTCTGAGAATGTGTGGTGGTCGCAACATGAATCAATTTAAATCCATCTTCTGGGCAGAAATGACTTATTTGTCCAATTCATTACAGTGTTCCATTCTATTGTGAAAGCCCCACGAAATCACACGCCTCTTGATTGAAATCATTGCCAGTGGGAGAACCTGACCAACACCCTCACAGGAGCCGCTGTTCTGAAAGTGAGTGAATCATTGATTTTCAGCCGGAAATCATCAAGGCGAATCTTGCCAAGGCGATGGCAAATGGTCTAGTTTAGCAGGAGATTCAGTTATCACTGTATTCTTTTATAGACAGGCCACGGTGTCCAGCTATTTTCGAGCTTGTGGTTAAGTGAAGACCAGTCACTCTCAGAGGGAGTTTGTTCCTGCGCTTCGCTAAAGTGCAAATGGAAAGCACCCTTGAGTGAGCAAAATTGTGTGAGAAAGAGCTTGAAAAAAATTGTAATCTTGCCAAAAATAAAAACGAGACAAGAAAGCAATAACATCCCAAACCAACACAGATATCCTATTGTGGGCTCCACGCCGAAGGGTTGCTCTATGAAAATGAGCTGCTTTGATGTTTGATTAAAAAAAATGTCCTCCTCCTCTGGATCCCTGTACAAATTGTTTGAAAATGCATAATGCTTGAATTAGAAGATTTCATAAAAGGGTTAACAGCGAAAAGTTAGTTTCATAAAAATACATAACATTGTATGTTCTTTTAGCCTTATTTCCAGTGGAACCGAGTTGACATCTTCATCAGGATAGAAACAGCTGCTATAGAAAGATAATCGTCCATGTTGCAGTCACAATTATCCAAATCCAATGACAGTTTAGTGAAGAGAAAATATGTTTTTACGCGACCACGTTTCAGGTATACGTGGTCTCTGAAGTTATGTGTGCTGTCCAAATAGCAAAAATTATTTTGTGACAGGGACTCCAATTAATCAAAACATTTCTTTGACAGATGTCAAACCACAAACATTAGTGAGGACAACACATTAAGCGCTGACGGATGCTGCAGACTTGAGAATAAAGTGTCTGGCTGTAATGCTGCTGACAGACAGCGAGAAACAGAGATTAAGGCAGAAAAGGCTCCTCGTTCTGGTGTGGATGCCCTTGGTATGGAAATGTTTTTTGAGGCTGACGATGATAACGGCCCCCTTCTGGGCTTCTGCTTTGTCACCTGGTCTGTTTTCATTTATATATGTAAAGCACGGTGAGGATAAAAAGGTCACTGGGAGCTGTAAAGTAGAAGATGTATGATTCGTTTTCTCGGACAACACCATGAAAAATGCAGGCAGAAGGGTTGTTCGGCCTTTGATGATTATGTTTGAAATTCAGCCGATATCTGAAAAATGTACTCGATAGAAGCTCTGTTTGTGCGGACTTCAAAACCATCAGTAACGGCTCCGGCTCCAACGCGTTACAATGCTGGGACTGCCAGTGCATTTCAGGCCGCTTTACAACTTGATAAAAAATAAATAAAACAAAATAATTGCAATGTTTCAGATAAGTAGCGACTTTCGCTATTCGTCTGGCTGTGTCAGCCTTAAACGTTTAGAGATTAAACAACTGATTGACTTGGCTGGCCAGAGGCTACTTGTTAGGGAGCTGTGATGGCCCGGTGCCAGAACCTGACGTGTGGAAGCAAAGACAATATTTGGTTCAAACGTCCAAATGTAGGAGTACGTCAGTAAATAAAGCACTCAGCTGTCTTGGAGGTACATTTTCCTGCGAGAGGAGCCGTCAACAGGACAAAGAGCTGGGTGCTGCACTGCACTGTGGTTTATCCCTTGCCTGGTATGAACAATAAAAAAGGCTGGCACCGCGTTACCGGGTGTGTGTGGGTGTGTGTACACAATCTGAGTGCATGCGAGACTGAATCTCCCGAGCAGCTTAAGTGAAAGTGATAAGCAGAAGAAACAGCGCTCTGCTTCTCGCAGGCCCCTTCCAACGATCGCTGGGAATTCATTGCTCTTTCTAGCTGTCAAGCAGGAAGAGAAGGAGGAAAGTGTATTTAAAGGATTTTCACAGTCCTTAATGCTATTTATTACATCTCACCAGCTGCAGCGAGGAGTGGCCACATGTAATTGCGGCCATAGATCTCTTGGCCCGAAGACAACCAATCAAGATGGATTCCTTTTCCCTCGCTGGGATTGACCGTGAGTGAATCCCGGTGACTTAGAGATGGGACATTATTTAACATGGACCCAGAGTGACATTAAGGAGCATTAGGTTCCGGGGTTGTTAAAGCACTTGTCACACTCTAAAGGCATCCATCTGCACAACGCTGGCTTCAATCAATAGATAAGTAATCGGCTGCAATGAGAGCCAGCATGCGGTATTACTCACTGACTCTGTCCTGAAACAGCCCCACCGCCCAGCGAGCGGAGGAGCAGCGAGCATGCAGCTCCATCATGAAGGAACTTATCTCTCAGCTGAGCACGACGGTATCGACAGCCCAGAACTAAGAGCACCTTTGTATTGGTACCATCACTCAGCGGGACCGCGCTTTCATGTTGCAATCTTTTCCTGCTGCAAAGTCAATGCGCAGAAATACATGTCCTCCACTATACTTCCCATGAGCCCCTCCTGCAATGCATTCTATGGCGTGTACATCATTTTAATGTTGACCTGTTTATTTTGGAGGCGGGGGGTGAAAAGGAGAACAACACGGCGGTCCTCCTGAGCAGCTCCACCAGATGTGGTTTAGTTACAGCACGGCATGTGACATCGCCTTCTTGCCATGTCTTTTGCTACGAGGAGCTGTGAAACGCTGCTCGGGAAATTATGGGATTGCGGGTGGCGAGGATAAAGCGGCTGTGTGGGAAGCAGCCTGGGAACAAACTGGAATCAGTGAACTTGCAATTTGAGATCCATCGTTTAATTTCACTTCTGTGTATTTGCTCCGAGTTCCACAAGCATGTTCTCATCAAGCACGAAGCCTGCTGGATCCTTGTAGGGTAATTTCTCAGCACGATTACTGATTCTAACACTAGTCTGACAAATATGGCAAAACACGTGTAAAATAATGATTGTCATTCTCCGAAATAGAAACTTCAGCCTGTCATAGTTTAGACCGGTTTAAACCTAGAGTTTAAACCGGTCTAAACTAATCAATGAACCCCTATTTATAGACATGTTCAAATAAGACTGATGAGATTATTCTTGCACAGAAACAAAAAGTAGGACAAAAGTAATTCCTTTCCTCTTTTGGGTAACCTAAAAAAAGGTCAGGATGTGTGGGAGATGAGTTTCTGACTAATTCAATTGCACCTACTTCATGCTTGCTTTAGAACACGTAATACTTCGTCGTCTCTAATGAGCCATATAGAAGCTACAAATGATTTCATAATGCTTGTTTTAGCAACAACATACAAGCTAACAAGCTCCTCGGCACAATGCAGCTTATTAAGAGCAATGACTGTGTAGTGTCAGAGGAAAAGATAATTAGTTTCTCAAAAGTTCAAAAGACTAGCTCCTCTGCTCCACTTTGACTGTACATTAAACACATGTATCATTAAAACATATGACCCAGAACTTTTAGAGAGAACACCACCGAAACACAGCAATTTAATGCCAAGAACACGCTGTTATTATTAAAGTGTAAGAATGCACTTTAGCATCACTCAGTATGTTACGACTGGAATGAATCCGTGCTCATATGCAGCTTGTGCCTCAACCCTCTTAACTTCTGTTGAAAATGCGATGAACCTAAACACGGTGAACGGTAACGTCCCTGAAGATAAACGACTGCAACGAAAGTAAGTATGTAAGTTGTTAAGCAATAGCAGCGGCAGCAGCGCTACAGCAAGAATACGCCTCTGTATTGACACAAGGATGGATATGCCCACAACCCGGCTGGCATAGATGGTGCCTGCAGGCTGCGCGGCTCTCTGTGCGGCTTCTGCCGTGGGGAAAATTGAATCTCATTGAGAGTAAATGGCCTCAGCTTTGTGGGAAAAACAAAACCCTGACATGAATTTAACAATCAAAACAGGGATATGAATAGCTTCTGAGGGGAAGGCAAAGGTTGGCTAATGTGCTTCACTGCATAAGAATGCAATCCGTCTTCACATGTTCTGCATACCAACCCTCTTCCCTACAGACGTGATTACCGCAGGCTAGAGCTACTGTCTGAGGTATTAGGAGAAGAAGAGTGTTTCGGTGCTTGCTGTCTGATGTGAACAGTGTTTGCGGTGCTCATTTCTAATAGAATTTGAAAAACGCTTCATCGTCCTGAGTTTTCAAAAATGCGAAGTAAATGTATTCTCGCAGCATTTTTTTCTTTTTGTCACGGAATAGGCCAACCCTTCAAACAATTCATTTGCATTCACCGTGCCATGAATCAAATTAGTACCATGATGTTGATGGGGTCTCCCGCTGTGATTTCACTCAACAGACATGGACAACAACACAGCTGGGAGCTGGTAAGCACACCGATTTACTTTCTGCATAACAAATATATGCAGGAGATTCTCTCAAAGAAAATGGAATATTTAATTTCTCATTTGAGTGGATTACCAAAACCCCATGTAAAAGTCCCCTTGATTATTTATGATGAGGGCGGGGCTGTGAACACCGTGTACAGCAGCAAAACACGGTTGAATCACTTTTGGCTCGAGTGTTTGTGTCAAAGACAGCACTTAAAAGTTTTACTTTCTCGTTCACTAAATGTTCCGTGTGTTCACTTTTAAAACAACAAGATCTAGGTAACAGTGCATAGCTTTTTGGGCTACCGTTCAAGATCTAAAAAACTAAACATCGACTGCAGAAGTAAGCCAGCAATGATATGCTCATGCTAAAACTTTTTTGGGTCAATATTTCGATGTGAAACGCTATAGTTTGTTGTTTCATTTAGTTTCCTGTTTTAATCGAACAGATTTGTAAAATAAAAACATACAGAAATCACCGATACGCAACACAATGTCTCTGTTTAAGAAGACAACTACCGAAACCCGACACCAGTCCCATCGATCGGTTCTGTTAACCGAACAATTGGGCTCAAATTTGTATCCGACGCCGCTCTATTTGGCATATTCAGTAAAGAGATGCCATTCTTCTGGTGATGGTGGATATTGATTTTTCGGCTGGCCTGCTCTAAATATCGGCTTCTTACAATAGACTGGGCACAAAGGCTATTCTTCGAGTAGGAGTGTTGCATTCACTAACCGCTTGAAGCACTGCTCGAGAAATTTAAAGGAATTTCTTGTGCGATTCTGAAAACTATTCAACAGGCCTATTGTTGCCCGTCTGGCGTCTTAATGGAGGAGCTTCTTTTGTTCAATTGTACTACGACATGCTAATGTGAGGTCATGATTAACACAAGACTCAGGCTCGAAGGCCTGAAACCAGTGGTTTCCTCCACCAGAACCGCTCCCCCGCTACACCGTCCTCTTGTCCTAGACTCAGCTAATCAGTCCTACCTTAGCTCCTCTTCCCATTTTCCAGCTCATTAATGAAGACTTATGCTGCATTTGTAATGAATGTGTCCGAGCTGAAACGTGATCAAGCTTCTGGCCTCGCTGAGTGCTTTGCTGATGATCGCTTTCACCTCTGTGGTTGGTTTTCTCTGGTGTGGCGGGAGGAAGCCACTGTAGAGATGGAGAACAAAAGGGAACTCTAGTGCTGGAACCCAATTACAAAAGGATTTTCTTTGACATGCAAGACAGAGAGAATACCGTACAGGAGATGCAAAAATATGTATGTTCTCAGAATTCGATGGACTGGATCATTTTGAAATGTAATGACATTTCATGGATTGTTTCATTTGAAAGCAAACAAGGGCACAGCAGAAAGCTTTAAAAACCAATGCGTAAAGAAGGTTTCATGTTTTGAAACCACACCAGCTTGAACCAAAACTCTTGTAAAATGGATCCTAATTCTTTATCGGCCTGCAACAAGAGCCCTAAACAGCTGAAAAGCCAAACCTTCAGTGACGCCCTTTCAGCTGAAATCTAGATGTATTCAGACTCTGCAAATGTGACTGGTGCTGATGCACATCAGTAGTATTCACTGGAGGCCGGATATCAATGCTGGCATTCATTTGCAGACATACTCTCTGTGCCCATCATTTTGACTTTATTGTCACCAGCATGTATAGTAATTACAGCTTCTACCACTGCGACTTTCTACACGTTTTATGGAGGTTTTCTTTTTGGTAAGTTAGGCTTTTTTAAAACCTTGTGTGAGATGTGGTCGACATTGAGCCAAATTACTTTCTAGAACTTTTTATTTGATTTTGCAGTATTTAAAAAAAAAAAAAGTTTGACATTTTGGGAAATGCGCTTCATTATCTCTTTAGCATAGTGGTGTCAACCTCCTCTTTTCGCTCTCGTGTGTTTCTGTATGTACGGAGCTGGAGACAGATGAGCTTAGCTTAGCACAATGATACAAACATGAAAAAAGAACAATTTGTATGTTTATGGAAAGTTATCAGTTTTATTTGACAAATGATGTATGCTTTGTTAATGATATCATTAAACAAGGCCATATTTCTGCAGAGAATAACTTGGCACTTATCACCTTTTCTTATTTTTTATATATATATTATGCAGAGTAGCTTGAAGACAAGACATCAAGAGTAATTAGTATCATCTTCAATGAGCAAGCAATAATATACGGTGAAATTACTATGATTTTAGCTAGTCTAGCAAGACAGCCTCACCGCAGCCGTCACAGCTCAAAAGCAATTTCCTCATAATAAATAGACTAATGCTGCATATTCAAGTCACACGTACACTAAAGTCTACTTGAAAGCTCTTTAGAGGCCCATGTCATTACTAAGTTCAATTAAAAATGGATCTTGTGTGGTTTGTTTTTTCTTGCCTACATACACTGTGTGCGTCATTCACAAGGAAGCACAGTGGTGCACACAGTTAAATGAAAGCTTTATGGCCGCTGATGACAAGAAGCAGCAATAGAAAATGGGTCAAGAACATACACTAAAGAGTGGATCGCTGTTGTTGACGCAGTAAACTTTGCTTTGTGCTCTCTCTTTTTGTTTTACACTCCAAACACCAAACGCATTGCCACAGAGCTCGCCGCCATTGCGAGAGAGTCGTTTAGTCGTAAGCTTTTGAAAGAAGTGGTCAGCAGAAGAATTGTTCAGTGAACATCACTGTTAGTAAATATGTCAAACGCCTCAGCGGAAGTACCCAAAATAATATAGGGCTCTTCTGTTATGACTGTCACGTAGGCCAATCCTGTTCTCTCACTTCTAAAAGCCCAGAGAGTGTGAGGTCGAGCCGGTGTGGAAAATGTTGTCTTATATGCATTAGGGAGTGAGTGTGTGTGTGTTGGTGGGAGGGGTGGTGATGCCAGAGTAAGGCACTGAAGAGGTGTTGGCATCCCACGCCGGAAAAGTGTGGAAATTTGCAGAGCGGAGAGAATTAGCGACTCCCTGCTGGGCCAAACGGACGGGTGCTGAGAGAAAAAGGGTGAGGAGGGAGTGGTGGGGGGAGAGAAAACTCAATGATGGTGTAGAAGATGACCTCCGAGAGGAGAGAAAGAGGAGGGCGGGAGAGGGTGTGTGTGTGTGTGCGAGGGGGTGGAGGTCCTCTGGGAGAAGCACAGAAAGGGATCCAAAGCCAGGTCACCTTCTCCAGAGAGAGCAGCTGTGAACACTCTGCTTCTGGGAGGAGGGTCACAGTCGAAAGCTCTGTGTCTTATATACCAATGCCCAGATTCTCACTCGCTGCCTTCACCCTGCACAGGTCTGCAATAACAAAGCCAATTAAGAAGCCCAGGAGAGGAGCTAGCGCAGTCGCCTCGCGCTGACTTGGCAACCAGAATTATAGCTCAAGAGAGAACCTTTCAACATCGAACACAGAGAATACCGGCAATTACCAGTGAATACCTCCATTCTCTAGCTCCATTTCGCCAGCTGATGTGGTGACTCATAAAGCCACTTTTAATTCATCCCAGATGCATGCTCAACCAGCATAATGAAATAATGGATGCAACAGCATAACACCTTGTGTTTCAAGTGTAAATGGTGGGAACCTCAGCAGGGTGTGCTTTATTTTCTAGTGATTTGGCTGCTGTGAGGCCGTCCACATTTACTGTGTTTTGCATTTCAGGTGGCATTCCTTTCATCTGGATGTCACACACTGCATGACGTTAATTCAGATTTAGCTGAGAGAATCAATACCATGGTGTTGGACTGGGAGACACGCAGTGAACTGACAAGTTGATCTCTGTTACATGTCCTCTGTTGTCCTCTCTGATGTGTGCAGATGAGGCTGCAACATCTGTGTGATGTACTGTAAAGAATCTTTAGAGATCGCTCCTGGAGCAGCTATTGCTGGGCCAGGTCACAAGGCTGGTTATCATTCCTCGCTATGTTCCCTCTGTTCCACCAATTGCTTTCAGATTGTCTTTCTGTATAGCAGCAGCACTGTAAAAAAAAAAAAAGGAGAAAAAAGTGATTGTGAACAGTGGATGCAGGCTTAGATCCTTTTCATGGGTGGCCAGGCTCTAGCTATGCGCTGTAACTGTCATCTTGAAGATTTGAAATCCCTCCCCGATCGATTGTACTAAAAGCTCTAATCTGATTGTTAAAAGAGCTGATTTGACAAAGCTGTTATCAAACTGATTTAAGCACCAATCAATACTGCATTATGTGTGGGTGTTTTTCTTTCTTCCTGGGATGTGGCAACTTTTCCAAGGAGGGGTTCAGGAATGTCTTTCACCTCTAAAATGCGCACTGAAACAAAACCTGAGGCGTAAAACACAGAGGCCACATTTTGTCTTTCACAGGCCATGAGGTCTGGCTTATCAGAGAAAAAGTAATATGTATAATTGCTCAAGTGTGGAAATGAAAAAAAAATCGTGTAATTCATTTGTTGATGTTCTAACATTAACTTGGTATCTATCGCAAGAGGCGCCATGTTCATGTGTGATTGTATTTTTCAGGATAGTGTAATGTTCCATGAAGAGTGTGAAAGGATCGTTTCTCAGAGGGAACCGGGACGCACATACACAACAACTTCAACTCCCATTCCCTTTTCCATCTTTCCACGTCTTTGGGTATTCATTCCGCACACGTATTCAACATTAGAGGGCAAATAAATTGATTGCCAGCAGCTGAAGACACTTATCTCCCCGCGAGTCAGCTTTGCACTAGAGATCCCAATACCAAAAACCGGGAAGCACTTCATTACGTTGATGCTTAATAGTAAGAAAACACTGGAACAACACCAGCCAACCGCGCAAACCGTCACAAACACACCGAGACCAAGACGGAGTGCGACACACCGATCAAGACCTCCGGGCTAAACTGTGTTCATTAGTGGCAGCAATGCAGAATAAATGGAGCTGCTTACTTATTCCGCGAGCATCTTGGTAAAAGCAGGAACAGGGCTAGCCTTACCCTCATGCTTGCCTGGGTAGTGATGGCCAATTAGACCCTTCTCTGATGAGCCATGCTCACGCCCAGCAAGCAATTAGGAGGCGAGGAGTCTCTGCTTATTACTGCTGCAGAATATCGGGCATTGTCCTGCGTAACACACTTTCGCGGCCATGAGATTCCAGAGATGCCCATTAGATGTTGGTTTATATCATTCAAACCGAATAAAAGAGAAATTGTTTCCGCAATCGCTGCTTTAATGACCCAATGTTACTGTAGCAACGTCGACGCTTGATGAGCAGCTCTCTCCCTGTGGAAAACGGTTTGTGAATAGGAAGCCTCTTTATTTTGACATTCAGTATTGTCTTCTCAGATGCAATTTGTCGTTACGACGCTGAGAACCAATGGAGGAGTCGACGCACAGGAATATATCAGAAAAGATATTGGCTTTTGACTGACAGCACGCTGCCTCCAGTATTGATTTAGCTCACATTTCGGGACGCGACGCTGTTGCAGGGGGTCAGAATCCAGCTTTAATACAGTCAGGAAGACTGTAAACATATATAGCAGAGTCTGATAATGGATGTATACAGAATGGGCGTTAAGAGAAGGGATTTTTAAATGCAAGGCAAAAATAACGATAGATATTCCCATTCTGAAGCAAAAATTCACAGTGCATACAGCGAGCAAGATTTATCTTCATTTAAACGGGGGAGAAAACAATGGAATCGGTTAAAGACGTGGAAACGTACGCTTCTGTACTGTAGCTTATCTGATTACATAATAAAAGCAAAACAGAGAAACCATTTTTAAACACATTACTGCTGACTGATGTTGTTTCATGATAAGATTCCTTTTGTGATGTTTCTGAAAACAAGGAATAAAATTACACCTGCTGAAAGTGAAGATGTAATATGTCACGAAAGGATATGACTTTTATACTAGATGGCACTTAGAAATAATTGTATGCTAAGAAGCTGAAGTGCAAATAAGTGTGATTCATTTCTAAGTGCTCTGTGTTTATACAGTACTTTAAGGGAATTATAATTGTTTGCTTTTCACGGAGCTTGGGGCACGGATGGAATAAAAGAGAGCCAAAGGTACACTAAATAATAGCAGTGTGCAGCAGAATTACACAGAGGAATAACGAATAACATAACCCTGATAATGTTGCTGCAGACCTGAGTTTCACCGCTAAAAGGCTTCTGTTCATGCCAAAGCTCTGATGTGCTACAGCATCCATCCTGAAGCAGCCAAACAGAGGAAGTCCATTAAGTCAGTTTGGAGACTTTGTGATTTCCTGCTCTCATGGCAGCCAAACCTGCCAATCCCTCCCTCCCCACGCCCCAGCGTCATATTCCCCATCTCCCCTGGTTAGCACCGCAGGCAGGTGGCACTAAGTGCTACCCATATGGCTGCTGCTGTAAGAATAACAGTGAGGGATCAGCTCCAACGGACACCGAGTTACACTGCGATGGAGATCAATGATAGGCATTCATCACCTGAGGATGGGCACCGCGTGGGCGTAGTTGTGATCTTTATG
Source organism: Clinocottus analis (assembly GCF_023055335.1). Classification (NCBI taxonomy): domain Eukaryota; kingdom Metazoa; phylum Chordata; class Actinopteri; order Perciformes; family Cottidae; genus Clinocottus; species Clinocottus analis. The sequence goes on from NW_027175821.1 coordinate 6,722,314, forward strand.
GACACCACTTTACGACCCAGCGAAGAAGACAGGGAATACGCGTGATCTGAAGGAAAGAATTACACACAGAGTATCAGTGGGCGGTTCTTTGACCAAGCCCAGAAACGAACACTGTGAAGCTGTTGGTCTGAACCAGCATACCCGAGTTTGATTGGGCTACGGGGAGTAATATGGACAGAGAAGCCATATGTGAGCAGAGGCATGTGGCCTGTTCCCCAAGAAATCAAATATCTCCCCTTAATGGCCAACCTGTGGCAGACTTTACGATGTGAACTTGCTTACACACAGACACACACGCGCACGAGGAGAAACAAATCACATTTACAAGCATTACGGTAACTGGGTAGCTTTTTATGAGTAATTACAACCAGTACTTCATCACAAAATAGACTTTTCTTCATTTTAAAGCATATCTCAGTTTGTTGGCCCTCAAAATTCATTGTGCAAGTACACTGGTAAATCATAAATTGTGTCTGTATCAAAGCTGCAAAAAGACAAAGATCAGGCATTTAGTTAAATAACTTGGAACGTGAAACACTCAAATGTAGCAATCATCATAGCTCAGCGATGAGCCAAAGAAATATCCATCCAGCCAGGATACAACCACATCAGCCTGGCCGTCGCTTAATGGACATCAAAGTAAATAAAGACCATTTGTGAATTAAAACCAGTCACAGCAAGTCCTATGAGCATTACTTCAGAGCAGTGGGTCTCAACGTTTTTTCAGTGATGTTCCCTCTGACCAATGTTCCCTTTCTGCCATCAGTGTCTGATTTAATATAGAACATATACAATTATGTTCATGAACTTACACTTATATTTGATTGAATATTTATTAAATAGCTATTTTAATGGACGCCCAATTTAAATATATTTTTAAAAAAAATCTCACCTACCCCCTCAATTGCCTTCACGTAGCCCCATTTGAGAACCGCTGCTTTAGAGCATAATAAACTTCAGACAACCTAAGTAAATAATGATGAAGGTGGATAAGGCAGCTGTGGGACCAGACATTCATGCCTTAGCGACAGTATCCATGCTTTCCCCCCGTGGCACAGTGAATCAACTGCCAATTACATGCCACCTTTACATTGCACCTCATTGTCTTTTTTTTTTTGAGTCTTTACAGGAAAAATATATTTTAAAAAAGTGGTTTGGTGAGCGGAACAAACAATACACAACTCAAGGTCAGTGACCAATTGCACTGTAAATGTACTATCACATAGTGTGAATTTAAGATATACTTTTGAGTTTCCAGCCCGAACAGGAGTCTAAAAATGTTCAACGTAAGAACGAGCGTGCGTACCTGTGGGATGTTGTCACGGCCCTGATGCGCTGTGATGGCTGTTGAATGACATGTGACTGAATAGCAGCTCTGTGTCCAGGGGAGATAAGAGCCGAGTGCAATCACGAACATATGGACATCAGCACAGGCTGTCTGCAAACTGCTGGCTCTCATACTGCGCGTTGGGACCGGCCCACCTGACACCGTGCCTGGTTCTGGTTGGACAACAAGCACAGTGAGCTGGCGTGGTTCCAGATCAGACTGGACAGCCAAGAAACTGGATGTTGGCCAAGGTCGTTTGTGGACACTCCAGTTAAATGACATATAGTGGAGAGTGACAGCACACTTAACTACTAATAAATGAGCAGGCTGAAGACGGACAGCATTCAGTCTAAAACATTACAGCATCCATCAAAGTCTGAACGATCACAGTCGTTCTGCTCCTAATATTCCTCATAACCCTTCATGACCTCAAATCCTTAAAGGTATACTGTTTTTTTTTGTTTTTTTTGTCCCTTTAGAAAACCTCTCATTTCACTGCAGCAGGGTCTGGAGGCCGGATCTGGGTGGGATGGTCAATCTCTGAAGCCCCGCTGGAGTCAGAGCAGCAGGACAGTCTGGTGAATCTGCAGGATTTTGTCTGATTTTGGGCAGAATCCTACTCGATGGCGCCAGCGACAAGCATTAAGAATAAATGCTTCGAAATTTCCAATCTTCTCGTTGGCGGTCTTGTGAACTTATGAAGGTCATAAAGAATCACAGAGACTGTTTCCGAACTACTTAAAGGTTCCTCACTGTAACTTTTAACAATTACAAGTTTATCAAGTGCGTAAGGTTCAAGACTAAAGAAGGTTTACGTTCTAATTTGAAAAAGACAGAGGCCCAGATTCACTAAGTAAATTAGGTTTTTATCGAGTATGCATTCAATATGATTCACCATCTGTTTTAAGGCACCAGCTCATTACGCAGTCAGCTCCTAGAGTGAGACTCGTACTGCCCTCCAGACGCTCTCTTATGACTGATGGAGAGATCTCGAGCGCAGTTCAGAGGTGGGAAGAGATCACTAAAAACAAAGTGGTGCTCTCGCTTGCAAAATAATAACAAATGAACGGTTCGTATTAATCAAAATGTTACTCATATGATCATGATAATATAATATTTAGCATTTATCATACTTTATAATTAATAATGCTTCATCTGGCAAGTTTAATTTGTGTTCTAACAGTAATAATAAAGTTTTGTAAATATACAACCTATATTTAATGTTTCTTTTCTTTGTGAAGCCCATCTGTGCTGTGTTCCTGTGATAGTGTCAAATAAGATAAGTAAATAATACGTTATCAAACTCTGAACGTGTCTCCTCCTATTATTTGAGCTTTAGATACACATGAAATATTGGACAGAGGCAAAGCTCGAAGTCCCTCGCACAAATTACACAAAAACTGCAACTGTGGTGCATCCCCTTACTGACTGCAGCACGCACGTTTGTGGCAGAATGAGTCACATCTGTGGCTGGAAAACAGGTTTAATAGCAATTCTGGCCGTACATCTCATAGCCCAGTAAAGGCCTCAGGAGGCCTCTAAACCTAACCAAGTTTGATATTAACTGATGGAGCGAGGATGTGAGCAATTAACACTGATATCCTTTGAGCCCTAAACTCTCACTAGCAAGACCAAAGCATGGATTAGTTGTTTTGTTTTGTTCTATGAGAGCTTTGGACAACAATATTATTATCAATTAATTATTATAACTATAAAAAAATCACATGTACTGAACAATAATCCATTGGATTAACGTGTTATGTTTTATTATTGTGCAGGAGAGAGGAAGCAATGCACATGATAGCAAGTGTCGGTTCCCACGTACTGCTAAATATCGATAACTGTTATTTCAGGTTTCGAGGAAGGCTTGAGTGGTTGTATATGTCGAGGCATTTGCTCGCATCGCTCGTTGTGATTTGTCAGATATTTAGATGGGAAGTTGAGAAATGTGAATTTAAACATTTATTTAGATAAAGCATACTAAACAGATTAACCTTTTCAAAATTGGAATCTTCAGTCAGATGCTTAGTCAACTGAAAGTGCTTTCAAAAATACAAATTGCATGTGTTTCCTGCAGATTATTTTACATATTTAATTAGACCCTATCTAGAGTCAATTTAACCATTGCAGACACGTACAGCAATGCGCACATAACATGCAGCCTCATTTGATCACATGTTCACTTCAAAATGTTATAAAATCCCAAAAGGAAATGTAGAAATGTGGTCAACATTTGCAGCTAATCCATCACTGAATATTGTCGTAAACAAGTGATTAGGATGCCAAATACAAAATAACGTGGAAATAAACTGCTTCATAATGTAGTACTGAAGTGAGGATGTACGCTCAGTGTAGCCGCTTGCAGCGAAAATCCATTGACACATATTTTTGCGTAACAATGTCTCTCCATCACTTCGCTGTGGCTGAGATTTAGTTGGAAGTGAAGATCTCCCATACAGCGAGTCTTCCTCTCCCAGAAACAGGACGACTCGTGTCAACGTGGTTGTGGAGATGTATAACGACCCCGGCATCTTTCTGACAGAAATGCCACTACGAAAACATTCTGTGCCGCCTACGTCTTCCGAATGCAGAGGTCTTGTCGAGAATGTAATATTTATCTTGTAAATGTCTTGCAGGCTCAGCCTCCACCTCTTACCCCCTCCATATGTGCGCTTAGCTATGCTGCTAAGCACTCCATCCATGCCACGTTAGGTGCTCTGTGCCACAGATGCGCCGCCTTAAATGTAGACATTTCGGTGAAGACATTTCAACATCAGAGAGGCATCCATTCTGTCTTGCACTGACTCCCTCCAATGCTGTGCTACCATATCAGCATTGGAGGATAAGCAGATACAACCCTGGGGTGTTGAAGTGGGCAGGAATATTCAGTAGCACATAAAGGCTGAAGTCGGCAGAGGCCTCCTTGAGGCTGGTGTGCCTGATCCACATCAAGCTGGCTTACTTCCACCTCTGGATCACTCGAAGCCTCCATGCCCAAGAGAGTATAATTACATTTCACCTCAAAGAACAATAATAAAGAAGTCAGTTCATTTAAGACACACTAAAGACGCAAAAGTTGTTTTTGCCTCGCACCAGCACACGCCAGCTTTGAATGATCCTGACTGATTCCACCTTCTCTAGTTTCCTTTAGTTTATTGTTCAATTCTGCATGTAGGCGATCGACCCCTCACCACCGTGTCACCGGGGCGTCATCTGATGTGCACCTGCACTTAGCCGCCGTGCGGAGGGCACGACTAAATGCAGGACGTGATCCCAGCTTCCTGGTGCCTTTTAGATTAACATTGCATTTGACAGCCTGATTGAATCCATCTGCCCCGTGCACCCGTTCACACAGGCGAGCCTCAGCCCCAGCCATCTGCACGGGGACAGATTGAGCCCATCAAGTGAAACTGAACAATGCAAAGTATGCTCTTGCGCAGTGATTCTTGCGCCACCCCTGACTTACTATTATGTGATGCATTTATTTTTACCCTTCTCCGCCATTGTAAATCAATGTCTTTAATCTGCCTGTGACTGAACTCTGCGGGATATTCACGTGGGAGGAACACAGTTCATAAATAGCATCTGAAAAGTTTGCTTTCTTGTAAACAGTTGAAGCTGACCTCAGAATGAAGAGCTTTTTCGTGGAGCCTAAACAACACTATAGTCTGTAAATAGAGGATATGGACTTGATAGAGATCTGTGCTTGCATCTGGAGAACCAAAACTGAATCATAACATTACATGACCTCGATTGAGTTACATAAACTGGATTATTTGATGAGGCCCTTTTCTCTCGACTGCTAAATAAAATGTGACCCTTCATTTAAATCATCCATCATCCACCACTGTGTCCGCTCCACCCTCATTGCCATGTTTTTCTTTGTCGTCACTTTTACACTTTTGATGAACGTGCTAGATTTGTACGGATATCCTGACATACGGAAGGGGGCGAAAAATTGATACTTTCCATAAGTACTTTTATGTTGCAGTTAAATTAATCTAATTTGGTCAAATTGCTCCCAAACTAAACATGCACACAGTTCCACGTCTCCTCTGAAACTCAAACTATAACTCGACAGTAAATATTTGTCATGAACACCTTGATGAATAACCATAATTCACTGGAGGAACATTGTGACAAAATCAGATATTTCCTCTTCAAATCCACAAGAAACCGGTGTACACAGCGGCGTCTGAACCAGTCAGAGGAGGGATTCTCTCAGTTCTCTCCCCGTCGCCTTCTTTCAAACAACGCAGCTATTGGACTGAGCAGACTGTTATTTTGTGGTTTGAAAATGTTTCTCTCTTTTCTAACTGCTCCATGAAATTTGCAGGGAAATAGAGAGAAAAAAAAATCATGTCAATCATATTTCACTCTTTCTAACCTCCAGAAACTTTTACTTGTGAATTATAGAAATTACTTTTTAAATAATACAGAAAGGTCCCACTTGCTTTCCCCCTCTTGGGCCAGACTCAATTTATTATCTTCATGCACCATTTGATAAAATGCTTGAGAGGTTGAAGCTGTGCAACCAAGTTCATCCTTTTGAAAAACGGCGTTGATCTTTCTCTTGGGATATCAGGAGGTTCCACATAGAAACCAGGACATCATGAATATTTACCTGCTGGCTTTGAAGCACTTTCAAGGCAGCTTCATCACCAGCCTCAACGAGATCTCAGGACATCATTGTGCTTTCTGTCTTGTCCATGTCATTAGTCTTTCATCAAGTTTATCAGTTTATCAGTCAGCAGGGTCCCGGTAAACATGGACATCTGGAGAGAAGTATTGAGACGAGCTTGAGAATTATTGAGTATTGAGAACAGCAACATTTCTGGTCGTAATCCATTCATTTCAGCAAAGTCAGTGCAATCTGAGGATTCACTCGGAGTGAGTTATGGGCAAAATAAGGCACCCACCAGTTGGACAAAATAGAAAGAAAGTAGAAATGATTAGTAAATAAATCAATAAGTGGCAAAATTATTTATTGATTAATCATTACAGCCAATTATCAAGTAAAAAAGCCTAATTCTCTCTGGTTTTAGATTTTCCACGATGTATTTTGCTGGGTTTTTCTATTTTCTATCCTTTTAAATTGAATACATTTGTGTTTTCAACTATTAGTTGGAAACCAGTAAGTCTTATCACTATTTTCAAAAAATATATCAACAAAATAATAATTGGATTAATCATTAAGTACATTCTCAGCTTTTTCAACTTCACTTTTCTTTGTCTTCTGAGCTGGTAGACTGAATATCTTTCGGTTCAGAGTCTCAGAGACTTCCTCACTTTGGGCTTTAGGAAATTGTGACGACCATATGTGAGTATTTCTTTACACATAATGGCAATACGCAATTAATTATGAAAATAATCAACGTGATAGTTGTTCATTAATTGCAGCTCAATACTATACTATAGTGTTGTATCATGAAGTAAAACCTATATTGCATTTGTGCTGTTTTTCATGTCCTTGTGCCCACACCGCACACACAGTGAATGCCATCTCCTGCAAACGAGAAGTGGACCGTTATCAGGGGCCGTAAATCCTGAAGTGAATTCTACAAATGGGTGATATGACTTCCGGAGGCAACATCCCTCAGGCGAAAGTGTGGCTACGAGAAGATTATGATGCACGACATTTACCCGGGGGCCTGAATAAAAGATATATGGTGGCAATTTTGATTTATGATATTTTCTTTTACGTGGTTGACCTATGTGCATTAACAGGCATTAGAAAACCATTACTCAGTGGAAAAGAAAGTCTCCTGCTTGGTGTTTGTTGGTCCTTTACAGCTCTAACGCATGTAAATGAATCATGGGGGCCTCTCGCAGATGCTCAAAATAAACAGCAACACCTCACAGAAGTGGCATAATGCTTTTAATTTTAAGAAGCTTGTTTTGGTTCTAAACCTGATGATTTTCTCCTTACATATATCTCTCCTTTAACTCCGATGTGACTGCCTTCATAAAGAGGTTAATTAAAAGACTTGGCTTAATGCTGAAGCAATTAACTTTACTTCTGTTTTATGCTATTTGCGTTCTCCGACTGACTGAGTGTAATTTGTCCAATTAAACAAAAGGCATTATAGGAGACAGTAAATATTGTGAAACGGTCTTAGCAATTGTATGTGCATACTGAATATGTTAAATAACATATTAAAAGTAGATTGGCCTATGAGGCAGCTGAGACGTGACAGCCTTCAAACCCTGAGACTGAAGAAGGCTTCGCTTCTCTTCCTGTCGGAGTAACTGGGTTTCCTTCCATTAACCTCAGCTTGCGTGATGATGAAAACATCTTGGCTAAACACTGGGATTAGTGGGTGTGAGTGGTCATTTGAGACTCCATGTGAAAGCAAATCCATGGAGCATACCGTGTCCTAATTATAGCTCTAAGCTCAAACCCTTGAACCAACTGCAGCAGCTCGGAGCAACCCCACCGAGGGTCCTGATCCCGGGTTTGTCTCTGTGGGACAGGTGCATCATGGTCAACAAGACCTGGTTAAATGTTTGTTCGCAGAGGCCGAGCTGGATCATAGTCATAAGGCCTCTGATTTATGAGGCTGAATTTACTAACAATTGAGTGTAATTACATACAGCGCAGTCAGTGTGCAAACAAAGCCTTAAACGGCAGCCATTTTGTGCTGGAAATATTATGCACTCCCGGTGATGAGGTAAGGAGGATGAGCCTTTTATGACTATACCAGGTTTAGAATGAATGTACATAAATAGCTCAGTGAACTCATTAGTGTGACTACATGTTTTTCTAATAAATATTATCACCCCCGCCTCTCTGATTTGTCCTTTCAAGTGCTGCATAACCAGAGGAGACACTGGCTCCATCAATAAATCAATACATTTCTACAGTACATGGAGTGCTATTCTACTGATTTAATTTCCAGATTCTCTGGTGGAATACTTCTACACTGATGATGTATGTTGTCGATCATCTCCTGCCAGGACTGAATAAACAGGGGTGTCTAATCATGCTACATTTATAGCTCTCTATTTTGCTCAGGGTCAAATTCCTATGGCACAACGCTCGTAGCTCAAAGCAAAGATGCAACTGAAATTTAATTAAGTACATTTTCAAATACAGTAAAAAAAAATTAAAAAAAGTATGCAGTTAAAGATAGTAAATATGTGTGTGAATATACACAAGATATGGACACGTATAGTCCATAATAGTAAATTATGGCTGTGAAAACCAGCAGCACATGCGAAGGCTTTCCTCCAGCTCTTAATCATGGAGGTCACTAAAAGATATTCACACTGAAAGAAATCCTCCCACAGTTGAAAAAGGGATTCTGTGGAGAGAAAAAAGGAAACTACTACACCATTTGATTGATACTTTTTCATTGCCATTCAAAAGCAGCAGGAGCTCCTGCTCCTTAATCTGACGGAAATATTCTGCTCATTAGAGTCCATTCACCAAATTCATGGATCGCATTAAGAGAGATGGAAGTTGACTCACCTGTAAAAAGGTCTCTCCTATTAACAGGCAGATAGACACAACTATTGTGCGACAGGAAACGGCTCAATGTATTACTGCCTTTGTATGAATGCCAATGGGGTACAATCAATAAGTCCAAGTGCTGACCCCGCATTAATGATAAGTGACCAAAGGAAAAAGGAAGAAGCATTAATTAAATGACGGCAAATTTTCAGTACATAAATGAACAAATCTATATGAAATGGAGGACGGTGTAAATCGATGACAATGATTGTATGCACGGTGGTAGGTAGTGTTAGGCAGGAGTCTAACAGGGCTTTTTATAAATCTGAAAAAAGGGTTCAAACTGACTGACAACATAATGAGCACGTCACAGCATAATGGCTTATGCACTTAGCGATTACTCGATTATATACAATCAACACAAGGAAAACAATATTGCAGATATTGAGAAAATATAAATCCAGACAAGATAAATGAAAATCACTTCCCCCTCATAATGCCACTGACAAAAACAAGCCAAAAAAAAGACAGCTATAGGACAACATACTTCTAAAATCTATACAGCATGGGACATGGTGACGGGCCAATCGTAGGACAACAGCAGGAAAGACTGAATGCCGCAGAAAAAGAAGAAGTGCAAGATTTATGCTAAACGTGTGCTGACTGACAAAGCAATGTCTTCTCAAGGCTCTGCAGGAGATCGGCCTAAATCCGTCTCATAAATTTTATATTAATGCCAGAGGTAACCAAAGTTGTTTTTCCCAGTATTTCTCCAGCTCCATTAAACATACCTAATGTACAGTATTTCAAGTATATTTCAGTGTTTTTTTTTTTTTGTTTCCCCGTCTCAGTAACACAGCTAAATGGAAAAAACTTGTGAGAAGAGAATGTTTATTCCTTGCAGAGCCTGATGAGACTTCAGTGGCTGTGCTTCTCTGTTAAGGTTGACTGGTTTAAAGATAAAAAGCTAACACGCGCACCTTCCTCTGCACCTGTAGAGACTGTAACCTTGCCATTTCAGGAGATAATAGGCGGAGCTGTCTAAGTGGGGAAGGGAGGGAGCAATCTTCCTCAGATCTCGCTTACCGCTCTGTTGTAGCTTATTCCTCAGGAATAAGGATTCAACTTAATAACAAGGAACACAATCTTTTATTCGCGGGAAAAAATGTGAGTGCTGTCTATCAACGTTTTTGCTTTGGGTGAGCGAAAGAAAAAAGGTGTGCTTGTGCAATTTGTTAGAGTCTGAGCAGCCGTCTGTGCAGGTGATGGCAAGTTTTTGCTTTCACACCTTCCCTGACTATTTTAAGACGTGGAGAGCTTTCCCCTCCTAATTCCCAATACAGCATAGTTAATCCCAATGCAACAGACTGCATCCACTCACTGCCATTAAATGTTGTGGAAAATACCCTGAACTTAAGTATCTATCTATATAGACGATGGTAAAAAACACTAAAATAGTCCATATCCCTGACACACCAAGCCATTAACATAATGTGCAGCATGAATAATAGGCTTACATACACGTAATGAGTTCTTCATCCCTTAGTGAACAAATAAACTGTGTTCCACTGTTGTTCACTGACAAACCATATTAGTAGACCACTTTGTCACTGAACAGGAGGAACATCTTCACGTTTTGCTTCAACCAAATAGGCAAACAAACTCAGGAATTCAACATACGCCAGAGTCAAAATGGTGTCTTTCACCTTTCACACTCGCAGGAAGGGAGAAAACATGTCTCCCAGCAAGACAGGAGCAACAGCGCTGGTTTGATCTCTGCCTGAGCTCCACTTTTCAAATGCAAGTCAGAAAGATGTAAGAGCATATGTCTGGCATTTAACAGCCATGAAAAATAGTCATGGAGGAAGCTGCGGAGACAGAGGCGCCGACTATATTCTGAAACATCACTGTCTCGGTTGTCAAAAACATGCTGATATACAAAACACGCTAATAGGCAGGCGCACACGCACACACGCACACGCACACACACACACACACACACAATTAAAACAACCTCTAGAGACAGCCGACTGATTGTTTATCTGCATCGTAGCATAGAGAATTGAAATCCGCAGCCACAGATAAGACATCAATCTTCCTCAGTGGGCTGCGTAAATAAATCTGATTACGGACAGAATCATTTCCCCTTTAGAATTGTTTTATCTGCTCATTCCGTGCCTCAGCACGAGATAACTGGGAAAGTGCTCGGCACAAGGTGGCGGCGCAACTCGCGCTCTTCTCACGGCGGCGGCGGCCTGTTGCCAGTGGAATGATGTCATTTCAAACGTCCAAATAGCTGTGAAAGAAAATGCATTACCTCGCATAATCATTATTATATGGCACTATAATTGTTGGAACTGGAAATAATTAGTGACTAATAACTGGTGGGAACGAGTCGATCTGCCATTATTGTTTCAATGATGGTTCAATGGTTTGGTTCAATATTGTTTGTGTCTGTGTGTGTGTGTGTGTGTGTGTGTGTGTGTGTGTGTGTGTGTGTGTGTGTGTGTGTGGGGAGGGTCTAAAACTTGAAGATAGTCAATTCATTAAGAGAAAAAATCTCAGCAGCTTCTAAGAAATGACTGATTAAACCAGAAAGTGTTTGTTTTTTTCTGTTTAAAAAAGGTCTTCCTCATTTACTGAAACAGATATTTTCTTTAATTTCTGATAATTGACTAATGATTTTAGTATTTATGGAAACTGTAACTTGTATCGCCTGAATCTCCAAAAACTGAAAGAAAACTTTGGATTTGGAACTCAATAAATTAAGAGAAACTCAACGCAACTAATCTCATGTATACTGATCACAACTCTGATAATGAGAAATGGCAACGTCAACACATATCTTAATTATGTGCATAATTGCTATGAAATTCCCTATTTGTGCATCTAAGAGAATTTAAATATGTGCTGTAAGTCATTCCTACTGAGCATCAGCTCATAATTTCAATACATTTCAAGCCTCTGAATATTTTATGCAGCCAAGGAAAAAACTAATTCCTCACAGATTTGGATAAATGAGATAATGTAATGCCAGAGTCTACTAAGCTTTTACACACTTCTCAACAAATCCTTCTGTTTGTTTTCACATTGTAATGTGTTGGAATCCCTTTCATCCAAAACAGATTTGTTGTCTCTCAGATGTGATAAAGCATTTAGAGACATTCAGACTGAGGTCAGTTCACTCGTGTGACCTGAATAAGCATCGACAGCCACTAAAACGAATTTGGGAAAATCAGACAATCCAGCAGCGGAGCACATTGACATTGTACAAGTCTGCGTGCAGCAGTCAGACATGGGGACAAAGCATTTCCTTAAAACACACCAGATAAAAGACTAATTTGGTCCAATTTCGCTGGAGGGATGCTTATCTCAGAATTCAAATAAGGTCAAAAGAAAAAGCAGTCACAGGGCCACTGATGAGATTGTGGTGGAAAAGCAAAAGAAACCCTTTAACCCCTCTGAAATGAGTTGTGCTCCGGACTCTCGAAGATGTGGTTATGCCTCTCATTGCCATTTACCTCTGGTGAGGACAACATTAGTCGCCACAATAAAAAGGTAAATAAATAACTGATGAGGGAGGTAAAAAGGAAATGCAGAAGGTAGGCTTATCAGAAAAGAAAACAACAGATTTTTACTCTTGAACCGCCATGATAAGAAAAGTGGACCCCAATGGGAAAAAAATAAACACAAATCATAAATCATCACAGATTAGAGGTTTTAAATGTTAAGATGGCTTTGCCGTAATCTCTTCCGCAGCAGGTGAGTTTGTGTTTGTAGCAGTCGGGAAAGAGAACGCCTTGGTTATCAGTGCTTTATGGACGTTATTAAGAAGAAGAAGAAGAAGAAGAAGAAGAAGAAGAAGAAGAAGAAGAAGAAGAAGAAGAAGAAGAAGAAAGAAGAACGAAAAGGTAAAAGTTTAGGATTTATCAAACTATTTGACAAATGATGTCAAGAAAAGGGCAAACGCTGTGAGAGCTTATAAACCAAACGACTCGGATCTCGCAGCAGTTGGGTTCATGTCCTACCAGCAATGAGCCGAGACAGGGAAACTGCACCGTGAGACAGTAATGAAAAAAGTGAGTTTCCATCAGCTTTCTGCCTCACCTGTCTTTAGATGAAGGAATAAATGAAAGATTGCGGCAACAGAACTGTCCATCACTTCTGAGACTACGACCCATCAGAGCAGGATTTCATTCAGAAGACAACGGCGGATCACAACACTCTCTAAGCACGCCTCCTCCCTTTTGATGAATCACTGAAAATGAGAGCTGGTTGAAAATATGACACGGGAGGCGCAACTGATTGCCTCGGAGGAATCACTTTGGTATAATGTGAAAAATGTACAAAAGAAGAAATTGCCCCCGTTTCTGTTCCCATCCACTCCCGTCAGCAGATGTTCAACTACGGGCAACAGGTTTTAATGCATCCAAACATTCATGAATAGATGCTCCACAATGCTGATGTCAGGATATGTCGTACAAACAAGTATATATATTGGATGTACACAGGAACTCGAGTGAGAAATTGCAGCAACAGTGCAAGCCTAGATTTACGCCCTGAGTGAGTTCTCGCAAGTGGGGAGAAATAACCAGTTACAGGAGCACAAATGGGTATGGTTACTGGAAAACCCATCTATATTCTGGGGTGATCTCTCAGGTACTCACACTTGGTTGTTGTTGTTGTTGCTGCTGCTCAGCTTCATCTCGGTTATGTCCCTCTTCAGCCTAAATGTCGGTCCTCTACCAAACAGAAAGATGGCGGCGAGTGGTCAACTCCATCGTCACGGCTTCAAAGCTCTCTTGAGGTCCTTTTCTTTGACTGTGCAAATGTTTCACTTGACACTGAGTTTTATCATTCGCCTGGTTCAGACTGAATACAGCAGCTATATTTCCCCAAAAATACTCGTCTCCACTTTATCTTTTTTTTCTTCTTTTTTTTATCATTTGGCTTGTTGGAGTTTAATAACGTCAAGATCAATTTGATGGAACATGCGACTGAATCTTGGTTCAAATTGACACACTGAGGAAGCGCGTGCCATCTTTACAAGTATACAGTATATGTTGAGGATTACCATTACGCCCAGTAATGTAGGTAGAAGCTCAGTGGGAGCCAAAAGTTTCATGACAAATATCTAGTTTTATAATATTTGGAACCGGTTCTAATTTTTAGCAGGTTCCCAGTATTTAATCTCAGATCCCAGCATGTTTGCAAATGTTTTAATTTAAATATTTCTGTCTCACATCCATGAGTTTTAGGAGAGCAGGCTTGTGGATGATTCGCTGGTTCCACTTTATTGGATCAGAACAGATCAAATATTCTTTTCAATGAGCATTTCAGTGATTATGTCTTCCTAGCTTTTTGTGTAAAAAAACAACCTAATTAGCCCACTTCAGATTGTACTTTGCACAAGTCATAAAAGTACAAGTCCAAAGCTCGATCGGTAATCACTGCCTGCATAGTTAAACACCTGCAGCTGCTGAAAAATTATAATATATTACAATTATACCTAAAACACAAGTGGTGCACAGATGCACCGCAAGAGCAGGAAACAGCTAAAACCCTTTAAGCCGGACAAGTTTTCACAGCTGCTGCTCGCACACATCGACAGCAACGAAACCAGTGTGGCGGTCCATCAACCGAGACGTGAGAGTGACTGCAATTCCTTCATTGTTTAGAGATGTGCATGCATAACACACGGACCCAACACTAACCAATATATTAGGTTGCCACGCCGCGCATGATAAATGATGATAATGTAAATGACGATCTGCCAAGAGAGTGAATCGCTTGCACCTGTAGTCCTGTGGTCATTTGTTTTGTGATTGCCAAGGGCATAATGAGCAAGAGCCACCCGGTGTGAGTGAGCCTGGTTTGTTTTGCACTCGGTGCTGCATTAGCTGGCTGACCTGTCACAGCTGTATCACTGCAGGCTTTATTGCATTTAGAGACGGGGCTGTCGCCAACTACACCTACACCTCTCGCCGTCATGGGTGCTGATCAGCATTTCCTGTGTGGCGTGCGAGTTACCACCTCTCCAGTGTCTCATTTCGAAAAGCCTGCCCGCTGTGGCAGGGACAGTACATGCTGATGTTAATGTGATGATGCTGTAGTTAGCAAAGGACTGTGCGTGATGAGTGGGGACCCAACAAGAATAAACTGGGACATGGCAGAGCCTGTCACCCCGTAATAGAAGGAATGCTGGGATACACTGCAGTGCCGAAAGGACGTGGACCTCTGAACATCATCTCTGCGTGCCACATTTCAAAAGCTTATTAATATTTTTGAACTTGGCTGCAGAGATTTGATCCCAGTTAGCCACAAGAGCACTGGCGATGTCGGCTATTGACACGGATGCTATGTGAAGGCCGCCAAAGTTCTCTCACCATCAAACCTTTCTTTCATCTCGCTCACAAAACAGAAAAAAAACTCAACGCAAACTCGACTCACAACCCATCGACATGTCATAATTAGATTTTTGTTCTTAACATTTCTTTTACGTCTTTATTTGAAGAAAAAAAAAGATAAATATATAATATTCTCGAGAAAGCAATGTTCTATCAAGCGTAGGAGGATGTAATAACGGCAACTAATTTCACCAGTTTGTTTGTAACCCAAATAATGGTGGGAGGAGGGAACTTTACAACAACAGCTTGAGATTCTTCGAGTTTATGATGTACACCTGAACGCATCATCAAGTCTGTATGTGCCCACATGCTTTACTGTACAAGGCGATGTAGATGCAAGTGGGGAGTCTTGCCAGACTTCACAGAAGTAGGAGGATTTTACTGTTCTGCAGTTTCTCCGTCATCCCTAACTCCGGCAGTGGCCATGGCATCTCAAAGTGCAGCTGCAGGCGAGCGGGGAGGTACGATGTCTTTGAAGTGTCTTTTCTTGTCTTTCTTTTTTACTTGAAGGGTCTACCAAGACAAAAAGTTTGGGCACCAATAGTCTTAAGTCTCACTGCATGCTGTCGCATGATGATTCTTTAGAACTAGAACTAGAACTGGACTAGATTTGTAATCGAGGGGCGTCTGTGCTAACCAGCAGCAAGATAAATCCCCCGTGGAGTCCAGACAGTGGTAACGGTGGCTGATGAGGCTGATGGAATGATGAGTAGATGAAGCTGGCTAGCGGTATCCCTGTTATGTTGTGTATTGGATCGAGGAGACCACCAGATCTAAACAGCTGATATCATTATTGACAGCCCCAACAAATGACAGCAAGGAATTCATGAGTGAGCATGCGTGAGGAGTGAATGGCAGGTGTATGAGAAATGAACTACGTAGCATACATAGTACGTTGTAGCAT
This sequence comes from Clinocottus analis, assembly GCF_023055335.1. Classification (NCBI taxonomy): domain Eukaryota; kingdom Metazoa; phylum Chordata; class Actinopteri; order Perciformes; family Cottidae; genus Clinocottus; species Clinocottus analis. The sequence goes on from NW_027175821.1 coordinate 6,738,405, forward strand.
ACAAGAGTATGGCTTCCTGACTGAACATCTGTCATTATGACACATTCAAAAGTAGTCTACATCAGCAACCTGTGCCGACGATGTCGCCGTGATTCGTATTGCATTAGTAATAAGCAATATGACAACGTAATTACCATATTATTATGTTTGTTTATAAATGGACTAACAGAGGCCGAGCACGATTTACAGCCGAGACGAGACTGGCAATGTTTCCGCAGAGGTAGGAGGAAGGAAGAGGCGCAGAGGGCATCTTTTTTTGGGGGGTGACAAGATGAGACATGGCAGATAGTCTCAAAGGAAACTAAAACTGCAGTAGCATGGCATCATTTTGGATTTGAAGCATACGAAAGACATGCAACGTGGTGCGGCTTCAGTCGCCATTTCTTCTTATTACCAAGCGTTTAGGTGTCCGCAATCTTCTGGTCATCTCATGCACAGCTTAGCTTACAAAGGACATAATGAATAGGAATGTCGTTGGCAGGACGGCGCCTCCATTGCTTGCTGGACTATGCACACTGCAGTTGCGTATTTTTGAGGGCCGTCGGTAAGCTGCTTACTTTAACTCCGCCTCTGGAAGTGGGACTACAGAGTGAAGGATAATTCAATAAGTTGCAGGTCTCAGAAAGATCATGGCTTCTGGTACCCGCCCCTCCCCCTGCAAAGCCACGGCACCGCCTGAAATCTACAATGACAAAAGTGACAGCTGTTGACTGGGGGACGTGGGATACAGGAGGTTCAGGTCCCGGTGCACAAACTCATCCCGGCGCTCGCGCATCATCGCGGTGACAGGACTCAGGAGCCAAGGACTGACACGGGAGGGAGAAGGGATGGGAACATTAATGTATCATTCATCAGAGCTCCGCACCCTGCCTCTACTGCAGTATGAAAACATAACTGTAATGAAAATTCCATCGATCGGAGTCGCTTCCTTTTAGACAAATTGTTTTCTCTGTCTTTTTTGTTGTGTGGAAGGCAACTGTAAAGAGCAAAGCTAAAACCCCTAGAGACATCGTCCTCAGTGCTCCATCATGACAGGCACAACTTTGTGTCAACTTTGGCTACAAAACAAAGCCTTCTGCGAAACCATAAAACACCAGGATGCTTTTAAAGACATTCATCAGCTCATGGATTATCCTAATCAAAGAATAAATTGGCCAATCAAGCTTTGTGTTGGAGCACATAATTGACTCAGGTTGTGAACAAATTGCAGTCAAGACTTGATAAGATAATGGGTACAGTGTGTGCTATTCCATTAAAAAGGGATTTCCAGAGGATGTCACATATGTGGTGAAATGCATTTCTGCTGTGACAACAGCATTTCAAGTTTACATTCCTTGTCACTTACATTGAGAAGCTCATCCCCCTCGACCCCCGCCCCTCATCCACCTACATAACTGGAGGCAGCGAAAGCTTAGTGGTGAGACCGTCTCTGCTTTGATATGCCAACACCCTGCAGAAGTGTCCCTGATCAAGAGGCAGCTACAGAGCTGCTCCTGGCGGCCCCTGTGTGCTCACCCTTTTTCTTTCTGCAACACAAAACATACAGCTCTGTGAAGAAAAGCTAATTGCAAAACAGCACTGCAACTGTAAGTGCCCTGAACTCTTTTTTTACCCCCAAAATACAAGAGCTGTTCACTTGGTTAGTTAGCCCTCCGATGTCTGGTCTCAGAGGATGTAAGAGAGGGATCTCTGACATCATCTCTACTATCGGCGGTCATTAGGGAAAGTACAGACAATGAAAACTAATTTAAAGTCCTGCAACACGGCCGGCTCCGTGGGCCCAAAGGAGGCTCTTGCAGAGCCAACATGCATGAAGTGACAAGACAGACAGTGAGAGTGGATAACCATCGTACCCATGTGCAGTCCTCCTGCATTTCTAAATTAAAGATAGGGAGATAGCGCAGTCACTATCTGTGCTCGGGATCGGCGTCCTCTGGTGAAGGAAAGGGACTTAGAGAAACAGATCAACCCAGCATCTCAGGGGTCAAGGTTTTTATAGCGACGCCTGCTTCATTCTGTTATCGTAGGGTGGCAGTTATAAGAGGAGTGGTTTGAGGTTCTGCACCACTGTTCTGTTACTTTAATAATTGATGTCTCAAATGTCACTAATGAAAACTGAAGACTTAGCTTCTTTTGTACAATAATGACCTTGATGCAGCAGTTATATATGCTGACATGGAGTATAAATGATTGGATCAGTTCCTAATGTTGTAACATCCATAATGTGTGGAGTGAATTTCCGTGCTCATAAGTGTGGAAATGATAAACAAGATGTTAACTGAGCATCAGTTGCTATTTAAACCCTCAAACTCCATAACTATCGCTGCCAACTGGGGTGAAATTTTCAACCTCAATTTCTACCGCTGCGATACCAACTGTTCATGGTGAATAACAAAACGTGTGGGTGGGGATTGTGTGAACAATATTCTGTTTCTATAAACATATCATGAACTGAGGAAACACAGAGAGGAATTCAAACTTTCCTGTCAAGAGGGAACAATAAATAGATAAGACACCGTGCATACGAGTTCTAAAATGATTCATATGAACGGACACTGTCATATGTGTGTATCTGCTTGTGTGCGAGTGTGTGTGTGTGTGTTGTTGGGTGGGGCATGCATGGTAAAACAAAGTAATAAAGCCGTCAGTGAAAAGAATAAGCCTGAATTGGAGATCAACTGACACAGGAGCTTTGATGGCAATAACCCGACATGCAGGGGGAATTAACCAGGGTATTACAGCTAAACCTATGGGACCCGGCAGCTTCTGTAGGGAAATCTAGACACATGGAGGCACATGCATGCTGGGACCTAGAAAATAGAGAGAGTGAAGGGATAATACTACTCTGCCTTTGAATAGAACAAAAACAGGTCAAATCTTGTGGTTCTAAATATGTGCAGTGCTTTGTTTTTATGTGATATCATTCAGTGAGCAACTAACTTTTAATTCTGTCAGAAACATTAGCAGCTTCAGCCCAAAAAAGAGAACTATGTCTTGACACTGGGAGGGCTTGCATTTCCAGGCCCGTGTTTTGACTCCAAGTGTCATGGAGATGGAGATTTAGTGTGACAATGCTGATGCCAAGTGTTGTACTGCTGCAATGCTTTGCAGAAACATGGCACATTCAACATTCTGTCTCTGCAAAACAGAATTCCCCAAGACTTGAATTAACAATGTAGAAAAATAACATTACCACTCAAAATAGAAAAAGGAACTGGCATTTCTAAAAGAGGGACTACACCAGAGACCACATTTTGTTTTATTTGTCAACCTTGGACAAAAACAGTTCACCAAAAGCAGTAGGATTTTAGTCTGGCGACTTCCTGCAGAGACTGACAGCTGAAACTGTGCTTTACTGCCAATCATTTTTATGCTGGTAGTTTGGGGCTATACGTGCCGTTTAAAATACGGAAAATGTAAAGTAATACATTGTTTTTGGAAAGCAAGCTTGTCTTTTAATCCAATTTGCTTTGGATCCAGCAGCCAATGAAAATTCTTGGAATTAGGGTTTGTTAAAAAAAAGAGGGGGAAAGCTGCTTGAAGTGAACAGATTCATAATTAGCAACTGTCGTATAAAACATTACTTAATGCTTCATCATTGTCTTTAAGTGTTAAGTGGCCACACCGGAGAGATTCTCTGCTGTTATTAAACACATTTTGTTTGCCTCCCAGTGACTCTGTGACAGCAACTGAAATTGAATGAAGATCAAGTCAATACACTCCTGCTGTTTAACTCCGATTTTGACTGTTGGCAGAAATACAAAAAAAGAAAACAAAATCCCATTTTAGATTGATTACTGGCAGGAAAAAAAATGCAAATTTGCATTTAATAGAAATCAATTCAGAAGCCAGTGATTATCAGTAAAATATATTCCGCTCAGTCAATTGAATTTATTTAGTTCCATAGCCACAGGAACATTACAAATGATTCTTCATAACATTTCATTTACTTGTTATTCTGCATACGGTTTTGTTTTGTTAACACGCTCACCTTTTGAATTTAACCTCATGAATAAAACAATACAAAAAAAGGGGGGGGAGCATAACACGCGAACATTTGCTTTCCCGCTTATCGTTGCTTAATTCTAATAGTTTTAACAGCCTAACAAATTGAGATATTGCAGTCACACGTGTGCCCACATGTGTTTGTGTGTGTGTGTGTGCGCAAGCATGAATTTGCTGGACTATTCATTCGACACATTTCTCTTCTTTTTGTTGAAGGCACCGCCAGCTTACCTTCAAGCACACCACCCGATAATTGTTCCTTGGTTCATATCTGTCATGACACTTCTATAGGTTTGCGGGCCCTGTCACAAACCACAGCCTGCAGCCCAAATGGGGTCGCTCTATTTTTTTCCTCAGTACCTCATATACAACCAGCCTTTGTTCTTCATAGCACAATCTGAAGATGCCATTAGTGGCGTGGGAGACAGTGATGTTTAGTGACAGCAAACGACTCTTCTGGTCAAGAAAGTGCCCCGGAGTCATCGGAGTGTCACACACACCCCTCCGCTCTGAGTGAACACAGCCGCGACTCCTGGAGTTCACCTTTGTTCCAGCTATCTGAAAAGCAGAAAGCTAATTGTGTGACAGGGGGTCGGGGGTGGGCAGCACCCACGACAGCCTGACTTGTGCCACTGCGTAAAGCTGCCAGCCCTTCTTGTCAAACATACTGCAGGAGAATCCGACACAAAAAATTAGGCGAGAGGGGGAGGCTCTCATTTTGCTGCAAGTGGCAGTTTTTGTCTTTGTGTTCTGTTCATGACTATTGTCATCACATTTAGGGCTGAGCTCAAAAACATGCAGAAATTCTGCAAGCGGCTGGTTAGGACGATAAGAGGGAAGCTACATGGCCTGTTTGGAGCTGATAACTCACACTCAGCATAAATCAAACACCTTCTGGCGATTCAAATAGTTTGTACAGTTGGGCATCACATGTAGAGAGCAGATAGAAGAATTCAGAGAAAGGAAGTATCATGCCTCAGCGGCCCAAAATAAAAAGCTGCAGACTTGTCAAATTATATCTTCCAAGTGAATTGCTTATGCTGTGATTTACCAGCTTTGCTGTGTAATATACGACACATTTCTTACACTATAAATTAAGTACAACTGCCACTTCCAACACAATTGTTACATAATGTGAGCAAGTTTTATTTCCTCCACTCGTAGATACAGAAAAAGTGAAGTGTTGACTCGTCTGTGGTTATTTAATAGAGCCAAACAAACAAAGTAAATCAGTTTTTGCTTCATTTGTGGAGACCATCATGTGGAGACAAGACCACAAACCACTCTATAGGCAGTTAATGGGTTTACTTGGCTGCTTCACACTTGTGGGACCCCGGGTCCAACTGTTTGCTTTAGGCGCTGGCAATTTCCACCAGGCTGTGGAGACTCTATGCATCAGTGCTGGCTTAACACAAAATGGCAGCCCGTTACAGAGGATGGGCACGGATAATGCTCGAGTTTGTGTTGGGAAAAAAAAGTCGACAAATTAATCTAAACCAAAGAGTGCAACTTAGCTCGACGCTTGAAATGTGTTTTTACTATTTGAAGTCTGAGTCCTAGTTTCACAGGGAGAGGTCTGACATGGAAGGACAGATGAAAAAAGTATTTACAAATGATCTCCTGTCAGCTTCTCAGCCTCTTCTAATGAGTGAGGAGAGCTACGGTATGCTGTTGATTAATATAATGGAATCTGAAAGGTAAGACAAGCTTGATAAAAGGAAAGCTGAAGAGTGCCGAGGCAAGAGAAAAGCTTTGTGAAGTCTTAGTAATTTTTTCCAAGTAAGGAAGGCCTTCTTTATACATGGACCTGGCTTGTCTCACAGTTTTATCGTGATCCTTTGAACACGAGCGGGACAAATCCTCTCTTTCAAATCTGGACAGGGACTTGAAAACTTTTGTAACAGAGTGCACAACGATGAAATACGTTTGTGTGAAGCAAATGATCTTCTTAAAATGATTACTCTTCTCTTGTGAGTAAAAGCTTAGGATTTCAGTTGAACATTTCTGCAGGAAAATAAATAAAAAAATTATCAAAAGGGGGAAAAGTTTTACAGTGACATTTTCAACAACAATTTGACTCAGCCAGAAAGGTTATTATTTAATCATTACTTTAGTGAAAATGGCAGGGCAAAGCCATATGCAGTGTATGTTGCAGACCAAGAAATTAGAAAATAAGCCAAATTGCATTTGGCTTTGTGATGATTCAGCCTGAAACCAATCTGTCCAAGTGTTCAGTCGGGTAATTTAAACACCAGAAATATGAGTTTAAATAGCTAAGTGCGGACTGTCCAATCTTGCAACAATGGCACTTCCATCACACATCACAGGGGTGATTCAGGGACGTGGACGGAAGTCCGGCTCTGGGAACTTGTGAACGATAGAAAATAAGATGATTCATAAACCAGTTGAGATTCCAACTGAGGAATCGCAGCGTGGATGGAATCAGGTTACTCAGTCACAGACACAGTCGAACACATAGCTTCATTCTTTAGTGACCTCGCCACACGAGTACACGCATGACAAGACGTATTGCATATATGTACTTGATGAGTGAAATATTACAAGTATAGATATGGGTTGCACATATATGCAGGGTATCAACGGCCCCAACTAATAAGACGGTTTAAGTAACAATAAGGCTGATATGTGGTCATGTCTGATGCAGGCCAGAAGAGTTGTGGACATGGATGTGTTGATACTGTCTGCAAAAAAGTTAAATAGAATAAAATAAGGGAGGGGACAATGCGAGAACGGTTGTTCGGTAAAAACCGAATTAACAAAGAGAAAAGGAAAACACACTGTTCACTTTACTTGCCACCCTCTAACTTTTTTCATCTTGTGCAGTTATTTATTAGTTCCCCTGTTTCCCTTTCCTCATTAGACACTTCTATAGAGAGAAGAAGAGGGATCACCTTCCTTCGACCCTCAGGAGGGCGCAGCCCAATGCAAGTTGGACATTGCTTCCCACTAAAAAAAAGAACGCCCCCAAACCCTCCAGAGAGAGCAGGCTCATTATGAATTATTGTGCCTTTATAAAGTTGTCATGTCTGGGAGAGATTAAGGGGACACGGTCCACCCTCACTACCCTAATCAGTTTGGCCCAGTGGGGCCCCTTGCTCCCACGAAGGCCCCCAAAAACCTCTACAAAAGTAAATCTGAGCGTCTAAGGGCAACAATAAAATACATCCGTTAAAAATAATAATCGAGATAGAAATTCTCAATGACCAGTATTAACAGTTACATTAATTCATAAAGAGTGACAATTACGACAATTTGGCGTAAGACCACAAGAAAACAGCAGCTGTTGATGTTTGTGTGCGTCCGTCTGATGGAAGCACTCCAGGAAAGATAAGAGGATTTTGGTATAACGAGCCTTTGGCTTCTGACCATTGAGATTATAAGGTTGATGTTTCCCCGTCTGATTATAGCACAACTGGGGACCTTTGAAATTGAAACTCTGCAACCCAAACCTCAAACTGCCGGTCAGTTATAAATTACATTTTTATAAGCAAGGATTTACTCTGACGTAGTTAGAGATAAAACAGAAAAAACTACCCTGCTGAACATCAGGGGCACTGATTTCACATCTTGACACTGATCAACACGGCTGTGGAGCTAAATAGCAGGACCCGGTTCGCTCCACCTCACTGTAAACTCCATTGGCTATTCTCATCACAATTACATTTACAACGTTTGGCAGACACTCTCATCCAGAGTGACTTACAATGCTGCTCAGTATTCATGATTGAAAACAACACACCCATCAGATCAAGTGGAGATAGACAGTTGGCAACATGCGCGACCACTCTTGGGATGAATCTGTGATCCCCACAGGACTTGTTCATGTGCAGACGCCCGGACATGCTGCAAACATCAGACACGTTTGATATAAATCAGTAGGCGAGTTTATGAGGACATTCAAAACCAAATCCACGAGCCCTTTAATCTAACAGATAATTATTCACTGAGTTTCACCAGTTTCATCCCAATTGACTTTTCAGCTCCAATTAGATTGTCAAATCTGGAATAATTGAGATGAAGAATCCTTTATAGCGTCTTCAGTTTATGAGTGATGAGATGTTCGGAAATTGGCAATAAAAAAGTGCGACAGTGACTCAGAAATAAAGGATGAATGAAGTCATTAGAGGAGCTGTTAACAATATCGTATGAACTGCGCTCGGTCAGAGGCCAGGCTACATTCAATCACCGCTTGAAATTGGACACCAACTCCCATTCATTAAATGACAGCCACATCAAACAAACAACTCCTTAAATTCTTGTTTATTGGTCACCAGATGTCTGCCCACCCCAACCGGATGTTAGGCTAATTAATTGAGTGAACAAATTGAACTGAGCTTTGTTGTTTTCAATGAATAAGTTGAACAGCGCCAACTCCCAAAAGAAGCAACGGCAAAATTACAATCAATAATCTGTTAAAGCACTTGCGAGTCTATAAGCATAGCAGCAAATACACATTATTGAGTGTCCCATTAAGCTAACGTAGCATCTGCTAGGCCAGTGAAGAGTGGAAGCACTACAGAATGGTGACATCATGCTGTCTTTTTGACAGAGGACGCTTGAACACTAACAAGAAACTGCAATATATCTTCTGCTATCCACCCACGCAAAATTTCTTGCTGATGTCAGTGTATATCTATCAATTGACTGTACCCAGCAGACTTAAACCAGGACTTGTTGTGCACTAATGAAAGGTATAAACATGCTGTATACATGACTGAAGCTTAATTAAAAATAAATGAGACACAAATAATAGAGACTTTTTGCCTGAGCACATGTGAATGTCTTTCCTTATAAGCAACGCCTTCTATTGGATATTGGCACAAGTTCAGACCTTGATTGCGTTTTCAGAACCCTGTCTTTTGGAAATTACTCACAAAAAAAAGAATAAATATTCACATCCAGCTCTAAAGACCTTGAACAGAACTGTTTAAATCCCACATCCAAATATTACAACTTAGAAAACTGCTAAAAAAAAACAATGAGATGCAGTTAAAGCTTCTGGATATTGGGTTATTTTTATTTTTGTTTAAAAATACGGTTTGAATTTGAACTCACAGGGGGAGAAAAAAAAATGTTGATGAAATGCCGATAAACAGTTATACTTAAATTAGTACACAGTAAAGCTCATGCAAAGACAGAGACTAGTAGTTTGGTTAAAAACACAGCATCACAAGTAGCCACTAAAAACACAGTGGGCTTTTCACAGAGCAGCGCTTTCTTTCAACTGTTGTTTTATTTCAACAATAGGTTCACAAGTTACTCCTGTAGGCTTGATCAAACATTCCCCACTGTCAGTTTTTAAAAGGGGATTACAGCAAGATGTTCTCTCCAAGAGAATAGTACATATTGGATATCGTTGCCTGCCAGCTCTTAACTGAACAAATCCAATATGGGTGTCTAATGATACAGTAAATAGTGCTCACAGTGGTCCAATACGTGCTAACGTAGCCCACTGAAAAACACAAGGGGGAAGACAACTTTGCATGTTTACGAGGGTTGTATGGGGTAATATTTTTTAATAAACAGGAACAAACAGGAAGGGGTTCTTTAAGTGGATCTCGACTGTCCCCCACCAACCTCTTAGTATTGGACTTGTAATGTTATGATGGAACAGGTCTGGGAAACGACTACATATTCAATATCGGTTTGTTTTTCATTTCAATTCCTTCTTCTAGTTTTCAGATTGGACATTAAACAGATACACTGCATACATACAATATGTTACCAAATAACATAAAGAATGCAACAACAACAGCACAAAAGCAGACAACCAAATGTTCAATTTATTGCGGACCTGAATGCCCAAGAGTCCACTTCTCTAATATTACTTAAAAAGGTGCAAGATTGGAGATTGGAAGGATTTTGAATGCTCTCAACATCTCAACGTAGCCAATGGTGCGCTACAAGCGCAAACAGCGCTAACATCGCTTCCAGAGCAAACTCCGTATGACAGCAGTGCAGAGCTGGGCCGGTTACGTCAACAAAGCAAGTTCAAGCCCTGAAATCACCGCAGAGATGGAGACTGACTTCATTCTCTGCTGAGGTTGACATTACTTCACTAGATCTTCACAGAGCAAATAGTTGTTTGATGCTATATTAATTCTTTGAATGTTGAATACAGCTCCTTTTACCATCAATATCAATTCTGCCTGAAATGCAGCATTGTACATCAGTGGAAACAATGCCAAAGCACGGCAGCTCTGTACTCATCTTTTGAAAAGGCAAAGCACTGGTGACAAGAAACTGCAGGAAAAGCACTTTGATTCAGCGTGAATGCATTGTCAGTGGACATTTAAATTCATCGAAACCATAATAATCAAGTGCAAGGTGTGCCGTACAAAAAAAAAGGGAGCGTCTAGTCTCAATGGTGGCTGTATCATCATGATTAATTCTATTGGAGTAAGGACTTGAATGTGTTTACCGTGAGCCTGGTGTTCCTGATGGCCTTGCCAAGAAAATCTGCTGCTTAGCTTTAAGCTTTGAATGCGTAATGTTCAGACCTCATTTCACATCGGGAAATGGTTTGTTTGGGAAAAACAATAACAGAGGGACCTACATAGATCAGAAAGGCTGTTCTCTTGCCGCTGCACATTTAAAGTGCATGATGAATGGTTCGTGTTTTGTGAGAATCAACTTGCGTAGCACAATATCAGAATTACTTTGCGTGATGATTTCAGTGGTGGTGGAAAAAGAAGAGGAAGAAGGCGAGAAAAAACGAGGCACCTGATCCGATCTTTTTTTAATTTACTTTGTTTCTTTCAACATCTTTGAGCAAAAAGGTGACACAAATGACATTAGTAATGTTGTATCAATACTAAATTATTAACCAGCGTGCCGCTAAACGCAGCATGTTCTAACCTTATATCACACAACGTGCCGTCTGGGCTTGAATGTGCTCTGAGAGTCAGCGCTCTGTTGACTCAGTTGAATTGCTTGCCTAAGGCTTCAGTGCCTGGACACATACACATAATTAGGAAAGGTCACTGTGCCTCCTGTCTTGTCAACAAAATCACTTCAAGATGACAAATTCTGGCTCAGGCTGAGCCAGACCTCCCTCGGATACCCTTGCCAATCAAGCGCCAGCAGGCCTGCTTGGGTAGCCTTAGGTGATTTCTAATTATGTCTTTTACATGCCATGCAAAGTAGGGGTAAGCATAACAATGAAGCCAGTCATCTGATTGGAGGTGTGTTCTCTCTTCAAGGTTGAAGTAGCAGACAAAAAAAAAGTGTCATTATCTTGGAACTTTAGACTACAAGCTGCTGGGAAAATTGCCTTGTGAGACAATTTCTCCTTATTACAAAAAAGTGTAACTTGGATTTTAAATGATCAAAAACAAATAAAGATTTTACCAGATGACTTTCAACTGATAAAATCCACAGAATCTCATTTCACATCATATGACCTTCACACCAAGTTCCTTTTCCATCGCATGCTCTGTAGACTTTCCATTCAGTCCACCTATGATGAAGTGGAAGTGGCTTTCATATCGCTCCCTGGTGGCCTGACTAAGGAACTATTAATCTATGGCACTCCATATTGCATTCAGATCGGCTTTCCCCAGCCACCACCAGGCCTGAAGTAAAGGCCAGGAGAGGACCCAGAGGACTGGACACTCTCTTATTATGAGCTGCACCAAGACACCTCTGGGTTTCTAAGCGCTTCCACTGACAATGACTGATGGCCAATTAACCATTTGGAGAAGAGTATTGATCACTAAGAGAACAGGAAAGACTCTGGAAACGTCTTCTAACACACCACTTTTCTCACTGTACAAAGTGAGCAGTAAGACAGCACATCATGTAGAATAAAAACAAACATTACAGGGGAAAAAAACAACAACAACACAAATATGGCCTCCAAGGCTCGCACACTGGCCAAATAGTCTGCCATATCTGTTTTCTGGCTAACAAAAGGATGGAACTCGTGGCAAAGATATTCGGGGTAAGGAAACTTTAAGAATGTGCCTTTTGGCAGCGTTAGTATCTATTGCATTGTGACTGACATACATGACATCAACCTTCACATGTCCCATGTTGTTTGCAAAAAAATACAATTGTTTCCTTGCAAGAAAACACATCCAAAGATCAGGGTCAGCATAGTGAAAGAGAGAAAAGAGAGCGAGGGATGACGCAGGAAAAAGAACATTCAATTGACCTTCCAGAGAAAAGACTGTACTCAGCTCAACAAGCTCATCTCGACTTCTCATTGGTGGCCCTTGGACAATGGACGTATGAGGCTATGTGAGTGCTGGCACAATGACAGAAACACAACAGTAGAGATTGAGAGCAATCTCCCAACTGCTGATACTACGTCAGACACTGTGGTGGCCGTCCATGAATTATGGCACAGGTCCCCATTGAAATAATAAAAAAAGACACACATCCCCAGTAGCCAACAGGATGCGTGCTGGATTACAGAAACATGGAGCAGATTATATAAAGACAAACCAGACCTGTTGCAAATAGACAAGATTAATCATATAAACCGATAATATATCTTGGCTACATTTACCCGAAAGATACAAAAAAGGTACATAAAGAAGCTAAAATATGAACCTGTATATATTTTGACAATAAATTTAAAATTATTTTGAAGTCAAAACTTTAGAACATGCGTAACCACCAACAGCTTGCATTTTTCTCAAAGGTTACTCTTATTGGGGACATCTTGTCTTAATTCACAAATAGTTATTTAAACTTTATTCTCAATATTTAAACCTTATTCTCAACATTTAAACTTCTTTTTTTTTTCTCATGCCTGGTACAAACACTGACAATTCAACCCTAATCTTTACATTTTGAAATCATTCTTGAAATGACGGTTCAAATCAAATTTCCTCCACTCAATTTGTATCCTTATGCATGGCCCTGATACTCTTAATATCATTGTTGCATTTGTTTTTGTATGCATGTTGTGATGGATTTTCCTACTGCTATTTAATGTTGACTATGTGTAACAGTTGTGGTCGCGTGTGCTTGTATGTGCATTATGGGTAACCAAGATGGCGACTCAGAGTATCTCTCAAAAGTCTGACACCGCATTAAAATCCTAAAAACAGGGACTACTTGGTGTGTGGATCTATTTGCTTGAACCCTGCCGGGCTCCCACTGAAACACGGGGTAATCTCATCCCACATCAGAGGTGAAAGGTACATTTTCTGCTGCCTCGATGGGAAAGCACAAATAGTGACTACGGTGCGCCCCATTTCAGGAGGGAAACGGCCAAACTTCAACCCCTAAGCGCTCTCACATAGACCTGAATCATAGAAATGGGGTAATTGAAACAAAAGGGCAGAGTTTGACAGAGATGTAGTGCCTTCGCAGGGCCTCTGCACAGACTGCAGAAAATAACACCCAACTCCTCCCCTCTCCAAGGTTCATCCTCCATGTGTCCTCGGCAACGCCCGTGTCCTTCCTTTTACTCCCCAAGATTGCCATTTGCAGATGATAAGCGCTGGGACGTAGCCTTCTAAAAGATAAGGCACCTGGGCATTCGTCACCAAATGGAGCATGCTGCTCCGTTGTTTAGAGCTGACCTGTGTTGACATGCACTGTTTACCTCGTATTCATTTATGCTGAACTATTATCTTTGCCTCCATTAATCACGGGAACTCAAACTGAAGAAATGACATTTTTGCGAGACTTTGACAGGAAGGCGATTCCTTCAATTTGTCTGTTTTCTTACTTTCAGACAAAATATACATGATGGAAAGCGAATTAAAAAAAAGCAATACATTTGATCAGCTCTGTCTTGTGATTAAAACAGCAAATGAAACTCTTTTTTATTGTCACGTTGTCTAAATTAAAATTCCGTAAGCAGCATAAAATTCATAACGAGCATTTGAACTCCTGAGGAGTGAAACCATTTTCATATTTTATCTTACGTTTTTTTTTTTTCCTTCGTCTGAAGTGTAATTACCTCCTTGCATGATATATTCTGCATTTGTACATCATGCTAATTCACTGAGTGAGTATAAGCAGTTGCAAAAATAAATAAATATATCTGAAAGTTCCCTCCCCCAGTGCACAAGTCTTCCCATTGTCTGTATCATTTGAATTCATCTCCCATGACTAGAGGGAAGAAAAACTCTTTCTGGTCGTGAATTATTACTTCCCTGTGAAAGACCACATCCCCACAAATACATGGCAATCATGTGCCATGCATTAGCAATGGGACAGAAACGAAGTGGTTTTAAATTCCTTTGACCAGAAGGCAATTTCCCCCAATAAATTATATTAATTTCAGCTTTCGCTCTCCTTATCGCATTCTTTAGTGAGTCAATGAGAAGAGACAAAACTGGCTGCCAGAAAGACAACTCTGGGATGATTCCCATTAGAATGATGAGACTTCTGGCAAACAAATCTCTTATATTACTGTACAAATAAATGTGAACTTGCAAATTACACTATTATGCAATACATTTCTGCTTGTCGTCATTTAATGGTCGTCTTCTTGCATCATCCCAAGATTTACGCCCCGTGGAAATTGCTCGGAGGTGACACAGAAGTAGGATGGTACCCGATACCAAATCCCAAGCTCCCTCGAAGAACCACACAACAATCGCTTGGCAACGCTCTCACTGGGCAGTAGGGAAAAACAAAGAGGAATCCAGGATTTATTCTCTCTGCATGGATAGCTGGCTTTTTGATTTTTTTTTTCTGAAGAAAGTAACAAGGGACTAACAACTGACTAAACAGGCAAGTTAAAATAAATGTGAAACAGCAGCAGCAACAGGAGATGGAAAAGTCTGCAGGCCACACACCCAACACATGCTGCAGAAATGCATGCATGCAAATCCTTGTGGAAACACCCTCTCTCCCTAGAACACAGGCAATGCACATGCTTAAAACATTAAGTGCTGTACACACAGGCACACACATACACACACACACACACACACACACACACACAAGCGAAGCAGTACATTTCTTTGTTCCTCAGGCTGAAAGCTCACCGTCCCCGTCTGTCCGGCCCGTCAGATCACTCACAACACAGCAAAAGGAAAAGTGCTCAGATAGCTTAAATCTAGATTGACAGGCTTACCTTTATTACTGATTGAGTTATGTTTCCCAGCAAAAAAAAGACTGTCGGCCTTTGATACAGGCAAATGCAGAGTCAGCGCGTTGCCTCTCTATAGGGGGATAGCTTGACTGATCTCAGCTGAGACTGTCCCAGCCCTGATGTCGAAAGAATTGGCTCCCAAATTACCTTCCGATCCATTTCTGGAACTCACGCTGTCCTATAAAAGTAGCCTGTAAGCCGTGATGGTAGCTCTTAAGGATGCTTGTACTGACCTGATATACGAGAGAGGGGTCCGCCTAGAAGAGAATAAAACTGTTTTTACCCATATCCCTTTGATCGTGTGTTTTATGAACTGGGTCTTTGCTATTCAGGGTCGGAGAAGGACTGGGAGCATCCCAGCATGCATTTGGGTGAAAGGGAGGAAAACAACCTGAACAGAGCTCCAGTTTGGGACAGAGCGAACAAAGAAACGGGCAAACAAAAAGCATCCTGATGAAAAAAAACGGTCTTTTGACTGAGGTAGGAAACCAGAGCACCCAAAGGAAACCCACATGAACGCGGTGTGAACCAAGGCACCAAGCAACAACGCCTACTGAACCACCCCTTATCACCCAGCAACCCGATCTAAATGCATCGGTTTCAACGTGCATCATAAAATGACTTGTAAATACCAACGCACTGCCACTTACCTAGCTTGATACACAAGGTCCCTCGAGCACGACTGTTTATTTAATCCTAATATATTCATAATTATACACTAATTAATGCAAGAGAAAAGCCCTCTTAATTCATCATCTCAGTGTCCTGAAGCAAGAGACACAACTACACCAACTCCAACATGTTTGCCTTCTGTCCACAGCAAGGTTAACAGTTCGGAAACAAGCGCGGGGCAAATGATGTGTGACATTCTTGTGTTTTTCGGATCGGCTACTCCACCAGGTGCTTCCAGCTGTGCGGCACTCCGTGGATGATATTTAGCATCAGCGAGTGAGAGTAAAGAAAAGTGTTTTAAAGAAAGGCTGAACTGTGAAATGGTGCATTATGGGGCCACATGGCGATTGATCGCATTGATTAAAACACATTGATTTGACTGTCTTGACTGCACGATAACGGTGACCTGTAACATTCAGGGTCAACATCCAGCACTGGCACAATTATAAACAGACATTGTGGCAAGTGTTGGGGATAAATAGCCCACTATAGTTATTAGCTTATTGGATCTTTGAAATGAGCAGAAAGGAATCTGAAATTGCATTACAGGCTCTGTCCCAAATGGATCATTGTGTAGCTGCTGAAGGAAAACTTAATAATTATTTCAGCTTGGTCCCTTACTGCTGCTGCTGCTGCTGCTGCTGCTGATTGTGTTGTACATCTGAGTACATTTGCATGCAACCGGGGTTGTCTGGCCAAAAAAGAAAAAAAGAAAAAGGACCACGTCATAGACGTAACTCATCAGTGCGAGTAGGTCGTCTATACCAACTCCGTAAAGCTGTCACCATACTGCAAATACAGCAGGAACGAGTCCTGCCCGGCGGAGAGAAACGTGGAGTTGAGTGATCCTCTCTGCAGCCAGCAGAGCAGCCGCTGAGATGGATGAGCAGGCTCCGGGTGGAGGGCTTTGCCCGGTCCGCTCTACGCGGCGCACACATGAAACAGCAGCCACGCGACCAGAGAGGTGGTCTCCTTCTCCTTCTTCTACAGGACTGGAGGGGGGGGAGGGGGGGTTGCTTACGAGAGCACGTGAAAGGAGCGGTGAAATGTGAACCGAGCACCGCATTTGTATCGTTCACGCGCCCGTCTTGTTGAAGCGTGTCTGGTGGGGGGGGGGGGGGGGGCGTTGGGGCACAACCCTGCGCTCTCTATCAAGCAGGTGGAGCTCGAACTTCCTTCTGGGCAAAGACAGAGGGGTGTAGAGGACGTGTGACGTCCGGCACGGCGCCGCTTCAAACACTCCAACACACACGTTTATGTGTAGACATAAACTAGCAACACTGGAAGGGTGGGACAACGCTTTGCTTCCAAGTTTTAACCTTGGTTTGACACGTGCGAGGCGACACGCGCTCTCTCTGCAGTGTAACCTTGAAGGCGCAGGCTAATTGAGGAGTGTTTAGTGCTAGCAAATTACAGAACAAAACCGCCTGCCGACAACGTGCTCCGTCCGTCACGCGCGGCCACATGTCGGCACAAAACACACAAAAACCACGAGCAAAACTTGTCGCCTTCAGCCTTTTTTATTGTTTTGTTGGGGTTTTTTTGGCGACGTAACGTACTTACTGAGCTTTTTGTTTCCCTTTCTCACATGTGTGAACAGCATAATTCGACCAAAGAAGCAGTAAAAAAAAAAAAAAATAGAGCCGACAGAAACTCACCAGTGCAGGTGAAGCCGGCGAAGACGAGCCCGAGCACAAGGAGCGTAGCGCCGGACCCACAGCGGACAAAGGGGCCCACAAGTGAGGGCATCTTCGTGCTTTATATTTCTTTGTTGTATTTCTTATTTTTTATCACCCCAAGTTTCAAAAGACGAGGAGCAGAGACGAAAACACCGGCACGCTGGGCTCGTTAAGGTCCGGAGAGTGTCCTCTGTAGCTCTTGACGCCTTGTTCACTACGCCCTCTCCTCAACACATATCCTCCTGCCGTCGCGTGGCCATCAGCATCCCGCTCGTGCGTCTTCGTTGCTCAGAACAACGCATCACAGGTGTGGTGAGAAAAGTGCTGCCTCGCTCGCCGCGGTGTGTTTTTTTTGTTGTCTTCTTTCTACTGTATTTCTCCAAAGCGCGCTATCCGTCCACAACTCTCCCTCTCTCTCTCTCTCTCTCTCACTGAGCCGAGGAGGGAGGCAGTTTCCGCTCAGTTTTCAGTTTTCTTCGCGCGAAAGAATACCGTCTCCAAACGCATGAATTGTAAGAATTGGCATCGGATGAGAAACATCTGCTTGCACAGCAATGCTGGACTGTTGAGAGTCAGGGAAGGTGTATCCGCTGCGAAGAGCGGAGCAGCAAAACCAGGAGCGGATCCCGCGTGCTCGCTGGGAATGGAGCGTCCTGAGCGCGCCCTGCTGTATACCCTCTTGTTCTTCTAGAGCAAACATTTACATGTCTCCAATAAGCATAAATAACCACGTATTGTCAATGCACGACCGAATGGAAATTATGTCATCCGAAACCCTCGCAAGTGCGCTTTTTTTCTTAGATGAAAATGATGGATATGACATCCAGCCCCATGTGATGGGAATCAGACCGGTGCTTTGCATACAGATTCACACAGATCACATCTGCATGTCATTGAGTTTCAGTTGCATGTGCCTCAATGCTTTGTCTTGAGGTTTTGTGCGTCTGTGTGCTGCAGTACATCGGCAATGGACAAAACACAGATGAAGAAGCAGGAGGATTAGCGCTCCCATGAGAGTGTGTACACCTGTCAGCAAACTCACGCCAGGATGTGACTTATGTTCCCGGTAGCTGGTGCCTTATTTTCTGAGGGTGTCAGTGGAGTGATTCTCAGACTGTTCAGCCATGGCTTTTTACAACCCTACCAGAATCAACAGCAGATTATTAATACACTTCAGATGTGGTGGGTGGTGGGTGGGGGGGGGGGGGGGGCTGTGTCTTTGTTTATCCATTTCTCCACTCCCACATAATAGTCAGCAGAATAATAAGTGGAAGCACAGAGCTGGACCACTGTCTTACCAGCTAATTATGGGGCTCATGTAGATGGATGATTCCTCAGATAGAGCTCAGCTATTATACAAACTCATTAAGCCTTCTCTCCATCTAACATCCCTTGCTAAAGGTCAGAGTCACAGTGAGAATGACAGCACAGAGCGCAGACGCCTACACGCAGAAAAGCACAACCCCACAGCATATAGTTTATGTGAAGGGGTAAGGGAAGGCATGCTCACAGCAGCTGAATGCAACAGAATGACTCAGCCTTGGTGACTTGTGAGGTTGCTCATTATGATCTCCCTCATTCTGCTAATCCGCCCTGCGTCCCATCAGGCGGCGCGAGCTGGAGTGAGTCTTTTTTCTTTTTCTCTCTCCGAAACAGCACCCAAAAGCTGCACGCGTTTCAGGATGCGCGAGTACGAGTGTGTGTGTGTGTGTGTGTGAATGCATAGTCGATTAATTGTATTGTCCCATCGCAGGGAGGGAGTCCGGCTTCAGCCATTTTTAAAGGGATTATCAGAGTGTGTTTTCTCGCCACGATGCGTTTGCTGAGTCAAGGCAGGGCTCGACCTCTTCCGCAGCCTTTTCTTCCACTGATTCATCCGGTTGCAGCAACCTGGACCCCGTTCGCTCCCTCAATCAGCACCACAATGAACAATCAGGGCTCTTTGGGGAGTTGACACATTTAGTTGTTCATCGATTTGAAGTGTTGTAATTAATTTTCTCTCCGTCAGTGGCTTGAGTTACAATATCCTGAGACTTGAAGCAGCAAGTTCTCCTGCAATCAATCATGAAAAGCGAGACAGAACGACAGTTTCTCTTGTATCTTCTTGAATTATTCACGGCAGCTACGATCCGAAGAGACCGGACTCAGTGACCGATCAGTATTAAGAAAACATGAGGCTCATTTGTATGTAGCGGATTGTTACAGCGCCTGGGCCCTTAAACTGTTGCAATTACAGCCGCGACGTATGCCGCCTATAAAGACAACTGATTCGCCTGGTCGATGCGCATCGATCCTATGAAGGTGTCCAGCATGAAATTAATATTATTTATTGTTTACAAACTACACAGAAGGTCCCTGGAGGAGGCTGCCGAGCAGGCTCTCACTGTCCGTACTGCAGCACAGATCAGAGAGTGAGAGCGGGTGTATCAGCTTCCATCATGACCACAGCTTCACAGCCTATTGTTTTGTTTATATCAAATTAAACTGCAATGCTACTCCAGAGAGATATAATTGACCACAGTCTCAGATTAAGTGACTGTAAAGATCTTAATAAGCCATCCGCCGATTGCATATTACATTGCAAAACCACTTATGAGCATGGAGTCCAATGAGAATAAAATTGAGGTTCACATTTGCATGCCGCAGCATTTCAGCCATTAATTACAATGCAAAATGACTCTGTGAAGATCAATAGTGTATCAATTTAATTAAATATTATTGATATGGGGTTGGGGAAATTAATTGGGAGCAAAACAAATCCCAGTATGGTTGACAGAGAAGGTATTACTTTAGCATCGCAACATCTCCGCTGGGTCCTTCACTCTTTATCATAGTGTATAATGGACTCCACTCTGAATATAAATATGTCTCGCCAACCCGGTTTCACTCTCGACATTAAATACAGACGGTCTGCGATCTGATACACAGGCTTTGGACTCCAACGTAAACCCATGAGCATCATAATAAAAAACATCACAGCCACTGGCATTGAATATAGAGCAAGATAGTCCAAACGGGACGATGGATCCGTCAAACAAACGCTGGACTCTCGTCCAGGAAGCCGCGGTTTGTGTTCTCCTGCGAAACTGGAATCCAGCATTGACATTTTGTCGTGCGAGTTGCTCGTCAAGTTAAAGTCAACCACAATATTTTGCCTAAACCTCATTTTCTGTGAAGACGGAGGTTTATTTTGAAAAGACACCGTATATGTACACGTCAAAAACGGAGGCTACATGGGTCCTTAGAGTGTTATAGTTTGAAGAAAAGGGCCACTTACTGAGCCTCTGTGTTTGATGAGTGACAATGTCAGGATTTATGATAACAATTCAACACAAACGACTTTAAAGCCACCATCATCGCCACATTAGTGATACTGCACTCTTAGCTTTTACTCCAGACCATTATATTCGTCGGCAGCTGCAGCTCTCAATACGCCAATACAAAATGTTATGATCTGGATAGCTGGGACTTTGTTTAATTAAAGGATTTCTTACACAAATGGAGATAAAATAGCCGCAGTTTGATCTCACCGCATCTAGTGCAGTCGAGTGAAGAGCAAAACCAAATGAGAGCTGGAGAGTTTACAAAACAGCGAGGCAGAGAGTGAAGGGGAGGGTGGGTGAGGATGAAGGAGCCTACTGAAGGTCTCTCTCATTTCAGCAGCACAGACTGCTGATGAAGCTGAACTTCCAATATCCCACTACTTCAGCTCTGATGATTTCTCAATTTTACAGATATGGCCCGAGAATGTGATTTGATGAAAATGTCAAATGGGATAACCACCAAATCATATGAAACGGGCCGCATTTCATTCCATGACTATAAATCAAAAGCAGACACTCTAAGAATTAAAGTTGATTTAGTGTTTTTGATTCAAAGTACAACTCTCTCGGCTCGGAGGAAGACGCTCCGTCCTGCCGTGTCCTCAAATTGAGATTTTCTTTCACTCAGGTCCTTTACATTCTCTCTGAGTTCAAGGGCTGGACTCTTGCAAGGGGCCCATGTTTGAATGTGGTGCTCCACGAGTTGTTTCCAAAGGGAACTCTAACAATTTATTCATAGAATGTGGTTCCATCCCAAACAGATTCCCCCTAATCTAAAACACTGCGTGAGTGTTTGGAAATATATGATGATTTCATTTTCTCCCAGTCTCAGGGTTATAAATAAATTTGCATTCTGTCAGCAAAATGAAGTAACTGACTTGTAATTCATCAAAGCCGCTGCTTAGCACTAAAACAGTTCAACACATGGTAACCTGATTTTTTGTTTTTTCCCTCTCCTGACAGAATTGCCTCACAGCTGCGTTGTCTAATAGGTGAGAAGGAAGAGAAAGGAGCACTTACATTTTAAAGACCTCGTAAAACAATGAAATAAAGAACGGGAATGAACTCCCCGAATGGCACATTTTCATGTCGACTTAAATTCTGAGGAGCTGCATTTGCACAAGGAGTACATTTTGTTTACCATTTTGAATGTAAATGTCAAAAAAGCTCAAAGAAAGAGAAACTCTTGCGGCGGCTAATTGCGTCTAAATGAGGTGTGATTTACTCAGTAAAGATTCAGGATGAAAACATTTGCTTTCTTTTCCTTTTTTAAAATGGCATCCTAATTCAAAACCCTGTTTGCCTGACAAAGAATAACCATTGCATAACTGTATTGAAACCAACTGGGAAACGTGAATTCTTCACAAGTCATGTGACAGTAATAGTGTCAAGCCAAACCATTTTTTCCCACAATTTTTTTTCCCTCCTCTACATTTCAGTTTTCTCAAAAAAAAGAAAAGAACAAAGAAGTTTCCTGAAATATGCTTCCTGAGCCCGACATTCGCTTGTTGTTTTGAATGTCACATTGTCTAAGCGTGCATGGGAGAGGAGACTTTGAATGATGTTGAATCTTTTATGACTGCCTGCTTTTGTGCCAGTCCTTTCCCAGTGCTGCTCTGAGACTCCGATAGGAGAACGTCTTCTACAGCTGCTGGCTCTGTTAGCGTAGGAGTAACACACAGGTAGCCACACTTAACATTTTGGGAGCTTCATTTCAAAATGCCACTTATCAACCCTGGGAAAATGTTACCTGCAATGTATTACTAAAGATCAATCTTTCACTAAAGAAAAACAATAAAGGTTCACATCAAAATGCTGCATATCGATTCTGTGCTAAAAAGTCATGTTTTTTTTTAAAATCTTTTAATACTCATATCATTTCTAATAAGCCATCTTATCAACAACTCTTGGATATATCTTTTTATTCCAAAGAAAGATGTACTATCTGCCTTTACAAGCTATGGAGAGTAGCAGTAATTTTGAGGAGCGCTAACTTGAGTTTTATATAACTTTATACTCCCACTCTACACCATTTCTGAGGCAAGTATTAAACTTTTTACCCCACTAAATCAAAGTTACGGTTACTCGTTACTTTAAGATGTTGTCTATAAATCATGAAGTGATATTATAAATTAGGGCTTTAACTAATTGTTTTTCTCAAGGTCTACCAATCTGACGATTATTTTCTCGTATTGTTTTGTCGATTAAATGTCAGAATTAAGTGTTCAAATGTCTTCTCTTCTCTGATCAACACTTCAAAGTCTCAAGATAACCAGTTTACAATCAGCAGAGTTGTTGAAAAAGATTGAATCAATTATTAAGACAGTAATTATCAAAAAAAATATCAGTTTATTAATTTCATTTCATTTCTATTATACTGTGATATATTGCTTTTACATAAAACTACCTGATGAATATAAAGTATTTGAAATTAGCATTAAAATACTGCTAATAATACTACTACTGATACATGAAAAATTATGACATTGTGCCTCCATAATGAGTACTTTATTTGAATTAATTAATTATTAATTATAATTAATTATAATTTAATTAATTATTATGTACTTTCACTTCAGTAACATTTCAAATGCAGGACGTTTATTTGTAAAATAAAGGACATGAATACTTATTCCACCACTGCCCATTACTGAATTTGTTTTGAACAACTGCACATAACCTTCCTTTGAAAAGTAAGTGAAGGTTAGATACCTGGGAAAATGTCTTGATGGGAAGTATGGGCACTTACTGGTTTATGCTGGATCCACAGGAAAATAATCTTGAGGTTCCTTATAACTTCCGATATTTCTGCTAATGTGTTCTCATTTCACACCAGTACTCATGTTGTAACATTTTTCCTTTTAAACCAGAGTGTCACTTTTTAAAAGTCATTTTCAAATCCAATGAAGCATTTAATTAACACCAAAGATGCACAAAAAACACCTGCCTTCACGAGCACATGTTAACCCTCCAGAAATATCTGGGCAGAACGTCATTTAAACAAGACATGATTGATTACGCCTCGAAAAATACCACGTGTAAAAAAACAGATGCGCTAAAAAAAAAAAAAAAATAGAATAAGTAATAACCTTCAGTGACTCAAAGTAGCCGCTTTACATGTGGACCAGTGTCGTATAACAAGAACACATGAAACATCTATTTGTCACATCACAATTCAATAATCTCGTGGACATTTGACATGCAAAAAGATACAGTTACTATGTTAATGGAATACATGGATTTTTCTGTCACACAACCCACCAGATTCAATAACACTGTAATGAACTAATACTTTCTCAATGTGTAGGCACTGTATGAGTAAGCACTCTTTATGCCATAACTAAACTATATTCCAGCAGAAATGCCTTTCTTGGAAACCTGATTCAACATATTTTGACGGTGCTTTAATGTGATCCATTTCTGCCTCTGACTGCATTCATCTAAAAGGGAGTTTCAAAATAAATAGGGGCCAGTGTACAGAGCACGCGTGTTTTTAAATCTCTATTTCGCCTCTCGGCGTCTGTTTATGAGACGTACAATCTATTTGTCGGAACACATTCTTGGAGAGGTGCCGTGTGATGGTATTGACAGAGACCAATCGGGAGGCGAGTGCACACATTGTTCACTCTGCACACATCCTGCTCATTCAATTCTGGGAAATTGCTCTCCCTCAAAAAAAAAAAAAAAGGTTGTCATTATTTTGTCACTCAGCGTCCCAGGTGACATTTACAGCAAATAACCTCACCGGCTAAAGGAAACACAACAGAGAAAATATGATGTCATGTTTTCAACTCCTGAAAGTGTCGGAGGAACCAAAGTATAGTTTGTAAAATGGGGGAATATAATTCAAAGGGGTATTATTTGTAAAAGATTTAATTTAAGTCAAGAAAAAATACTTCATTTGAAGACACACGAACGTGAAATGAACAATAAACTTAATTATCTTGAATGTGTATCTTTTGCTTAGTTCTCTGTACAGATTTAAGTCATGTGACATCTATTTCCTGTTTTCCAACAGACCACATGTTTTCATGGCAGCTGGGGTGTGAAAAAAAAAAAAAGACGAGGATGTTCTCAAGGCCGTGAGATTATTTTTACACTATGTGGCAAGTTTTACAAGTGCTAGTAACTTCGCACAGATGACATGCTGCTTAAAAAAAAACCTCAGATTCCTTTTGATTACCGCACTTGTGCGTCTTGTACCTGCCGAATGACAGATGGATGCTTTACTCATCAAGCCAATTGAAGAAAACGCAGCCTTGGATTTGATGCAGGTAAGAAGTGAATGTCAGAGGAGAGCTTACCTGATTCCACACGTCATCTACACACACACATACATAAATGGTAAGGTTATATTTACAAGATTCTATTTATACTGCTTGTACCCTCAGCTCCCAGACATAAATATAAACATGAATGTAATTATTTTTGAATAGTTTTGCAGAAGGTGAACACTTGAAAATGCCTCAATGTTGACACCGGCAGATTTCTCGCTGAGATAACGAGATTCTCTGCGCTGTTACAAACTGAATACATCATATCAGAATATTAATGGAAATTGGAGACGCTGACCCCAGCTGAAGAGCCAACCGCAGGTCAACAGGCATTGATGTTACAGGCCTCATTCATTAAAGGAAATACTTGAGCCTCCTTTTGGGGGGGGATTCTCTCCCGGAGCGAGTCGCTGTAATAGATGGCCGCTCTACCCATTAAGCCTTTTCAAAAGCAAGTTCTTGAGTTGGATGAGGGTTAATACATCTACCCCATTACATACAGTATGTTACTCCATTAAGACAAAGTGGTGCAAATAACTAATTAAATTTGGGCTGCGTATGGAATGAATCGAAATGCTTTTTTACATATGAAATGGCTCTAAAACCTTCCTTACGGCAAAGTGCAATAAGACACCAAGCTAAATATTTGGAACTGTAGATTCATTAAGATGAATCCTAAGGTTGTTTTTGTTGGTCCTCTTCACACAGAACACACTCACACACACACACACACACACACACACACACACACACACACACACACACACACACACACACACACACACACCCTCTCTTCTCCCTCACGAACACACACCATACTTATATACACTGAATATATGATGTCTTGTTGGCCTGCATCTCACTGTTTTGTCGTTTTGTTGATGTTATGTCTATGTATTGTCTTTGTTTTGTTTGTGCAATAAAAATAATGTATTATAATAAATAAATAAATAAGAAAAAGGCAGAATGACACAAATTAACGTTTCTTTTTCACACACTAATTGTCCAGCGACATCAGAAAAGTATAGCCAAAACATACAAGCGTATATTATGTTGTATAAAAAGATGCAGATAGTGACATGTTACACACACTCTATCAGAGTAAGTGTCTGGCATGGCCAAGCACATCTGCTGCAGTCTCTGGAGAATCCATTTGATTTAGTGGTAATCTCTAATAGATAGATAACATCTCCAATGAAATTGTTTAGAAATATTTTTTCACAGTTCAATTATCTCGGAACAGTCTCAAACCTTCTGGAGTCGGTGTATAGATTAGAGTAAATGTATTATTGTTGAATTGAAATATAAATTATGCTTTCATTTAACACAAAATAAATTGACTTATTCCAAAGGTAGGAAAACAAGCGAATGGGTTTATCCTATCAAACCCTCATTTCACAAGCTGCCTCTTTAGTCCGCCTCACAATTAAAGTCATTTTCTCCGTAACACTGCAACCATTCTGCAGCTTATTCAGTACGCGTTTGAGAAGAGGGCTTCAGAGCAAACATGGTTTACAGCAGAGAATCAGAAAGCGGTGGGACGACTACCACACCGTACTACATCTTCATCCATAAGTAAACCGGCGTCACAATTTTCATAAGCCTGAGCAGAGAGGTTGTCTTAGAAGAGTCGGACCTCCCAGCAATCATGAAAAATAAGGCAGTAAAAATAGTTCAAAGAGCCACAACAGCGGTTCTCAGAAAATCCCTTTCATCATTTATCTGCTGAACCTCTCCATCAGCAGAAAGTGCTTCGGCGGCACTGTACCATCATCACAAACAAAGACAGGTTTAGTCTTCAAAAAAAAAAACAACCAGAAAAGACTGCGTGCCTTCTCCTGTGGAGCTCCACACTCACTAGCCAGGAACGGTAATTACAATTCTGCAAAGCTCACCCCGTGATAGATGTTGATTAAGTGCTGTCATAGTAACAATAGTATGTGATCAGCTTTGCCCGACGCCTTAAGCATTTCATGTTGTCAACACCTGAGGCGCTGGATTAGTAAAAGCCTTAAGTGTGGGTTGTCTGAGAATCCCGGTGTGACATATTGGTAAATGTCCGGCAGCTATTGAGCTCGCGGGGGTATCATCTGCAGCCCACAAACAGGGTTGAAATTGATGAATGATGCCGCTTGAAAGGACTTGTTTAGAGTTCAGTGAGACAAGCTGTCCCGAATAGATTCAGACGATCACATGTCAGCAGGATACAGAGATATTCTTTCTGGACCAAGGTTGTATGTGTCAGAGAAATCTTATCCAGCTTCCTGGTGGGGGTCATTTTTCTCCCTTGTGTGTCTGCTCCGCGCCCCTTTATAGGACTGGATGACATCTCAAAAGTTGCAGTGGTATTTTATACTGCGTATGAGCAAACACTGACTCCACAGAAGTGTGAGTGTGAGTGTGTTTAAAGTCTACAGGAAGGTGCAGCGCGATGTGAGAAAACTCAACCACGATGTGAAGCTAATTAACGGAAAGAAAGTAAATGCGGTTGGCTGCTGCTATGAGTGTAAAGTGTGGACAGGCCGAGGGTCTACAGTAAATAAAGAGAATTCCCTTTACGGTGGGATTCAAAGTGAAAAAACACAGCTCTAGAGTAGATATTACTTTGTAAAACTTGGTGTTTTGCACTCTTGACTCAGGGCTCTGACTTCGTGTCCATGCTCAGCGGCATTTTCTACATCTCTCCTTTATTATATATCATATATTTTTGCCTGGTACATGTCGTGTCTTCAATTTTATTGCTGGATGCATGGATACTTGGTGCAAATGAAAATTAAACTTGAAATTAAACTTGAAAAGCCCATCTGTGATTTTTAACTGGGATCTCATAAATCACATCAATACTGTTCAGACTTTAATGGAACTGATTCAGTTTTTATTGTGCAGGCTGCATATCTCCATTAATCATCTTGGCAATAAACTGAAAACTCTCTGGGACAACAGTCTGTCTGCATATTGTATTGTGTTATGAACCATATAATACATGTTCTATGACAAACTATAATGTAGTTGTAAGCAGCTGTACAGACAGTTTAAGTGTTTGTAAATGTTCATTATTCAGCAAATCCCCCATTACTAGTATTACTGTGTTTTATTAAATATATGTATTATCTGTTTACTCAGCAGCCTCCACTTATGGAATACACACACTGGAGAAATTTTAGGTATAAACATGAATATTTGCTTCTAGTTTGATTATAGTGTATACTTGATTATTTATCAAATGTTCACATCCTCTTATGAATATATCATAGTAAACATACAGTTTATAGTGTATCCTGTTGACAGCCCTTTACTGATTACAGTTAAATACTTTATCAGGGACTTAAGTCTGAAAGAATATAAAATATAGATAAATAATTTACATAAATAAATAATAACATATCAAAATCATATTTAATATAATAACATACAATTATATTATAATATAATTATTATACATACATATATATTATATTCATATAATAATTATAAAAAGTTCTATATAATACAAAATATATAAATAATTTTTAAAAAATATATATATATATATATATATTTGACAATTTACTAACAAATAATAAAACCTATAAGCCTACTATCATGTTTATATATTCTTTTCTTCCATATATGCATATAAAATTGACAAAATGTCTCAAACACATTTTAAGTAAAGTCGTAACAATTGAATAACTATCATAACTATCATAACTCTGTTTCCCATCATGCAGTTTGTTTCCATTCTGCTGATCACACAGAAAATACTTCTGATCAATGCCTTCAATCTGTTTGCGCATAACCATAGCAACAATACAGTCCACACACGTGTCACTCTCACTCACACTTGGTGGCTAAAGTTAAAAGGCGGCTTCCTATCTTGTCATTGAAGGACTGTGTAGATCGATGGCTGTTCACGTCCTTTTGATGTCAAGAAAAAATAAATAAAAGGTTGAATTCACTGCGGGAGATGTTGACTGTGAGCAGAGAACACCTGAGACCTGCAGCAGGAAGCGGCGCTAAAATAAATCAGGATTTAACCATTAGTGACAGTTTTCAGTCTATTAAAACCAACATATGCCACTTAGTGTGGAAGTTACAGCCCGTCTGTGTGGCGTTCATGTTGCCTGCGTCAACTTGGGATCCCATAAATCACATCCAAACATTTCAGACTTTCACGTAACAGGAAGTTAAGAGCTGATTCAGTCTGTATTGTGCACGCTGCAAATCACCTTACATCACATGAACACAATCTGGTCCCAACGTTTGTTTTGCATATTCATTAAGGAACTATATGTACTTCACATCTATAAGGTAAATGCAATACTTAAAAAAGGGTTTCTACATTTATGCTTATGGTTACATAATCAGTAGAACAACCTCAAATTGGCTTGTGAGGCTTGATCAAACATCTAAATTAGACACAATAGTCATTCTAAACCATCCAAACAGTGTTACATCACCTGGCAGTCAACCACTTATAGGAGGAAACCCAAAGCGAGAAAGGGTTTATTTGGTTTTAATTCAGTCCTAAAACATACTTTTTTTATTCATATTGCCCCAGGTACCAATTTTTATTTATTTCTGAATCATTTCCGAGTGAGGTAATGTATCACCTTAAGCGCTGTGATTCACAGAGATTCTAGATCTCATATTTTATCAAGAAATGTGTTTAGGAGAGAGAAAAAAAAGTTATAGTCATGATTATTGTAAATGCTGTCTCCTTTTGTTAATCAAAAGCTAAATGCTGTCTGCATTGCCAAGCACTACAAAACACAAATTGTATGAACTGTGAGAAAGTGTTATGAGTATAAGCAGATGGCAGCTAGCACAATATGTAAAAATGAATGTCTAATTAAAAATATTTTAGGAAGCAAACAATCTTTTGCTCTGAAGACGTATTAGTTTTACTGAACTATGAAATGTCTTTAATTACCTTTTTCAACTTGGCCTACAGATAACACAATACAACTTATTAAATATGATACAATTGCAGCTCTAGCAAAGGTGCAGACTGTTGCCATGAATCAGCAAATGAAAGTCTAACTAAAGGACATGTTGAGGACATGTTTCTATATTTGTTATTGTGGCAAAGGGGAATCATTATAAATAGACTGACATCTGTGTATTCTGACTTTGAAAGACGCATACAATATAATCAATACAGTTTTGTGTATAGTATAAGTATTTCATGACACAAAGACTGCAATTATCCTTTGTCTGCCATATCAACCTGTCATATTGAGGGGGTGTTGACAGCCCTGGAACAAGCTATTGTGTTATCAGTACGGGGAGGCAGCGAAGTTAGCAGCACACGTGTGTGTCTGAAGGCTTTTAAAAAGAGCTTATTTACCTCGTACCTCAATATTTGCGTCGAGCAAATCCAACGTCTTCCTCGACCGCGGCGTGCATTTTACATACTGAATGATGTCAGAGAGGGCGGTATGATTGAAGTGTCCTGGTGGTAGAGGTGATTGGATATTGAGTCTGAGGGGCCATGACAAGTGAGTGACATGTGCTGCACACACAGCAGGACAGGCTGGAAACAACATCAACAATGCATGTGCAATGTCACTGACAACTCTGTAATCCCTCTGTGCCTGACACATCATTTTATATCCCAAATGACACCATCTAGAGTTAATGATGCAGAGAATAACGCTTTTTTTTTTTTTTTTTCATCTTACAGCCCAGCACAAATAATTGCTCTCCACATTACCTAAGAGCATGACATTATGGTTTTGAAAAACATATACATTTGGAATCGTGCAAAGTTATAAGATTAAGGGCTTTGGACAGCATCATCTATTATCCAGAGAGAGGGTGAGTTAAGTGAACAGAAAAATAAGTGCAGCTTCAAGCCTGTCTGAGCCGAGCCCAAATTAACTACTAACAGTTTGACCTACTTCACACCCAGCGGGCCTGTTTTATTTTTTCCTTATTTGCTGATGAGGCCAAAGAAGAAAGTCAAATTAAGTGTGGGGAAGGAGGCTAGTCTTTGAACAACACACATTTGAAAAAGAGAATAAACAGCGCTTGGCACAGCTGCATAGATAAATAACCTCAATTGACCCTTTGGCCTCAGCCTTTAAATGGCCACACTATTCTACTTGACTGATAACATGCTATGAAAGAGTATGCTGTTGAATTGTGTTAATTACTGGACTGTTCAGAGTGGATCATGTAGTAGTATCGGCCCCAGCATTAATGTCATTTATCGTTGGCACTGGAAGTTGTGTTATTGCAAACATTACCTGAAATAAAAAAGACCTGACACAAACTTTGTCAGCCACTGTGAGGAGAATCTATTTTTCATGGAATGGAAGCCGACGGGGATTTAATGTTTATTACTGCTAGGCATCCAGTTAGTGTCAGATCTATGAAAAACTAATATATACACAATTGTGTGCGCACTCCCTCCCTTCCCCCAACCCTCGGAAAGTAAACAATGTTTAGGAAAAACAAACACTACCGCAGGCCCAGAGAGGAAATCAAGGCTCAGAACTAAATTCTTGGATGTGGCGGCGCTTTCCCCCTAACGGCAGCCCAATCTGCTGGAACCCATCCCTATGGAGGATTTCTCATGAGCCATATGATCTCACACACACACACACACACACACACACACACACACACACACACACACACACACACTAACACGCACGTGCAGACACACAAATATTACTGGATATGTATTCACCAGACCTTTGTGCTATTAGGACAAACAGACCAGCTTTTTAAGGGCCGTCAATAAAGGCAAACATCCATCAGTTGGTTGTTATGCACATCTCACTTAGAGTTCCCAGGGGTACACTGCTCTTTTAGTATTCACAATATGATGTCTCAAATTAAAGCATTGGTTTTACTCACCACTCGCGTAATAACTTCACAATACATAATCGTATTACGCTGAGATATTGAACTTGATTGGAATTCGTGCTGCAACGCTTTTTCAGGTGAGTATTGTGTGGTCTTTTTCAGCTTTTTGTGTGATTGAGTAAAATCAATTTATTTTAACTTTAAGCCATCATCTCGCATTAACCTCAAAACAGCCAGGAATAGCAGTGCCGCACTGTGTGTATCACGGTATGGTTGGGTTTTAGCACCTGTCATACATCACACATGCAGCTTATTTAAATATTGCTGCACTCACTGAAGTTGAGTTGGAGCATGACTTACAGCATGTGTCACTAAGCAACCACCATGTTGATCTGCTGTTCCAGACCTGCATTATGTTGCAAGTTATTGTCACTGTGCAACACCATCTTATGCTTGGTGTTTTTATAAAAACTTTTTTTTTTCTTCATAAATTATACCACGTATAAGCGTTAAAACACAAACACTGTGACATGTGTGCAAACATTAAGATAGACAAGCGGTTTCCTTTCTGACAGTAAGACCGGTTTATGTTAATATTTACCTCGGGTATGGGACAGCTTTCAGTCCCAGATGTGCAGCCCCCAAAAGAGAACATCGTCACTGATCCTGTGGTTTAGGATAGTGGGGCATTTTCGGGTAAGCTGTTCCTTTTTTAAATAACTTGAGGCACATGTTTGTCTGACCTGTTGATTCTAACTTCAACTTCCGACTGCATCTTTTCATATTCCTGAATAAGCCAAATTTGCTTCCACGTCTCAGAAATATAATTACAATTTATGTATTCCAAAAACATAAGACTAGTAGCAGTCATATTTAATGCGATACTATTGATGACACAATTTGAAATTGACATATATTTCTGTTAAATTTCCACTATTTAAGTGGCAATGACATTGTGGGTTCAACAGAGATTCACATCAGTGGCGACATCTTTAGTTGGACTGGATATTTATTCAAATTATTTTGCCTTGATATTGAAGCTTCAGTGGTCCTGAGTATGGCTGCCCAGCTTAGATATATAGCCATCTCAATAACGCTCTGACAGATGGAGGGATCAGACATGATCTCTGTGATCGATTCATCAGGTCTAATGTTAATCTCGCCTACAGTGAAAGCCGGCATCAAAAATAAATCCCCATTGGGCTTCTGGAAACTGAGAAATAAATCATAAAAACAGGAGACATAAAGAAGAATGAACAGTAAAGAATGTGTCTCTTTCGTTCTCTCCAGTATATGGTGAGAACATGTTGTAGAATTAAACCTGTGTTTGCCATAAAGAGACCTGGAATGGTTTAATTTAATAAAGCTGGTGTTTTCTTCAGAGGGTAGTCATCTAGTAGGTGTTTTGGACCTTATTTCAACACCAACAGCTGTCCACGGGCTGGGTAAAAATGCAGCTCAGGCTTGGTTTTCCTGAATCTCTCCGCATATTTAATACAAAAAACAGATGCTTAATTAAGACTCTACTTTGGCTTTATATTTATGTTGTTAGCCAGCATATATTTTTAAAATCCTTTGTTTAGATTTAAGCTGAAAAGGAGCGCAGTTTCAGCCCCTGGTCAACTATTTTCTGACTTCTACCGTAAGTATGAGAAACAGCTAACAGATAGCACAATCTCAGAAAGCTCATGTATCTGTCATTTAGATTGATGTCTCGGTCTGAGGTTTTTGACTCTGGCCTCCCTTAGCCCTAGGCTAACCTGCACTTTGGCTCCAGGGCTTACATTATCTGAAGGATAGGGATTCACAGCTCGTGAGTTAACAATGTCAGAACTCAAACAGCACATGAATCATTAAGATCTTTTGACCAACAAACATTCATCCATTGCTTTTTTTTTTTTTTTTTTTTTACAGGAAAACCAAATGAAAAACCAAATTACATTGTAGTGGTCTTCAATCGATCCGCTGCTACTCCGTCAAGCTGTCAGAGCTAGCATGGAGCCCACACTGTAACTAACAACACTCCCACTAATAAATACTATATGTTTAGAAAAACACAAAAGTGATTTCAAAGAGAGAGAGAGAAACAGGCAGAAGGGTCTACAATATGTCTTTGAAGATTATATTAAGGATGTCATACTGATTCAACAGAGAAAACAGTCTAAAAAGATAAAGATAGAAGCTAAAGCCTGCAGATCACAGTGTAAAAGTTAAAAGTGAACCACCACATCACCTGGGGATTTGAGACGAAGAACAAAAATAAATGAAGGAACAACACTGCTCCTGTAAAGCCGGGGAGGTCTTTATTTACTGGTAAAACCATTACAAATGCTGTACATTCAGTATACCTTCAATAGCCAGCGTAGCAGTGCTAACACTACTTAATGATACTCTGCTAATTTTAGCTGCGCATGTATTTTAGTAGAAACATTACGTTTAAGAAACCTAAATCTCGTTCCAATCTCTTTAACTAAAGAGTATCACTTTTACACAACGCATAGTCATTTGGAGCTGTGACTAGATGGCTAATGCTACACTATGATTGTTCAAAATATTTGGTGGGTGAGACTGAATGAAGGGGCAATGGGTGGGGAATCCATAATTGTCTAAAATAATCTCTTTGAAGTCTGGGCTATCAATCACCAGCACTGAATGTATTACTCTCACTCTTTTTGATCAAATATCAGCTCACCAAAAAAAAACCCCATTGATTTCCCTGAAGTTGAATGTTTCTACTATTGAAAACACGGTCGCTCCACTAGAAATATTTCAGCCTGACATCGCCCAGAATTGGACGGGCCACCTGGTGATAAATGCTTTCCGACGGCTGGCCAACCTGGACCGACACACACTGGACAAATACAGGCTTGTGTCTGACAACTGGCCCAGATGGGTGAGCTGCAGGTCCACTGCAATCATAACGGAAGACACACAATCTCATAATATGCCATACTTTAATTGTGTATAGCCTTTTGATGTTATATAGTGTGTATGAGTACGTACACACACACACACACACACACACACACACACACACACACACACACACACACACACACACACACACACACACATATATGCATGTATGTATGTATGTATGTATGTATGTATGTATGTATGTATGTATGTATGTATGTATGTATGTATGTATGTATGTATGTATATATACACACAAATACAAATATATGTATATACACTATATAACATCAGGAGGCTATTAACAGTTAGAGTTAAAATATGGCATATTATGACAATGTGTGTCTTCCGTTATGATCCCATTGGACCTGCAGCTCACCCATCTGGGCCAGTTGTCAGACACAAGCCTTTATTTGTCCAGTGTGTGTGTTTTCCTGCCCATCCTTAATGTAATCTAGACCAGTCTGCAACAAGAAAACTACTCCATTAATGCAACTGTTGTTATCCTTGGCTTTATTCCTCCAAGTTTTCCCCATCATAAAAATGATTTGTGCTCAACATGCTCTAATTGCCAAACTGCTGAGCTTTACTTATTTCCAATTTGCTGAAAAAACTGCTCTCCAACAAAAACACGCACACTCAGGGTCCACCAATAATAAAAAAAACAACTAAAAATGTGTCTTTTCAACCTAACAACTTTCACATCCTAATAAACGGTGCCTTTTTACCATTTCTCACGTGTGCCCTTGTTTATGTTGTTGTACCAAACATTAAAAAATGATTTTATTGCCAAAGCTTGAAACATATCATGTGTTTCATGGCCACAAACTCATTAGAATTTACTTTAAAAAAAAGAAAATGTTAAACCGCTGCCATCAGGAGGTTCCCTTATGCTTACACGCTTCGCAAAAACCTGAACATTAGGTCGAGGCATAAATGTCCTTTCAGAAATTCAAACTTACACAACCACGAGGCAAAATCAGTCATAAGAAGATGACCTTTGAATATACCTTCAACTTATATCCTTATAAGCCCTGTCATGGTATATTTCTCTGGGCGTGCATTATTTTCTGCATCCACAGTAATTCCTATCAAAGGATTTTGAAAGATAAGTAAAGCAGCAAAGACAGCTGCCAAAATATACTCTGAAATAACTGATGTTTTACAAGTGTGTATTTTTCTGACGATTTAGGCTGACGATGTGCAAAAAAAAAAGACGAGGCGCAGTCAATTAATTGTTTTCAATGTATTACTAAGATACATAATGAATACAAATAATTATTCTAAAAGCTATGTAGGATGGGGCTGTCAAGTCTCCTTTGAAGGCTAAAGAGAACCTTCCGTGGATATTTTTGACCTTGTTTTGAGTCTCTTTTCTTTCATTTTGTGAGACTTTAGAGACATTTTTTCCACCACCATGGGCTTGTCTGATGCTCTCGCTATTTGGCGAGTGATCCTTGCTCGCTCTTTGATACAAGTTGTATATTGGGAGTAGAACCTGATACATCTGAATTCCAGGGCAAGCGCAGCACACGTGGGGATTCGGTTCTCACAAGGTGCAGTTTTCTAAAAATTTCCAATGAGTTTTTCCCCCCTGAAACCTGGTGGCAGGGGAAGTGC
Source organism: Clinocottus analis (assembly GCF_023055335.1). Taxonomy (NCBI): domain Eukaryota; kingdom Metazoa; phylum Chordata; class Actinopteri; order Perciformes; family Cottidae; genus Clinocottus; species Clinocottus analis. The sequence continues at coordinate 6,774,772 of NW_027175821.1, forward strand.
AATGTTTTCAGTGAAGTCTGGGTTCACGAGGAGCCATGGCCGTCTGGGGAATTACCAATATGAAGGTAAAAGGATTGGCCTCAAAAAATTAAAAATAAAGAATCCAGGATCCATGAGGCCTTGAGACTGGAAGTCATCACAGGGGGCCTCATTAAAAACATTCCTCTTCAGGGAATCAACAAGAACAAACAAAACGCTATTTGCTCTTCAATTTGAAGTCAATGTTCTGTGCTGCAGCGGCTTTGAGCCTCTGAAATATTTGGGCCTGGTCATTACCAGATGACTTCACCAGCACAGCCAAAAAGAACACTCTGTAACGCGTCTTCATCTAAGCAGGTCTGATATATGGATTCTTTATATTTGCTATAAATGAACATAAAGGGAGGTGGCTTGCCAGCTCACAAGATGGGTTTTGGCTGGGATGTCTTTTGCTGTGAGTTATGTAAATGGTTGACCCACAAACCTGACCCAATATGAGAAGCAAGTTGTTTCTGTCTTGATTTACAGTTGTTGTGTGACTTAAGTATCATCATTACAGCAGCGGCACTCAGAGTAAGTATCCCCAGTAAATGGATCCTTGTTGGCTTGTCTCCTGGCCGAGGTGCAGTGTGAAGTATGGGAGAAAACTACTGAGGATATCCGTGAGGGTACAGGAGCTCTCCATCGATTCATGCAATCATCACGCAATGTATTCAATCTGTGTTAACTGAATTTTTTGGACACTCGGGTGCAGTGGGAACACGCTGTGAGCCCTGACATTATTACGGGGAATGCGTTAGCAAGCAGTTGGCTATTCCCACAGTTACACTGTTGTCTATTTTCAATCATACTTCTGGCTACCTCACAAACGGTGAGATTCACTCTCCCCTCAGCTCTGTGCACCACTTCTTAGCTTAGCTCAGCATAAAGATTGTAGGTGGGGGTAAACAGCAGTGTTGTTAAGGTAGATTTTGATCTTGAAGCTAGTTTAAGGTCTTGATCTTCTCACCAAATCCTAATATCTGTAATATTTCCCAAACTGTCAAAGCATTCCTTGAAGCATTTCAGATGGGAACTGTAAAAAAGAGTTTTAGATCTGGAACCCATTGCGGTGATATTGCAGGGGGAGAGAGGTGGGGGCGGGAGAGGGGTGGGGGGGAAATAAAACAATTTATGACCACAATAAAATCACTTTTGTCAAAATATCTGGATGGTACTGAAGTTGAGGAGATGACTGAACTCTGTCATTAGGCCCGTCCTCACAGTAGAGGCTTGAGAGCTTGGTAGTGCAGAACAACAAACAGACCCGGGTCCATGTACTGTGCTGTTATTATTCCTTTGCCTCTTTCGCAGCCAACCACCTGTTCCTTTGTTTACTTGCCAGACTCTTGCGAGACTCTTTATAGATGGAATAATCTTTGGAGACAACAGGGCTTGTACTATACCAGACATGATACTCTAGCTAGCGCCTGCTGAAAATCAATCTGCAGCAAGATTATTGTACCAAAGAGTCAGAGGAAACAAACAAATATTTATTTCCATAATTAATCAAGTGCACATGGAAGTGCTTTTTTCCTTGTAGACAAAGATAAGCTGCTGGTTGTTGTTGCCGTTGCAGGATTTAAATGCGGGCTCCCATCTCACAGTACATTGAAGGCACATGTTTTTGCTTCACATTTCTATAATGTTCTATTCATCACCTGCCGCTTTTCCGAATGAACATCCGACTGAATCACGCAACATATTGGTATATAAATCACACTCTTCTTCTGCTCGTTCTGCTGCACATTTTCAATTCAAACTTCTTGTGAGATCCTTTTTTTAGCATCCCTCAGACAAGATTTTGAAGAACAAACTGTGACTCCGTGACAGACTGGTGCTTATTACTCCCTCACTCTCTCGTTGTCCTGCAGTGTTGCAGAGTTTCATTCAGTTTCTCACCTGCCATGCCGGTGTGGCTTTTGGCACCAAATAGCTGGGCTGTGATTTTCTGGCAAGCACGCATCAACACATCTCCATCTTTAGCTTTGCGACGATTGAGTTTCACGGATGGTGGGTTGGAGAGCGCCCTGCAGCAAGACAGCACCAACGCAAATCTGAAGGGGGCCCCACCCCCACAGCTTGCCTTGAGAAGGACCTCCTATTGTTTCTCCTGGCAGCTCTGCACAGACATCATGATACAAAATTGAGGAGAAATGTTTCTTAATGATATGCCAGTAACACCAGCATTAATGGGGAGTATAGGTTTGACCGTGACTCAAACAGTGTTGAATAATGCCTCTAGTTATCATGTCATTCACGCCTGTGTGCATTGCATTCCAGGCACTTTCAAACCAGGATTTGTATTATTGTAATTATCAATCATCACTAATGTAAAAAAAAAAAAAGGTTTTAACAGGCGTCTAACAAATTACTACAAATTAGCCAATTTCAAGCTGTTAGAAAGCAGTTTGCATATTTTTGATATATTACACCACTTTATTTCCCTTGTCAGTTGTTTCCTTTCCTAACAAATATGAACGATTGTATCTGTGGGTTTCTTGATCACAAGACTGTAGTTTGTTGAACAACACTATTATTAACCTTCAATATATGTTCAGGTGTTGATAAGCTATCCCTGTAAGCTAACACTTCGCTAATGTCATTTGCTAACCTGGCTAATACTGACAAGTACAATCAAATTGCTCATGAAACAAACTTCCTCTGTGCCTTGGTGGTTGACATGATTAATAACTACGATGAACGTCGTCACTGCAGCGTATTTGGACTCAATCTCACAATAATGATCCTGCTGCTGTAAACACTCCTTGTGTTTGTGTAGTATTTCCGCAGCTAAGACATAGTTCCTAATGTTAACTAGAGAAGATAACATTTGGGTAACTGGAGAATTTACCCAACTACATACTGTGCAATAAGACAACACAGTCCTTTTTGTGTGGGCTACATAGATCAGAAGATATGTGACCTAACAATCCATTCAGGTTAGAATACCTTTCGCAAAGGTGTAGCATATCAGAGCAGACTGGGCTTTTTTAAGTCGAAAGAGACGTTTCAGACAGATGGCGGACACAGCTATACTCAGATATTCAGTATGAGAACAATAACGTCTTTTTTTTTTTTAACAATAAAGCCTGTAAAAATACTTTCGCAGAAACTCCAAATACATTGTAGTATGAACCTGAAAATGAAGTGTGTCTCTGTCAGCCAAAGTTTCATGTGAGCTGGAGTCTACTGGTCAGACTTTCATCTTTTTTGAGAAGTACATGGGCACCAGTGTCAGGGCTTTACTGGAAAATGTCCCATATGCCCTGTGGTGGACAATTTCACATGATGATGAAGCTGAAACCATGTCGTGCAGCCTTTCCCTCATTTGGTTAAAGCTAGTCGTATGCTGTTTTTCAGAAGAAAAAAAAAGTCAGTGCCTTATGTAAGCAAGAGAAAACCAATCACTTAAGAGCTCTGAGATTCTGCGGGAACCATTAATATTCTTCTTCCTCCTCTCTGGAGAGAGGGAGAGCGCAAGAAACAGAGGTACAACTTGTTTCTGTACTCAGGTGAAATATCACTGTAATACTGTACACATCTTCAAACCCATCACATGCGTGGTGTGTTTATTTCCTGAGTGCTGAGTGTTTGCAATAACAAACTACAATTTCCACCACAGGTGCCCCGCTGCTACCAATATATTTGTGGCCTATTTTTAGGGCCTGGGACTGAGTGCTGCAGACGAGCAGGCAGGGAAGTCAGAAAGTATAGAGAGACGGACTTGCACTTTTCTGGTTTTGGTAAGCGAAGAGAAAAATATAGAATTTTTGCCATCTTTGTCCATCAGAAGAAGCTTCCCAGGGACTTTGGCCGTTTTGTAGTTATTTGTGAGCATCGCCCTTGTACTTTTCCTTCTTGTTCTCCGTCTTGAAATTAGGCTGTGGCACTGCTGTCAACTTGTATTGAATTTGCCGCCCGGTGTGACAATTGGACCGAATGACAGTGACACGCAGCATACGAGACAGATGGAAATTCTCTGGGATTTCATTTTAAACTACCAAATATTGTATACAGCTACCTCATCGTTCTGTGTGCGGGAAAATACCTGCATTTGTACCTCCAGCTCCAATGGATTGATCTCAACATGCCCCCAACCTGCCATTATTCTCACATCTCACCATCTTTACATAACAGTAAAGACTCCAAGTATGCATCTCTAGGTGTCTATCTTGATCATAGGGAGCTGTTTTCAGGCTTGTTTGAGTAATGTTTAAATCCCACTTAGGTGTGTACGTGTGGATTTTGTGCCATCAGGGATGAAAACAAGTTGTCTTGGTGATACAAACATGAGCTGAAACAAACCCGTGCAGAGTGCTGAGCTTGTGCAAAAGCCTGACAAATACCCATTCTGCATGGCACCATTTGCATGGATTCATTGCAGAGAAGCTGCGCTCATACAATTTCTGAAAGTCCTGGGGAAAATGTTCTGTACATCCTTGACTTATATTTGGACCCAGGCAATCAATAGGAGCAGAATTATGAGGCAGTGAAGCGAGTGATTTTAATCTGGGACTAAATATCCAGTAGTGGATTAGTTTCAGACAATTTCATACCTCCAGAGCTCTTCATGAAATATGGATAAGGTAAGAGAGAGAGAGAGGAGGGGAGGGGGGGGGGATTATGAAAAATAAAGGCATTTTCCCAAACCTCCTCCTTCGACAGAGGCCAGATGAAAAGTTTTACAGACGGGCAGCTGGAGGATTTCTAACCACTTTGCATAGCAGATGCACCGTCTCCCACAGCCTTGGATCGGGCACCAGTTTAATTAGAAAGACCCCCTGGTAAGATACCTTTCAACAATGACGGTGGAGTTCGAAAAACATGCCCAGACGTTTCCTTATTGTGGGAAGTCTCATGGTCATTGGAACTGATGAGCATGGGGCATGCGGGAAAAACAAAAATTATGACAAGGTTTATTTACATAATGGGATCAATAACACAAATACACCCTGCACTGAAGTGTAAGTGATCCGGGGAAGTACACGTGCATTACTAAAGACAACCAACACGTTTATTACAATATTTAAAATGAACACCTCTCAAATCAAGACAGCATTTTTGTTCAAATTGAATTTGATTTGTCGATCTTGTGATCTTGCTCACACGCGATGCTGCATGTAAAACTGTTTCTCCAAGGTCTCCGGACTTTCAACTTTAATGTCATGCTGCAGTCCATGCTCAGTAACCAAGTACATGAGCAGTATTCTTCATCGTGAATCAGCTGTTTTACTAGTTGCTGAAAATCAAAACGTGATCCATGATGCCCAGAATAACTATCCGGTTGTGTTGTCTATTTGTTTTCATCAATAGGAGGCAATATCTTTTGAATAAAACAACTTGACATGTTAAGCAGTCTGTACAGGTATTTCAATGTAAAGAGCGCCTTAATATGCCTAATTTACTATTGATTGAATTTAATTGGTCCACCATCTTTTCAAATCAATGCTGTTTGGGCTGCAACCTCAGATTGATGCGCCAGTGTTTCTTTAGATAAAGTTCTTATCTTGTATCCTGGTCTGTTCCTCTTGGCTATTTTCTACTATATGCTGTTAGAATAAAGTTTATTTTTGGAATTATTTGAGGGCTTCCCTCCATTTTTGTAATCTTGAACTGCTGGGTGCCAGAGCATTTTCATGAACTGATTACACTCAGTCTGTTCAATGTTACCGCCGCGGAGGCTTCAAAGCACAGCGGGCTCTGTTCAAAGTCACAAACTAAACTTGTATTAATCCTGTTACACCCTTTCATATTGCAAACATGAACAACAGGATGATATTTGGAAACCATCTTTAACATTGTTTTGAACTTTTTTCTGCACGTTTGAAAATATGAATTTATGTTGGAAATGACCTTTGTGTTTCTGCGAGAAAGTTTCCACTCAGGTTATTTTTTTTGATAGAAATGTATTCCATCTGTTTACATCCCCACACCGCCCTTCATCACCCCAAATAAAGACATGTTCATACATAGAAATAATAGAAATACAAATCACTCAGATATTGATAATATTAACAACAGAAAAACATATTAACCTTGTCAGTATCTTTTAGCAGGTTTCCTATAACACATAAGAACACATACAAAAACTGTGTGTTCTGATTCAGTTTTTTTTGCTCAGCACATTGGTGGAAAAAGTACTTTGATATTTTACTTCAGTAAAAGTAGCAAGTACAATCAAACTAATATTATTGATCAATGTATGTGTTAGCATCACGTTAATGTTGCGGCTGGTAAATGTGGGATCATCAAACAAATGTATAAACTGCAAAGTGGATTAATCTATAAAAATATATTTTTTTAATTGATATTTGTAATAATATTCTGAATCTGTAAAGTAACTACAGCTGTGAATGTAATAAGTGTAAAACATGTGCCTCAGAAATGTACTGGGTTTAAAGTAGCGTGAAATAGAAATACTCAAATAAAAATACCGGCACCTTAAATACAGTACTTGAGTAACTCTGTTACTCTCCATCATTAGTGAGTATTCATGTAAGATAGTTAAATAAGCTGTTTAAGATATGGATTAATATGCATGCACTTCTATCTCACAGGCATGAAAAAGGCAGCAGCTGGCTTTGATGTGAGCTAATGATATCTTTATTTTATCAAACATAACCTTGTATCACTGGATGCTTGTCAGATCAACTCAAATCCTCTTTGAGAACAAATGTGCTTCCCAGGTGCTCAGAGAGAGTGCTGACTTTAAGAACTTCACCTTTAAAACGGAAAGAGAGGTTTTTAAAGTGCTGTGGTGGCAGAGTGTTGTTGCAACCAAGAGAATTTCTAAGCAAAATATTTAATTCATGTGTTGACTCAGTTAGAAAATCACTGGGTTACTTCCTGGTATGTGAGTTTACTGTACAGCGGCCACCACGCTGCCTGGTGCATGAGTGCAGACTCGTTGTATGACTCCAGCACATGGCTGACTCAAAATAAACTGATGCACACACAGAGCCCGGCGCTTGTTGCCACGCCGCCTCTGAGCTCAGAATAGCGTTCAAAATCAGAAGTGAATGACATTCAAAGGATTACCAGAGATCTTAATGGTTGATTTGAAAACAGTCTGGAAGTGTAAATCTCCCAGATCTTCATCGAGCTTTGCTTCTCAGAGCGTGAGATTAGACATGAATACAATCCTTGATTGTGAACATGAAAATAATAAGTCACTCTGATACTTATCACGAGGAAACTAAAAGCTACAACATAACAAAAAACAGTATCTGTGATAATCAGTGTTAAACTGATAAGTGTAATAATAGAAGTGAAGTTTGAGATCCAATCTACAGGGACGGTAGCCGTATGATGTATTGTTCTTTTTTCCCCCTCATCTCTTCATAATGTTTGTGTCTTAACATCCATCAAATAGCTGAGAGACCTGCCTATTTGATGAAACAAATGCTTCATCCTGCTCAGGAGCCTCTCATCATTGTACAGATGTTCCAGCGGCATCTGTATTCTGCTGTCAATGGAAGTTACAGTGTAATACAAATAAATATTATGACTCATTATAAAATGTAAAATTCAATGAAGATAGTCAGAGGGGATCAATACCAGTCTAATCGGTGAACATGAAGCGAAAGTCAGCAGCAGGTTAGCTTAGCTTAGCACGACGACTGGGGGGGGTGAACTGCAAGCCTGGCTCATTCCAAATGTAGCTGCATCCACTTAGCGGCACCTGCAAAGCGCACTAATTGACACATTTTATTATAGCCGCCTGCTGGCTCCAGCTACATATTTACCTTACAGATAAGAGTGTTTAGCGTCTCATCTCCACTTTTTCTTTTTTTTTTACACCCTCTTGCTTCGTCGCTATACCTTATTCGTCTGTGCAGGAACATAAAAGGGCGACAGAAATTCACTTGGATAGTGTAAAGGCTCCAACTGTGCACAACTGTCTTACCAGCCCAGATGAGGGTTGATACAAGGAGGTAAATGTAAAACAGAACTTCCTGTTTGGTTTTTCTCCTCATCTTTAAAACAAAGATGTTAATAGTATGTTGCAGGAGAAAAGATTTTCACAAGTATTTACATCTTAGATGCAGCCAGGTGTGTACCAATACGGATATTTATACTGTAAATAATACAATATGTTGAAGTGATCTACTTACTTATTTATATTTTGACTTACAACAACCATAACATTAGAGAAGTACTTCACTGTAGTTATTGTGCTGTCAACTCTTTCAAACAATTAAAGGCAAGTGACTAACTGCAGCATCTATAGCAATAACAATAACCTCTACGGCTTTCTATGCAAACTTTTGGATTGTTTATTAAATGATGGAGAGATGAGCGTGAGCTGAGTCCAAATGCAGTAATCTTCTAAATCTCATTTATCTGATACCGAGGCAGAAATTATAGATGTACGGCCTAATGTCTTTTTAGTGTGGGCTGTTAGTCACCTGAACTATTCAGCATTTTAAGGACGCATTTTCCTAAATGACCAGTCGGTCATTTGTTAAACTAATTACAGCCGATGTCTTCGTCTGCGCAAACACACATTACAGATGAGCTGGCAGGTTATGTGGGGACAGGCGCTGCCGGCCCGTATAATCTGCAGCTTTGTCTATGTTTGAACTTGCTTAGAACTCAACTTGTTGTCAAAGAAATAGTTGACGATAAAGAGATTCAATCAGGCGCTCCGGCTGTTTGGCAGCTCAGGACAGTCAAAGCGACATTCGGAGAAAATTGGCAATACTAATTATTCTGAGCATGCAGGGGGGGCGACACCCTTTTCCTCACTCTGGTGGAGCACGGCAGCCCAGCCCCCGTCGGAGCTGCCTAATAGATACCCTTGATAAAAACATACACAACCGTAGGACTGCCTGTGACGAGAACTCCCTCGACCTTAATTAGCTGTGTTCATGGCAACGCATGAACCCATTACGGAGATTTTAAAGCATATCCATTTCATCTCTCACCATTTGTCTACACCCGGGCTAATGAGAGCCAGAGAGAACCGTGGGAGGAGGGGTTGTTTGGGAGCTGGGAGTGTGTCACCAACCAAAGAAGTGACAAACTAGAAGAACTTGAGAGTACTTACTGTCTCGATTTGCAAACCTGTAGTCACCTTAACTGACTCGGGGAATTTGAAACCTCACACATTTCTTCAGAATTTTACTTGCATAACGCGGTGCAGCAATTATGTGGATTAAATGCACAACGCTCTGATTTGCTGAATATTAATGTCAGTATTGTAGGTTTTTCTATGGATTCGTGCACACGTGTGTGATTCTAAATGTGTAAATCAGGCAGAATAATGATCCAAACGCTCGTGCAAAGCTCTGCAGTATTTGCACGGATGTGTGAGTTTTTGCCGTGCGTGCATGTGTGATGCAGAAGGCAGATGCTCGACAACCATCCCCATATCAAAGCAGGTGATACTTCAGCTGGAGATCTCTCCCCCAGGGCGGAGTGAGCAGAGTTGACCCGAGCGTGGCCCTCCATTGCATTCCTTTGAGTACACTCCAGCCATGATAACACTTCACCGACCTCTTTCATCTGTCAACACTGAGCTGTGGGGATGCTAACTTTGCTTCCTGTTGCTAGTCAGAAGAGTGTTTCTTGTGGATTTTGGAGTCTTTAGAAAAAATTGAAATCGCGGATGTGCGATAAGACTTTCATTTTTGCTTACATCTTTATGTTAAAAAAAAAAAAAAACAGTCACAAAGAGAGCAAGCGGTGCCTCTGAACAATATACAGTTTAAGTGTCGGGCTAGAAGGTACAATTCTTTCCATCTTCAAATACCTCGGTGTCTTCTTAGACTCAGCGCTGTGCTTCAAAAGACACGTTGTTGCAAAAACAAAATTCAACCTAAACTACTTTTTTATTTATTCAATAATACCTGACACTTGAAGCTGTGAAGATGTTCCTTGTATAGAACATACTGTATATTTACTTAGTCTCTTAACACAGATACAATATCAAAGCCTGTTCAATCTGTATAGAAACAAGCTCTCGAGGTCCTGGATAATAAACCTACAAGCTATCACGTAATTCCTGCTGTAGATATAGCCTCCTCTGCGGGGAAAATCTGATCAAACTTCACAATGCTTGTTTAATATAAGAAATTCTCAATGGATTAGCCCATCTCTCGTTTACATCCATCTTTCAGAACAAGAGAGTAAGAGGAGACGGAGCTGATGGAGAGAAAAAAAAACATATTTTCCAGCAAGAGCACTCCATTCCTTTTAATCTCAAAACTTGGCTAAAAAGCAACCAGACCTGCAATTATAGTCACGACTTGCCGTATGTTCTTTCCTTCGCTTTTTGTCTGTTTGTCAGATTACATTTCCTCCTGTTTTACTGTCTCCTGTAATGTGATTTCATGTTGTCATGTTTCATCTGTTTGTTCTGATTATCTGCTGAACATTGTTTTGCATGAATTGACTGCTTTTAAAATGTCCTACTTTGCATGATATTGCTTTGCTCCTCTAACCTCGTTTTTTTTTTTTCATCCTACTCAACTGTTGCATGTTTTGCTTTCTCCTGTTCTAATGATACGTGGTGTGTGTTTTAAAAAGGTCCAGTGTGTAGGATTTAGTGACGGCTAGCAATTAGGTTGCAGCCAACTAAATATCCCTCCGCTCAATCCACCATTACCGTTAGCATAAACACATGAGATGACTTGCATATTGGATCTCTAACAGCTAACCAAACATCAGGCCGAGGGACAAAGGTTGAAAATGAGCCTTTCGGCACATTAATCGTGACATTTATCAATGTGCATTGTCCTTGAGAAGATGTAGATCAAACACAATAAAGAACACTCTGCTGGTCAAAAGTTTGGGGTCACCTGCCCAAAAAAAAAAGCTTGTTCTTCGACAGCCTTGTTCAGCTCTCAGCCAGGACAAGATGGGAGGACAGCTCCGTATTTGTCATGCATTTAGGCTGTAGAAAGTCCTCTTCACAAATATATGTTATTTTGTATGAAAGGGTTTGTAAAAAACAAAGTTGTGCTCCGTACATGGAGAACAAAATGCTGTCCGACGGTCAGAGACGGACAGCTGACAGGGCAGAAAGAGAAAAAGATCTGCCTGAGCCACAGTCAAAGAAGAATAGAAGGAATCACCAGTACTTAAAATAAACTGGAAGCTTAGCATCAAAAAGGTGAATTTATAAAGAAATAAGTTCCTGTTTCTGTGTTAACAGTTGCAGAAGTAACAGTATTCTCCCCTGACATGTGACACTGTGGTGACGTTGACTAAACAGTTGTATTCAAGTGATTCTTCTTCTTTTGGGGCCAAAAAAAATTAAAATATTAGTTCATAAATTGACTGAATTATACTCTTTTTGTCTCTAATAGTCATCATTGAAGGAAAGAAAAAAACATCAACCTACCAGGTGACCCCCAGACTGGCATTGTAGATCCAAAACAGAGATACCTTTAGCAGTTCAAACAAATATATTTGCTTGAAATCTGTTCTTGCAATTGCTACAAAGATATTAACAGCTGTTGATACCAGACACAGAAGTCCGGAAGTTTCTCCGTCTGACAGGAAATGTTCAAAAACCCAAATCTTGGAAATAAACTTGAGCTGCATTGACTGTAATGGAATATGACTGACAGCACATGATTTTCTGATTATATGCTTGACAGCTTCCACTTATTGAAAATGATGAGGACAGATGTTTGCTCTGAATCACATCAATTAGGTTTTGACTTCATGAAAACGAGAAATTAATTGAGTGAAGTGAAATATGGAAAAAAGATTGTTTTCTTCTTAAAAGCCGTGTGTGTATATTTGACATAATGGCAGGCAGGCATGGTCCTTTACACGGTCCATCTTTCACATGAATACATTTGGTGTTAAAAGTCTCTTTATAAATGGCGCTGATTTTTTTTTTTAATAAACTGAAATGCAACAACTATAATTACTGACATTGGTGGAATCAGACGACTCTGCATACTAAACATGTGATTCATGATCTTAGAGTTTTTACACATTTTGTGTAGGTGTAATACTACTTTTATGAATTAATGACTCAAACATTTTAGGGGAAAACTGTGTACAAAACTGCACTAAAAATGGACGATTGTGGTGATTTTTCAAACCCTCCTTTATTTTCACAATTAGCTACAATTCTAAACAGCCAGCTTGCTAAGAATATGTGATTCAAACCTGTTAGTTTGTCAGATTATATGTCCATGTCAGTGAAAATCTTTGATGTTTGATCATAAATTTGTGGTTAAACTATCTTTGTCCATAAATCATCAACAATTTAATAACTTCCCTCAGGGAACACATTAAATGTGAGTATTGATACAAAGTAAAATTAAACTGTCTGCTTTTGCACAACAACATAATGACAGATTAGAAGACAAGGCCTCAGCAGATGGAGCCTCATCAGCAGCTTGAAAATTAGTTTTCAGATCTGTTTTACAAAATCTCATTTGAAAAAATGTGATCTGCAAAGAGAACTTAATATTGCCAAAGTCATGAATTTGTATTGAATAAAAGAACATTGAACAAGACGTAATAAAGTAGCATCTCTGGAAATACAAACGCATACCTGCGCATCATTAAAACAAATAGCAAACAAAGTAAAGAGTTGTGAGTCTAAATTCAATCCTGTAACTTTTGTCACCAAATGGACCAAACTGTGACTACTGTACCAACACACACATGCATGCTAGAATGCCTGAGTGGCACCGCTGGCCAGGTTGTTTGAAGATAAAGGTGCTCCGAAAAAACATGCAACACCCTCGGCACAGAGCCTTTGGGTGCCCCGAGATGACACCGCGGCTCGGAGGCCCCCCCCCCGCCAGGAGAGCTCCGACAATCAATAAGGATGGGCAAGTATGTAAGACTGGTGGGTGTCAGGTGGGTAATTTTGTTTACCTAAGAACTTTGTCTGCATGCGGTGCTGCTGTGATGATTATGGGGGTTATGATTGTTGTTATCCACGGTCATTGTGCTCAACCCACTGTCAGTTTCAATTACCGCTGTCTGCAGCTCCAAATCCTCACACAAGCTGTACAGCCCCCCTGACAGTCTTATTACCGTTAAAAGAAAATCCATACACATCAGGTTCTCTTTGTGTCTTTCCTCTCTAAACAGAGCATGACGGGGAGGAGAGGGCAAATTCATGTTATGCCTTGTGGGTCATTAAGGCCCCCATGTGAGGATTGACTCTCTTCCCTTCAGGTTTTGAAAGACACAAACGTCTCTCGGGTTGAGGATGAGCAATTCAAGTTTTCGAGTTCAAGTAGTGCGCCTTTGATGTGGAGCAGCGGCGCTGGCGAGGCACTGTAGCGTGGGCCTGGAGTGGCAGGTGTGCGGAGGTGAGCTTGCTGACCTCTCAACAGACACGGGATCTGCCTTCTGTAATTGGTCTCTGTTCCATTTACTTTTCTATTTTTTTTATTTATCTATTTGTCTGCCAGTCTCTTGACAGACAAAGACATGTTATTGATCTGTGCTTTAAGGATATAAAGGACATGTGAATTCAGCACGCAGTACGAGTCCGATGCGCAGTGAACACTGTGAGCTATCCAGGTGATTCTTGTTGAGCACCACAGACGGCTCATTCCTCAGAGGAACAGCGAGCTGCATGCTAATTTGTCATAAAGTGTGAAATATGAAACAAGGTGGCCAGACATTTCCATATGCTGCGGCAGTAACTGTGGAGCAATCACAGGATATAGCTATTCTACGCTGGCTTATACCCCTTTTAGGACACTTGTAAGCACAGGTACAAAACATGCGCCACCCTAATTAAAGCCAGGAGTGTTTTTCTATTGGGTATTTGTAGGATAATGAACTCCACATCCTCACATGGAGGACAGGATTTTTTTTTTTTTTGTTCTCCAAAAAAATTGAGAAGGAGTCAGGTTTTGTTTTTTTCCACTGAAATGAATTAATTGCATTTGTGTATTTTGCCCTTAGGCAAGGTTCACCCACAACGGTTTTATCCTCATACAGAGTGGGGGACATATATAATGCATGCGCTTCGGATTGCACTTACACTAGAATAATATGGAAAGTAATTATAAGGGAATAATTTTAATTCAGGGCGCTTATCACAGCAGGGTTTTTGAAAGTGGCGCAGACAGGGATGATGGAAAGGGAAGGTGTGTGGAACAAAGGGGGCGAGTAAGGGAAGAGGCAAAGGAAAAGAAGACAGATAAGGTGGGATTGGTGCTGTCAGAGTGTCACATCGAAGGCAGGTGGAAATGATCCTGCTCCACAACAGACACACAAGTCTGCATCCTGCTGGTGAGACTGACTGTATTTAACACTCCGAAACATATTAACGACTATTTTTAAAACAAGATCATTCCAGCATTTTAAATAGAAGCATACATAAGAAAGGTCCCCGATTAATTTCTACCTTTCAAAACAAGGTACTTCACAGAAATAAATGTGTTTTGTTTCCCCCAAGCAGCTCTTAACCAAGTCATTATTTCTTCATCCATTCACAATTGGCTTCCCTCAGTTCCCCCGAGAGGATTGCAATTATCAAGGTGCATAGCTTTAGATGCCCACTTTTTAGACACATTAACACTAACGTGTGTCAAATAACAACAACAGCAACAATAAATCCCCAGCGTCACAGGGTCTGATATTAAATCAAGTTGCTCGATCAAAACTTTATTTTAGCTTCTGTGAAGCAAATGTATAACATATCTGACAGAGTAAACTGTAAAAGCTATGATGCCAACTAGGTTAGCAATGAATATAAGCATGACTTCCCAGTAAATAGCCTCTGGCTGTGTTTATAAGTGGATCTGACATTCTTTCACTTGAACGCCTCGGTAATCACTGAGTACTTTTTCAAATTTCATATTAGTGTAATGTTACAGTCACATGTTTAATCTTGAGAAAGGATATCCATCCTGATTCAAGGCCTTATGTCCTGTGCTAAAAAGTTGCCTGTGCCCTCGCTGATGAGTCAAGCAACAGCGAAAAGGGAATTACAGGTTCAGATCCCCTGGCAGTGTACCTTGGCCCTGTTAGGGAAGAACATGCTCCACTCTACTGCCCATTTACTTCACAGATATGAGCTGCTCAGCTTTTACTGAATGTTTACTCCTCAGGGAATTGGCTCCATCCTGTTAAAGTTCAGGTCACTTCTTCCTCAGCTCAGTTGCTGCTGCTGCTGCTCTTCCGCCACTTTAGTCACCTTCCTTTTCCACACAGCGCATCTAAACCTGGATAACGTCAGTATTACCCTTCAGGGCTGATCAAAGTCCCGAAATTTTGAGTGTCTACATGAGCAGGTTTTGTGTTTTCAGGCACAGAGGTTGTGTTAGAACAATAACAAAAAAGGTGCGAAAAGCAATGAAAGCACTTCACTTTCCCTCTCATGCTTTGGCACGTTGTGTCCTTCAGTTCCAAAGTTGCAACACAATTACATGAAATCCATGTCTTTTGACAAACTATTATCCGGTGATTTTTCCAATCATAATCAAAATTGTTTTATTTTATTCACCTTGATTAGAACAGGTGCACACACATGTTCTGGTTGGGTTAATTGATAGAAATGCTGAGGAAAATCGCAGATTGAAGACAAAAGAAAGAGTGAAGTCTGTTAACAAGGGCTTTTGTTCCACTGGAGGTGGTGCCTTCACTTATCCATGTTGCCCTAACCTTGTGTTCAAGGAGATTGTTAGGGCCAAAGCTAGCCTGAAAGGAAAACATGCAGACTTCTTGAGTCCTCTTTATATTTTTTATGCTTGAAAAAATTGTCAAAAATCTGTCAAAAGACATGGCAGTGAAGACCAGTGTTTTTTTTTTCTTCTTTTTTTTGTATTAATGCAAATACAACATTATTTATCATAATGTATCAGGTTAATGCAACACTTAGTTTGATCTTCAGAAGGGTTAGTGCATTTATGATGCAGTAATTTGCATGAAATAAAAATGTGTATTGTTAGTTATCATCTGCGACCCCAGGAGAATTCAGCGGTCCCAGTCCTAAAACATGAGTGAAGACATTTGCACCATATGAACTTACTTACTTTTCCTGTAATATTGAGATTCATCCTTGAGATTTATGCTAGTTAAGTAAGCTTAAAGTCATCAAGACGCTTTAGATGAGTAGGATCTACCATCAAAATAGGAATAATCATTGAATAGCTTCAAAATATTCCCTTTTGCTTACCTGCTGAACGGTGCATTGATTGAACTCATTGATCAACGTCGAAGAGATCCTCCTCTGACTTCAGCTGGTCTGCACAGAGATCCTCCTTCACTCATTAATCGTTCGCTGTGCTCATTCATAATCCCATGTATTAATTTGTTTGTCTGTTAGTTATTAGTTGTGTGTATGGTTGGTGGTTTAATAAGCTCTCTTCTTATAAAGAAATTGATTATGTTGTTTTGCGTGTGCAACATTATGCTCACTGGACACGACGTAAGAACTCAGTAGCCGCCGTCAGAATTTAATTTAATTAATTCATTATTTATCAACCGTCAAGCGGCTACATCCCCTCCGGAGATTTCAAAAGGTGCAAGTCAACCCGCCCCAGCCCTCATCACCTTCTGCATGTTGAAAGGATTATCGCGTACTGCTCACTACCCGGTTCGGTAAATGCAACGCGACCGAAGAACACAGGCTCAACAGGAGAGTGTCGACAGCGAGCAAGCTCTTTGGTGCCCTTCTCCCCTTCCTGCTGGAGATTTACCATCTACTCTGTGTTCACGGAGCCTCCGGCATCAGAAAGGATCCCCACCACCCTTCCCACAGTCTGTTCCCCCCCTCCTGCCGTCTGGTAAAGAGGTACAGGAGCATCTGTGCCAAATCCAGCTGAACGCTAAATGTAAGCAGTCAGCACCGCAAACAGCCACCGACCCAAACCCCCTTTCTAGGTTTTTAGTTCAGTTTTAAAAAAAAAGTTTTTTAGTATTGTTTGCAAGAGATTTTTTTGGGACACTTTTATCCTTTCTCGTTGCACTGCTGTGTGCTGGAAGGAACAGCGTTTTGTATTTTTATGAATGAAAGTACGCAAGATAATTACAATAAATTAAATCTTGAATACACACAACTTGTTAGTTTATCATCGACATTGGTTATTCAGTTTCTCTCAGTTGAGAAACAACATTGTCTCATAAAATATGTTTTCCCTTATTAGATTTCACTAATGCAAGAGTGCAGTGGGAGCCCTCTCCATCTCTTCAACCTGATGGTAGAGAAAATCCCTATAAGAAGGGTTTGAAGGATTTCAGACGACAAAGCACATCACAGATTTAACAGGTGCAGTCAGTCTGCAGGTTCAGCCTGACATGTGATGTGTGTGTCTGCAATTCATTAACGTTAAACACCAGGCTCATGGTTGACATTAGCGAAAAGAACAGCCGACTGACGGTTGTTGCTGCTCCCTGACAACAAAGGAAGCGGCAGCATCTATAGGTTCTTGGCTCTGTTCCTGACACTGATCATGTGCGCGGACATAAATCCATGGTGAATCCACAGCCTTCCCTCTTGGCCCCAGCAGGGAGCACATGTCACATGCAGGCTTTTCACACAGTCTGCTGGACAGGACCGTCAGTCACACAGCAACTCGACTTAGTTACTTCATCATGCCATGAAATGTTACTCGTGGGACAGCAACACTTGTCAAAGTGCATATTGTGAGAAAACTCCCGCGGTCTTATGATTTCGTGACCTTTCTAGAATGTGCCTCGTTTAAGTAACAGGGTATTTTAACAGTGACTGCGAAGTTTGGCTCCTTTTTTATATAAATGGGAAAGCAACGAGAGGCTATTTCCATGACTGCTTTGACTAAGTATCCCTTCCCCGACGTTAACTATACATATGTATAGCAGGACATCATTTTTAAGAGTGGGTTTTGCTTTTGTGTCAAGAGGGTTCGTGGGTTTCTAAATCAAAATCCACTATTCACACATTTAAAAGAGAATAAATAGATACCGAGCCCCTCAGTACATTTGCCTGACTACACTCATGGCTAATATTATTTGACGTTTGATCATAGCTACATTTTCTCTTCACTCCTACATGGTGTGAATCAATTAGCCAATGAGGTTGGATCATTTGGCTCTGAACAGATTAGGCCTATGAATACCTTTAAAGAAGAGCTAGGCTCAAAGAGGTTGGTCAAAAGGGTTAATCAGGACTAACCTGGTTCTCTAAATGGCACATAGGTCAATTGCCTGGTCGGGGAGGACCGATTACATTTCTGCAATTTTTCTTTAACAACAAGAGCCAGTTTGGAGACCACACTTGAATGTGGGCTGATGCTAAAATCCATTTCCACTGGAGCTGGAATGACCTCCCAAGGACACAATGGCTCTCTATTAGAAGCACTCTGGTGCTATAACAGTGGGTTCATACAATGAAAACACAGCGGGGGCTGTGTGGCTGCAATCTAGGCGTGAAAGGGGGCCAATTCTGCTGTCCGGCTGGCCGTGGAAGTGTGATACAGTCAAAGAGCCTTGTCTCTTTCACTGCATGAACCCAGTGATGGCAGCCATTACAGGTGTTATATAAGAGAGACAGCTCAAACTGCAGGGCTACTGAGAAAAAGCAAAGTTTGATCATCATCAGACATCAATAGAATATTTGGCATTGTTTACAGTGGATATTTATCTTAGTTCATGATATTATTTGGAGAATTTATCATCTTTATACGTCTACGCCAATTTTCTTCCTCCCACAAAATATCACGTATACCCAAAAAGTTTTCGAGGAATGTATTCCTGAAGGTATTCAAATTTTAATTTTTAGTCGAATAAAGATCAGCTTCTCTATTACTTTAAGTTAAAAATAAAAAAGTTTCACACGGATGTCTCTATCCATACTTTTTCTATTTGCAGGTAAATTGTGCAGCTTCTGACACCAGCTTTATCTGAATGCCTGCAGGTTCCCTAAATTTAAATTTGCTGTTTATATCTGTGTGTTGTGTTGGTCTATGTCAGGGATATGTTAATTGACTTTCAGCTGCTGGTTTTGTGCCTTTTTCTGAACGAAAAAAAATCGACTTTCAGCTTTTCGTTCAACCGGGGTTTCTTTTTTAGGTGTCTTCCACCTCAGAAGTAAATCTGCTTTGAGATAATTCCATCCAACTTGAAGGCAGTGCATCATTAAAGCCGAAGGCTTTGCAATTTAATTTCAAATTTCGGTGCAGTCCTGCCGACTAATCATCAAACAAAACCATGTCAAGTATAATTATGGTGTGTAAAACATGGGTTAAACTGATCTTAACCCAGCCAGTGAGCATATGAGTATTTCAGGTCATTTAATTAAACAGAGACGGCGTTTGGACAGAGTGAGAATGAGAAAAAGACAAATTCATGTGGGTGCAGATATCATACATAAAGAAGGTCTGAAAGGAATTACTCATTTAAATTTGTACAAATAAGACAAAATGAGAGGCGGCCTAAACGGAGTCAGCGATTCGCTCACCCTCCCAACACCAATACTGGTTGGTCAGTGGTCCTCTGCCCTCTGAGTGTCTGATAAAAAAGGCACCAGGCACTCAACTAACTCCAATTCAAACAGTCATTATCAGACCCTCAAAGCAAGGGACATAGTATTAAGAGCATAATAGACCACGCCGGGAGATGGATGGGTCAAACAAACAGGACTTGTCCAAGAGGCCGTTCTTCGCGTCCCAGGCAAAACTAAAGACTAACATTGACATTGGGCTTGTTCGAGATGAGCTGTGTCTCGCTGGGAAAGTGGACGAGAGCGAGCGAAGGCGGCAGCATCCTCTTTTGAAGATCAGGGCCACTGACCAAGCGTCAGTGTTTTGACGAGTTGAGCGAGAATGTGTTGGATCAAGACGAATATCGAAACATAGATTCTTCGACGTCTTGACACACCTGCAAAATGTGGAACTGCAAGTGCAAAGCGGCGCCCCGTTTCTGTACTGTAACATACAGTAAAAGCTGCGGTATATTCATGAAAGGACGTGCCCACCGCTCGGCTGCTCTGCCCCATCCAATGCATTATCCTAGCGTGAAGATGGACAGACAGGACGCGGGATCTGGAATATTATTGAGACCGATTGTGTGTTAAGGCCTTTTGGACTGGCTTCAGGAGCCGGCCCGGACACAGCTTCGCAGCTGATCAGTGATACTGACAGAGGAGAGAGGGTGTGGAAGCGAGCTGCAAAAGGTCAGGATATAAAGAGTATCTCTCATTCTTATTGTACAACCAATCAGCTTAGCTCCGCTGCCCTTTCCCGCCTGTCAGTCGTAGATCCAGCTTTGTTTTGATACCGCAACCTTTGATGTCGTGAATTACACATACGCCATCCGTAATGGCGGATGCAGTAGCAATTAGGACCAAATTACAATCGCTGTTTGAGTTGAGGTAATGGAGCCCAACACAAATTCTAATTACCTGTGATTAAACGCCACCCTGTCTGTGAACGGCCATATGGTATATTGTGAAGTTCAAAGGTTATATTTGTGATATCAAACATGCTGCATGATGGATTACGTCTGGTAAAATGACAATTAAAGAGCAGAGATGACATTTGGTGGGTTGTTGTGCGTCGGTTCTCCAGAGGTAGTATCTTGAATTGAATTTACATGCAAGATTCTCAGTAATTACCTCATTGAGAGAGAGAGAGAGAGAGAGAGAGAGAGAGAGAGAGAGAGAGAGAGAGAGAGAGAGAGAAAGAGAGACTGTTTTAATTGGATATTTGGCCCCTCTGGATGTAGACTGAACCATGGAGCAGCATCATTATAGTCTCTCATCAGATTCTAATTTGAACCCTGAATGCCCACTCCCCACTGCGCTCCAGACACTTAAAAGTGCAGACAGGTTGCTTAAATCTTGTTTTAATCTATATTTAAAAACAAAAGTAAAACAGTTTTTTTTTTTTTTACTTAATTAGGAGGTAATTCCTAATGCAGTGTGCACACACCTTTTCACGTCACGTCTTTTTCAAACAGGTTGGAAGTGCTTTACAGTGTCATAACTTTGTCAGTGCCAAAGTTTTGTCTTCTGAATTGGACCATTTTGTCACATTAGGTGTCCGCGAACTTTGTCACCGGCCACGCCCATGTAGTATTTCCCCGTGTGCATAAACAATCGTATTCCACCCAACCGCTGTCCTCCATGTGGCCGAACCACCGAGCTGTGAGGATGTTTTTGATGCTGGTGGGAGATGATGTGGACTCACTCGGAGCCCCTGAGGCTGTAAGAACACTGCTCAGACGAACCCTGTCAACTCCATTACCTGCTGATGTGAAACGACCTAATGACCTTTGAATGAACAGCCACGTTTAAAGCCAGCAGATCACTGTAGACCCAGTCAAGGATGGCAGACTTCAGAACTGGGGGAAGCATTGATCAGGAGCAGAGATGCTAGAATAATACAGATATAACAGATGAACTAAACATTACTTAATCACACATTTCATTATTTTTCCATAATGCATATCCGAGCGTCAGGTTTATCCTGCAAAATTAGTTTTTATCAACTTAGAGATGAGGCAGACCGTAGATTCCTCCAATCAATATGCTATAGGTCAGCCAAGAGTCTTGTATCGGTACAATCGATATTTGCACATCAAAGGACGATGCCATTGTACACACTTAACAAGTGCAAAAAGGCCAAATCCTGGAGGATCAACCCAATAAGTAGGTCAGAAAAACACTCAAATTGGGTCAAACGATAATGTGTCTGGATAAAATTCCTTTTAAAAATGCAGCGCATGTTCATTTATGTTTACAATGTACTTGTTCTGATCAATGTTCCAACACCCCTTCCATTTAAAGAGCTGCAACTGCACCCGGCAGGGGAACCACCTCATCCTGTGCGGAATCTGTAATTTCTTTCCACAATTCAGTATTTCTTTGCAGAAATCCATCTCCTCTGTTGTGAGGAGGCAGCAGGTTCAGAAATGATGATATATGTTTTGTCTGCCTGGACGGCACAAACAGCTGATCATCGGAGACTGATAGGAAGGAATCACACAGAAATCTTATCGGAGCTGTGTTTTGCAGATACGGTGGGCTTGCTGTGTTATCTGCACACAGCGCAGGAGAGCAGTGCATTTGCTCTGCCTGCGCTCCCTGGGCACAGAGATAATTTCAATTCCCTTTTCAGGATTCAAAAGCGTCAAACTTTTAGGTCTGTGTAGGTGTATATGTTCACATTCAAACTTAGATTTCTAACTAAGGGTTTCGGGGCCTGAGAGGCGCAGAGCGACAGGCTGCTCTTGAACATGTTGAGATACTGGAAATGAGGGCGGCTGGATCAATCTATTCCGTTTCTAATACCAAATAAGATTGATACGATCAAAAACAAGCTCTGTGGGGGCACAGCCTGGTGTGAAGTGGTAAGGAGGATCTGTGTAATAATGGAGTTGCAGCAAATGTAATATTACAAGTGGAAAATAATCATTAATTATGTACTTTGTTAGGCAGCGCATGAAAATGATTGTTGAATATTTTTCTCTTCAAGACCAAAGTGATCTAATATATCTGATGATGATTACATTTACATCTGGAATTGGATTAAATATTATTTTGCTAAACATTTCAGAGCATATGTCTGGTCATGTACATTATGACAGTGAATAGCATGCTTGTTATATATTTCTTATAAACAGTAATTTGGCTGATAAATTTTGGACATGTTTGTGAACACTCATACCTTCCATTTCCTTGCAAAACTAACCTTAGGCTAGAATTACTATAACTTCATCTCCCCTACTGCACGTCATAAAAAACATTTAACGCAATTTACCAGTGTTCTTTCCTGTCAATTTGCCTCGGAGCACATGAATAAATGTCACGCATGATGAGTCTTGTTGGAGGTTGAGTAGGAGACTGAGATTGTGGCCCCAACGTTAAGTGCAGATGCGTTCCGATTCTACAAGCTGATACTTATTCACATACATATGTTTAGCTTTTTGATTTGTTTTTATATGTATTTATAGAACAAGGTTTCACAATTTTTTTTTCCCCTTTGATTTGTTGTTTCTCAGTCTGCCCTTGAAAAGCCTCTCAGTGTGTTTGAGTAAGATCAAAGATGAGTTCAGGGAGCATCCATGCAGATTGGATTACACCCGAAGAGACAGAAATCTATAGTGATAAAGGAAGTGATCGTGAAGTTAACTGTCCTTGTATCTCCCCGCACAAAGAATCCAAGTGGCTATGCATGCACAAGGTTGCTTTTTGCACGCACCCCATCAAAAACGATCAATCACCTTCCTGGAACATTCTGAGGAGGCAGGACGTTTCAGAGTGATGGGCTGGTGGCTGATCCACGGCATATGGAAAATCCAATAGATTGGGATTTTTGGGGATTTCAGCGGCTCTGTGTCAAGGCTTGTGTCATAGACTCTTTATTAGGCTGCCGGCCATTGTGACTTCAGTATGTGGCGTTAGTGCATTATGCTGAAATGTCAGTCATGCGGTGCCGCTCCTGGACTTGTGCTTTTCCAGCATATGTGGCAGCTGAGCATACCATCGTCACGGCGTTGCATCCATAGCAACGCCGAGGCGAATGGCATGTGGCCTTTTATGCCAGGAGACACTTCATAATTAGGGCATCCAGACAAAAATCTTGATTTAGTAGCACCTGACATAAGGCTGGCTGGTGTCAGGTGCTACTGCCTGGTGTTCCCTGTTAAAGCTCTGCAGAGGCTTTATAATGGACTCCCATTGCTCCTGAAGCTGCCCCGCAGGCTGTCTACCTTCTTTATTAGCCTTTCTCCCAGCTAGTTGTACTATATGTTAAAGTTCATCATAAAGAAGGTATTATTGCATAAAATTCATGCAGCAGACGTCGCCGCAGCTTTGTACTCCTCTGCAAACAACAGTTAGAATATCCTGATCGTTAATAATGTGTAACACCATTAGTGGAGGTTCAGTCATTTAAACGCCACTAAATTTGAAAGATAAGGTCTCGGAGAGAATACACAATGTGCGAAGTGAAGCCCTGTCAACCTGAGACGATCATTATCCTGCATTGTTTGATTGGTCTCTTAAAAATGTTACGTGAAGGAAAAAAAATATGGTTACAGCCCAGTTTTTAGAAGCGGCCTAATAATGTGGAGTACGAGGCCCGGAGGATAACCCTGCCTCTTTAATTGTGTTGTTAGCAGTCTGTTGAAATCCTTGGCCAATACTCAAGGTTGCAAAATGCTAAGGTATGTGTAATTTAATGTAGAACATTTCTATTCAGATACCGGTGCGACGCCTTTGGTTACACAAGGTCTCTGGACATCGAGATTGGCAGTCACAGCCTGCAGCACGGCTCAAGGGAATCATTGATTCCTTAAACCAACCCAAAGATAACTGGAAATTAGCATATCTACTTAATTACCTTAATCAGCCAGCACTCATTTATCAACCTAATGTCTAAATTACTTTTTGTCAAGCTAAATTAATTTTTAATTGCACTCTGACCTTTAATGCTGCCCATGTTCCCCCTCCGCCTCCCCCCTCCCTCCTCCTCACACAGACACCTTCTGTTTCACAGAAAATCAGCACAACAGCTCAGTTTGTTACAAATTGACCACATTATTAAGCAGATTTCGTCTCACGTCTTATATTTCTACGTGTTTCTCGCATTTTGCAGCTCTCCTCCATTTGGGATCCCTTCGTACGTTCATACTTTGGGTTTATACGAGAAGATAATTACTTTTTAACAATGTGCTTTCAGTGTGTGCCTCCCCACATGCCCAGCGGCAGTCGTGCAGTCGGCTGTTTCTGGCTGCTTCCCCTCTGAGCGCTCGTACGCCAAACCCTGAAGATGGTCTGGAAGAAGGCTAATTAGTCCATGAGTGGCACTGGTGGTCCAAGAGGATTTCGATGCTTCGGAGAAATGTTTACTCAATTTCAGATTAATATAGCCATGCATTTTCAATATTTATACCAAAAGAAATCACGAGTGGGGGGGGGGGGCATAATTAAAGGAGATTATTTTGCTCTCTAAATTCTCATTACCAGACAAACCGATTCCATCGGTCGTTTGAATCTATTAGATGATCTAATGTTTTCCGCGAAGGAAAAGGGTGAAGATCAACGTTACATGAAACACTGGCAGGCGACAGCCGAGTACTAGACGGGCTTTGAACGGATACACGCCTGTCACTCAACCGCGATGGCTCTAAGCTATGAAATGCATATTGTGTGACCCGCGGAACATCTAATCAGAGAGCCGTTCCCAGCCGGGCATGAAATAAGGCTGCTATCTGACAGAGAGTGTCGCTCCTCAAAGGCATGAACACTTGCATGACACTTTTTTTTCTCTCTCCGAGAGTCGAGTAACACTGAGGGAGATTGTGGAAAATAAAGTTTCTTACTTTCAAATGCGAGGCCAAGGTTGTGGAATAGGATAATCTGGTGAATACATGTTTTCCTTGAGCTGAAGACCACTGTTTTATATCTCACTCACCCACTTGATTTGTTAGAAGAAGAAGAAAAAAAATCAACTGAAGCTTCCTCTCGCATTTGAACAAAACTTTGAGATAATCCAACGATGAAAACTGTCTCATCTGCATTTATGATGCACACTCAAGCTTAATGAATGTGCGGGGTTATCGCCGAAATTCTATAGCGCTGAAGTGATGAAAGACTGATTGTTGAAAATGGGGAGAATAATTCTGAAGATGAACGGAAGCAGCTTGATATAGTGCAGGTTTGGACGTCATTAATCATTTAATATAAATGTAATTTCTATATTATTTAACATCAAGAAATAATTCACAACTTTGTTCAATAGACACATATAGACTGAACATAAAATATGTCATGTTAAATTTTCATTGTAATATCATACATAATTAAGGAATCCCATTACAGTGGAAGAGTGAGGACATTGAAGGAGTAAAACAAGGTTTTCTAAAATAGGACTTTTAGGAAAAAAATCACCAATCAGATTAGAAATTGATTTTAAAAGTCTAAACAATATTCTTTTTGACAACATTGTTCCCATCTCGGTTCTGCCCATGCCTCGTCTAAATAATGAATGTGTTGCTCTCTGTTGATGACAGCCTAATCAATGACATGGGGAGGATTTTGTTTTTGTCTTGGAGTACATGTGCGTGAGCCAAACTGTCACAACTCGGCGCACACTTTAAGGCCGGGGAGATGTTTGAGTGCACTGCAGCGTTGTTGGCACAAAGAGGGCACCATCTCTTCTATTGACAAGGATTATTTCTGTCAAGAGCAGCACTCATGGGCCTATCTAAAAGCCATGCTAATAAATGTCCGTCACAGCGACTATCCATCACCACGATCCAGTAACAAAGTGCTTACTGCACCATTGCTGAACTTAAGTAAACAAGCTCGCCTGGCTGGAAGACGCATGTAAATGAGAGGCAATAGATAGTGTGTGCATGAAAATGGATTTATTAAAAGTGCCCTCGCCCTCACACACACACACACACACACACATCTGTGCAAGTTCACACGTGCAACATCATGCACTTTCATGTAAATCTGCAGAACTCACAGATATCATTTTAGCTACTTTCTGTGAGCACTCTGATTGTGTTAATTACAGCTAATTGGCCGCCTCGCTCAGTCAATCCATCATTACCGGTTATTTGTTTATAACCAGATTCAATGAGCCTTCTGAAGTTACTGTAGCTTGCCAGGTATTGTGCTCTCTCAGCAGGTTGTCTGAAAAGGTTTTTTTAAAAGTTTTAGCATTGTTCATGCGGCAGAGTGGCGCCATGTGATCACAAATGGCTGGCTTATTGTTTTACTGACAGAAACTCTCAGATTTGGAGATTTGTGCATTAAATATGCAGCGTACTAAAATATTAAGGTGCTCTGCAGATGGCATAACGTCTGAACCTTCGAAAAAATAAGATTCAGATTTATTTTTATTTTCCATCCCTGTGTGACTGGCTTGAGCTATGCCTTGTGTACCTTGTGATCGGTGTTCCCTTTCTGTTTGCTTGTGCGGTGAGAAACTTTACGGAGAACTGACAGAGATTATTTGTTAATGTTTATGAATATGTGGCCAGTGTCAACTGTGGAAAATCTGATTGATGATAGTTACGGTGCAATTGCTCTAACCGAGTACCATTCTCCCTCTGAGATATGTTAAGAGATAGACAGCTGGATACATTAGCAGAATGTACCCTCGAGTGACATCCGAGATAGAGTACCTTGCCCTATTTCACTCAATCAGTCAGCTAACACATCCCTGTGGCAGATTAGTGTACCTAACTATAAATCCAACCTCTAGCTAACAGATTTGCTCACAATTCCAAGCTAAGAGCACTAAATCTAGCAAATTGTCAAAAAATAAATAGTTTGTGTTAGAGACTTTGTGTTTGCTTGCTCTGTGGAGGTGTGAAATTATGCATTATGCCACACTGGCAGAAACATTTTCCGACAGTAAAACACACAATGCAACACACATTCAGCGTTTTTCGCTTTGGGGAATTCAATAGCTGATTTCATTTGGAGAAAAGGTGACTTATTTTTGTCCACGGCAAACATGACTGCTGTCTCCAAACAGTCGGCCGGGTGTATGTCACTGTGTATGTTACATGTCTGACTTGTGTTGAGACCAGGTTTTGCAGGAGCTCCTCTGCTGTTGGTGAGAAGAAAAAAAAGGAGCAGATCTCCACCCGGCACAGCCCCTCATTCTGGATGAATGATCTACGCTCCCGACTGCCTGGCTCCCTCCATCAAACCTGGCCAACACTCATAATAAATGATAGTGGGGGACAATGCCCTATTTTCACGGCAGAGTCATCCGTCATGCCAGGCCAGACAAAGCCCCCAGAGTTTCATCATTTTCAACTATTGCTCACACCAAAGTAACAGAAAAGAAACCTTCTTCTGTTCAGTAATGGCTATGGGACGCCTTGAAAACCGGCTTAAACGTATTTACTAAATCACACACATTTTGTCTTCCAGGGTCTACCTGGAGTGGGATAAATGATCTGCTTTGATTATCAATCTCACTTAAAGATTTCGATGTAACCACCAGGATTTGTACAGCTTTTAGTTGCGAGGAGCTATTTGTCCTGCTGGTCAACATCCTATTACATGGCTTTTACATTTCATTTCATGTGTTAAACGCTTCATTAACCTGTAGATTATAATACATGACATGCCAAGTCAGACTCCTGATGCTTAATGTCAATTTGCAGGTTAATCAGGTCAGCTTGTATCATTTTCCAAAGCAGCCGAGACCCTGTGGGTTTGTCATAATTGTACACCAGAGATGCTGCCTCCACAGATTGCTGCTCAAACCCATCTCATCTGTGGCCATGAGGTCATAGCTACATTTCTATAATGTAAAGAAAAAGAAGCAGCTCATCAAACTAGGAGTTATTGTCCCCTTTAAAGCAACATGATAGGAACGGTCAAGGGATCATTTTAGAAGTTGACGGCTGTGGATAATCAGTATACATAATCTGCCACCGTTTGTAGTGCCGCTATCGCTTTTTTTTCCTGGATATTGAAGCTAAAATATGGTCGCTTGAAAGCAAACCTGGGATTTGTAGCTTGTGTGCATTTGTGGATTCATAAAGTAAAGAAGAATATATTTCCTCCTGAAACAAAGACACCTTCTACAGTCTTCTTGAAGCTTCCAGGCAAATATTTTTTGGGATTCACTGAACTAAGCAGAGTGCAAAATCAGTAAACATCCACACAGTTCAACAAGTAGCTTAATCAGACGTGCAGACCACCATACCAAGTCACAGCAGCGGCACTGATTGCAGGAGATGACCCGAACTTTACAAAAATGCTCCCATTCCTCACACTACTGCAAAAACAAGCTGACGTTACAATGGATGGACAGCCGTAATAACCTCAGGCCAGCGCTGTTGAAATGTTTAGATGTTCCCAGACAACGACTTGGATGTAAAACTGGAAAGAAGAAATGCTTAAAAACAGGATCAAATTATTCTGGAAGATAATGTTCATTAAAGAGAAATTGCTGTTTCAAAATATGACACCATCTACTAAATCTAAAAGACTAACGTAACCGTGTAATTCTCTTTTTTATTCGAGGCTGAACAAGATGGCTGAGCGGCTGATCGGCCCGTGGCAGAAGATATTGGTTGCATCAAAGCTGTTTTCCTTCTTTAGAAAATAAAAGGCTTTAATGGCTGACCAGTGTGAAGAGTGACGAAGGCCTAATGCATTTCACGGTCCATTTCACCCGTATGAGTACATCCATTGGCGACAGCCAACCATTTTTTATCAATATGATATTTCACAATGAGCGTGACATTTGATCTCAGACACACACACACACACACACTATACAAATCATTTTCACACTGCATAATGCCAAACATAAATAATCACACCAGCTAGCATTTGACAAAATATTTAAGTGCAATCTTTATGTACAGTCTGCTACCCACCCCTACCCCCCCCCCCCCCTCCCTTCAGGCCCTCCCTCCCTCCGCTTCAACCTGTTCTCCAGGTGATAGATACTATTTACATGGCAGAGGAAGCGCTCTGAATGCTATGAGTAAGGCACCTGGGCGCTGGCAGGCAAAGACAGAGTGCCTCGAGATAGAAAAGTAACAGCACTATCTATCTGGGTTATTAGAGTCCCCCCTCAGGATCCGTTTCTACAGAACACTGGCCATTATGTAGGCCACAGAGAAACAATGCAAGAAAAAAAAGTAACACAGCAGAGGAATTAACTCTGAAGCCCTGAACCTTGTGCATCCCAGCCTGCACATCCAGCTTCATCAGATAGGATAATGAGAGAAAGAGTCAGAGTGTTTGTGAGGGAACAAAGCAAGAAGTGACAGATAAATGTATTAGCACCTTTAATATAGGTGCAACGTCATGGCAAACACATTGCAAGTCATTATTACTCTGTCCTCGCTGGTTAGATAAAGCAAGTAACATTCATTGGGCTCAGTATCCTGAACACTGACGTAACCTTTGTTTCTTTGCCACTAGCAAACTGATTAGGGAAAAGGTTTTTCACACAAATGCATTGAAAGCGGTGCGGAATTATAACGTGCTATTGGCACTAAGAAAGAGGTTGGCATGAATCGAAAAGAGACAGCAGGAAAAATGAGAAGAGCATCATCAACAAAATAAATGTGTGTTTGTACCAATGTTTGCATGATGTCGCAGACCGAGACAGCAGCTGAAAGTCTGTAATTGATCATGTTGCAGCCTCCCTGGCTCCTGCTTTGAATGTTCAAAAGGATTAGTCTTCAGGTTGATGGATTAAAGCGAGGTGGGAGGGAAAGAAGGGGACCGTGAGGAAGGGGAAAAAAATGAAACATGTGTGCGTTAATCCTCCATTGGTTTGGTTGTGCAGAATAATGGCTAATGTAAGAGTAATTGTGTGCAAGTACCAATGTTAGCCGGCTTTGCCCCAGGCGCTTTTTCTTTCTCTCCCCAGCTCCTTACTGTTTACTTTTAACTATTGAATTAGTGGGTTAAAAATCTCATTAAGTAGCCTCCCTCTCTCCAGCACTCCCAGGTCTGCACACCTCCTTTTAATCAGATGGTTTTGATGCTTCATATAAAGAGTCTCCACAGTGACTTCAGCAGCCTTAACTCATCTACAATGCAATTACAGACATGCAGGTTAATGAAATAAGTGTATTGAACAAGCTAGTGTGTGGCTGGGATTCACTCACACGCACGCACACACACACACACACACACACACACACACACACACACACACACACACACAGTATTGGCAAACACATGCTCACACATCAAACTATCTTCACATAAATCACTTTACATTGAACCTCCTCCCACATGAACACGGATAAAACATGTCCTGGCTTGTGCATGTGCACGTGTTGATGCGTGCACACATGCATGTACACACTAACAAGTCAGCAAAGCTATGCTTAGACACAGACAAGCCAGTCATTAAGGGAGCATTTAATTAAGGCGGGGAATAAAGTCGGTCCATGTTGGAAGGACAAACATATTCTAATAAAGTTTGCGTGTGTGTGTGTGTGTGTGTGTGTGTGTGTGTGTGTGTGTGTGTGTGTGTGTGTGTGTGTTGCAGGAGGATCCCACAGCACTCTCATACATCAGGCGCGGGCTGCAAAGACCACGGCTCAATTTCGTAACCCAGCTCTTTCTATGCAGATTAAAAGCTCATTCATCAATTACCCTGCGCTCTCTTTTTGATTACGCGCGTCTTGTCTTCTCCTCTCTCCCCTCTCCCGCTGCTCCCCTTTGGGCTCTGTAATGCGCCAGGAACAAGCGTGCACCCATATCCTTAATTAAATCAATCTGCAGGGGGGCCAGCAGGTGCATCCACTCACCTTTGCTGCGACTCACGCAGGTCGACGCACTCGGACCGACCTTGGTCATGCTAATCTGTCGCTTCGTACCTGCTGGACCTGCAGACAGACACGGAGCGACTGGAGTCAGGTGTCGGGTGATGACAAAGAGGGTCACGGAGGACCCCTCTGCCGTGGCAGCGTGGAAGAAGAGCTGACGGA
Organism: Clinocottus analis; assembly: GCF_023055335.1. Lineage (NCBI taxonomy): Eukaryota > Metazoa > Chordata > Actinopteri > Perciformes > Cottidae > Clinocottus > Clinocottus analis. The sequence continues at coordinate 6,806,152 of NW_027175821.1, forward strand.
GAGGCAAACTCCTGAAATACAGTCACCTCTAGGACCAGCCTGGGTATGTATTGTATTAATTCGGTGATGCTCTTTTAATATAATTACATAACGATCAATCAGTGAATCAGAGTAATCAGTAAACCTGTGCACAAATAGGTTGTAACTTGACGTGAGCTCAGTTAGGTTTGGATTTGTTAGGTCGCTAACGAGCCAGAGTGAATGACTGTGATCAGCCAGAACTCATGTTCGGCGTAACCATATGTAATATTTAACAGTTTTCACAGTGGACGAACACGTCAAAATGTCTAAAGAAACTTACAAACTTCTGTCTGCTGCTGTTTTTCTCCATTTACTCAACATGTTCCAAACACTCAACAGAGTCAAAACATAATGCATGTTTAGCCGCACTCCGGTCAGACGTTTTAAACATACAATGATGAGCTTGCAGCTGAAAAGTGACTTCAGGGATGATATTAGCAAGACAATAAAATACAATTAGAAAAAAAGGCAAGATGGAGTAACGCATCCTTTTTGTACTAAGTCGTGCGTGCTGCCAAAACAGTGCACAGGACTATTTTACAACTCCGGAAACTTATCACAGTGTCATCGTAGTGCAATGAAGACCACATTCACATCCGAAGTAATCTCCCAAGATTGGGAGCTCGCCTGTGTTGGTCAGCGCAGCAAACTGCCGCATGACATTGCGTTCAGCTTTTGCTAAAGCTGGGCCAGGTTCACTTGTTATGCGACTGCATCAGCACCCTGCTGTGTCAACACAGAAGGCTCATTTAAAGAAAATGAGGGGGCTGCATTTTTTTTCCCACACAGCGCTGTTTGTCTGCCTAAACAGGAATTTATGATGCATTAAAGTGAGAGGTTGTGGTTGTTTTGACACTTTTTTTCTTCAATAAAAAAAAATATAAAATCTCTAGCTTCCACCCGCGAGCTATAATCACATGTTTACAAAAAAGTGAAGTTGGCTACATTTATTTTAAGTTAGGAGAATCTGGCTCTCCTGTTAGGAAGTAAAGTCGTGACTCTGAACAAGTGAAAAGTTTACACGTATGTTGCGTCCCCTGCTCGTGGAACATGAGCCCAACATGAATGTTAAAAGGTCGTTCTCTCCCTGGTCCACCAACCAAAATCTCCACACTGAATTCAAGTGAAATAGTAATTCATGCCAAAATAATACAAACACATGAATCTGTCTCTTCACAAAGTGCTGATTAACCCTCGATGAAACCAACAAAGACAACTCCCTCATGCAAGTGGGCAACAAAACGGAAAACAGATGACAATACCAAAGAGAGAGATGTGCTGAAGAGGATTGTCAATCTCATGGAGATTATGAGACTAAAACAGTATTGCTTGACAAGCTGTTTGCAAAATGTAGGAATAATTCTCGCCAAGGAAATTTCAGTGTCTGTCACATATGTTTTACTTGAGTCCTCTTCTGTTAGTCGACTAAATTTAGTTTGCTAACCACAATGAAGCAAAGACTAAATCCAGTTTCAGCTTCCACTTGGTTTCATGCTCCCATAAGCCCACTCTCTCCGTCATGTATTTATTCAAATAGACAAATACACACCGCTGTTAGTGAGTTAGATCACGCCTGAACCAAAACATACATGATTTTTTAAACACGTGTATCTGCAAACAAAGTGAATAATGTAATGCGCTCCCCCAGTGAAATTACTGCAAGATGAGTTAATGTCATGGCAGATCTCCTCCCATGAAATACATTATTAAAGAGGCACCTGGCATTTCTCCATCCTTTAGTCAATCACTTGTTGGCTAACATGGGATTTATTTTTACACTGCGGCTCACTTCTAATATGTGGTTGACTACCGCGCTGTCCCTTCTATGTGCTGCAGATTGATTCAGGCCTTCACACAGTACCAGAGTGCACGAACAGTGTGTGACCTTGTACATATTGTACGCCGAACAGATGTATTGAATCTATGCGATTCAGAAAGTTCGGTCATCCTCGAGAATCTCAAACCATTCTGGCAATAACAAATCTCTTTACAGAGCCATGCAGCTACATTAAGAGGCTTCATGAATCAACATATTTTGTGCGTGTGTTTCTTTCACAGAGGCCAGTCACTAATGCTGAATCTCTCTACAGCTTTTGGTTTATTGATTTGGACCTTTGGTCCACAGCGTTTAGTTGCTCCGGCTCTCAACAAGAGCCTCACAAAGACACAACTGCTAATTCAGACGAGCCAAGTGTGTCCCTGCTCCGAGCAAACATTACAGAGTGTGATTGGATAAGACACCAGTCGATCACGCAGATACACCCTAACGTATTTAATTCTTAATATGTCTGCAAGGGAGCAAGGATTCTTTAAACTGGGACTGAGAAGAGAAGATAAATGACCTTATGGCATGCTAACTTTTTGGAAAGAAATGTATTGACTTTATATGTTGAGAAACTGGAGGACTTTGCCAGTATATTCAGTACAGTCATTGTTTTCACCAGTTCTTGGTCCAAGAGGCAGCATATTAATAATGTAGTCTAGAAGGAAGCGCTGTCTGGTAGGCTCATCTCAACATGAGTCCCTGCTGGTTGCATATTGTTTTTTAGGTAGTTGCTTGTGTCTTTAGTTATGCCAAGTTTTGAGCCCTGAATGAGAAAATGTCAACTGACCAGAGTAACAAAAATGTATGTATTACATAAGTTCCCTTGGCTGCTAGACTTGGTGAAAAAGAATATATTTTGAGTACAGTATGATCCATCTACCACCCACAGCTGGTCTTTGGGGGAGACTACAGACACTCATTTATAAATTCACATGGTGTGACATCCAACCCACAATTAGTATATCTACACACCAGAATAGCAAACAGGCAGGAGGTCCGTCTTTTCCTGAGCTCGAAATGTATCATCTCTCCTTCGTGCTCATGCCGTTGCTAAAACAGTTTTGTGAGGAGGTGATGGTGCCATGGCTAGACCTGGAGAGAACAAATGTGTCATCATTTGGTTTTCTGGTCTTTGAAAACTTTGGTTTGACGACCTGTGAAACAATATAGGAACAAGGAGCCAGGACAGATCAATGAGACCTAAACTGGCTTTAGACTCGGCCATAATTAGAATAAAACAACCTGCTTATTGGTGGCACACCGCTTACATATAAAGTTGCCAAAAACAAGCACTTCACAGACTTTTTTGATTCATGTTAATTCAAACACCTTTACCTAACCAAGAAAAATAAGCTAAGAACTACTCCAAATCTCTTGAGCACTGTTTGTGCTCAAACCCAGCTGGTACTTGCGTGAATACAACGTGGGAATGCTCTGAAGTGAACTTATTGTGGGTTGAAGTTGCTGCCTACCACACTCCTTGCTGCTAAATGATGACTCAACCTTCAACCTATCTTTACATGAGGAGAGGTTTGGTTTGCAGGAATAACAGCAGAACAACTAATTGTGGTGAGGCGATGCAACCCTCCATGAACTCAGCCGATTTCAATGGAGGCTGTTTTATGAGGTCTTGAGCATCTTCTAGTGCCCAAGCACCCTGAGCTGAAATCAAATCTTTTCAGGTCATTTTGAAGGCTGCTCGAATGACTCCTTTAATCTTATCATCTTTCTTGGGTAAACAAAGAAAATAAAAGGGGTGGACGGGGGTTACTGTCTATTTTTTTTTTTGTCCTAAACCCTTTAAATTCAGCAGCAACTCCAATACACTATATATTTTAAATTTGGATAGATATTATTGGAGTTTGGCTTGGCAGCTTTTCGTGTGTGTGTGTGTTTTTTTTTCTCTTTCGCTCTTTTTTTTTTTTCTACAGACAATGGATATACTGTAAGTGTGAGACAGAAGGGGTAGGTGGGTAGTGGCTTTTCTTCAATGTGTGGAGTCTATGTGGATGCCGTTCACTCTCATTTGTTTTCTTCATGTACCATAACTGAATGAAATACGAAAATGAAATGAAGAAGTTATCATGTAGTCACAAAAAAAAGGATAATACTAGTGGAGATTCAGCACTAAAGATATAGTGCATCTAATTCTGATTAGAATATCGTTAGTTTTGCAGGTATTTATTCAGAATTGAACAATATGAGATTGCACGAGACAAAAGATGTTCATCCATTGAGAGCATGAACATGTTTTTCATGTAATGGAAGTCTATCTAATGTCCAAACTAATGTTTCACTGAAAACCCCAAAGCCCATCCCAGACCATGAATGTCTGTACCGAAATCCAAGGGCAATCAATCTAATACTTGTTGAGATATTATATTTAAAAAACAGTGTTATTCTTAAGAGCAGTATAAAAAACAGACCATGCCTAATATGTTGTGTTACAATGCCATTAGGAGGGTTGTTGCAGTCGCTTCCAGAGGAAAAACAGCCGACACAGAGACCCCAACGAGGATCCTGACACGGCGCATTTGAAGTCTCAAAATTTGATGTTAAATGTTTTCAACTATTAAAAGTGAAAATACAGTATTCTTCTGTTAGCTTGGCTCTTTGAAACACTGCACTTTTTGACTTGAAAAAAAGTCTCTCTTTTTTTTGTTTGTTCCCTGACTTTAAATTGAAGTTAAAGTTGGAAAGTTTTAATGAAGTGATGCCACAAGGTGAATGCCATAACCCTTTTACTACAGTAAAAAGTGACTGTACATTCTATAAGAAGTCATATTTTTAAAACCGGCTGCTCAAAGTATTGATTTTCGGTTCTGAACCTTAGTATAAAAAACTAATGCTTTCCAGCTTCCTACTGCACCACACAACCCTGCTGCCTTTAAGTGACTACAATGAATGTATTGAGAAAAAAAAATGATTAAAAGTCATCACAAAACCAAACACTGGTCTCAGTTTCTGTAAGAACAGTCTCTCACGGCACATTCACAGGAGAGGACACCAGGCTCCTTAAGACAACGACAGGGTTCTTGTTAATCATGCTCTCAAATCAACCAAAATCGTCACAGCCAACCGGGAGAAATTATGCAGACAACCTCAACGGCTGGGTATTATTTTGAATCATTACATGTCAGTTTTTAAATTTCAGAATATTTTTTGACAAATCAAACAATTAACTGTTCCATCTCCTTCCAGCCGGATCGGTTTCCAGCTTGTTTCTGTTTGGTATTGTGTGTGCCAAATTGCTTGGTATGTTTCTCTGATGGGAAGGAAGATCCCACACAGGCATTAATCAAATGCTACTCTTACTAATAAATACTTCAATACACATGAAGTGTGCTCAGACATCCTTTGGGCATACATTACAGGAACATCGTGAGTCTGTGCGTCTGCCTGGCACACGACAGAGTCAAACATTTATCTTACGTAGGAATTTCATTTTAATTTCGCGGGGGACTGTGACTGGCTGTTTATCTGATGGAAGGTTTTATGTGTCTCACGTTTCTCCAGCAATGCGTTCACGGATTGAGCTCACCGCGAGCTGGATTTCAAGGTTATCACTGCACAACAGCTTTCAGATGAGCTACTTAACGTTGGCTAGGGACAGTACATCTGGACAGTTTATCCATTGAAAGTATTTGCTCTTACAGGGATCACACATGACACCAGGCGAGAGAGTCTTGCAACCTTTCTCTTTGATAAATGAATAATCAAGCTCGGCCTGATCTGTGGCGAGTATTCAGCAGCCTCTCTCTCTCTCTCTCTCTCTCTCTCTCTCCTTTGCTGGATATTCTTTTCACTTTGTGTTCCAAAAATCATGGCAAATGTTCCCACAGCTCGTTTCCTCGAAAGAATACAGAACGAAATCCCTTGGTTTCATAAAAAACAAAACAAAGGAGACGTCTATTTGGAGTGCCGGTGAGACGTCAGGGCTTGGTTAGGGGCGTGGTATTGTGGTGGAGTTTTTCCTGTGGTGAGTGTGCGGGACATGAAGGGCCTAGCAGGAGCCTGGACAAAGACACACCATTACCGTTGATATGCACACTCTGGTGCCGCTTGAACAGAGACATTTGGAAAACTGCAGACCACTGTGATAAGGGTGGCTATGACAGTTCTTCCTCACTTGCCTTCCTTTCCTCCTTTTGCCTCAATCCCTCCAGCTCACTCCCTGTCTGTTAGTTCTATCCACGTCTCTTTCAACACCCAACCTCCTCTGTTTTCTGCTCCTTCTGTCTGCTCCCTCCCTCGCTCGCTCCACCCGCTCCGCCTTCTCTCCTGGTGATGGCTGTCCCCGACACCTCTGTTCAGTCAGCCAAATGTCACATAACAGAAACTGAAATATCAACTTGGCAGTCGATATGATAGAGAAATGATGGGGCGGGGAAGGTGCTTCTGTCTTGTTGTCCTCAAAGGTGCTGTGAGTATTACCAAGTATTGGACTCTCCGGTACCTGCTGTCGTCATGACAGGCAACCAGCTGGAAAGGGCAAATAGAGCCCCTTTAACCAATTGTTATGAGCTTTAATATTACATTAAAATGAACCGGAGATCACTTGTAGGGAGACTATTACAGCCTCGTCAACTTGCAGTTTATGTCCATGTCATGCCAAAATGTCATCCTTTCATTATATCAACCTACTGGATATGAGCGAGAAATTGTCATAATTAGCGTGTGAATTATTGAGTTACGGCCAAAAACGTGTTTCGTGAGGTCCCGGTGACCTTTGACCACCAGATTCTAATCAAATTAATCTTAAAAGGCAAGCGGATTTGTGAGCCAAGTTTGAAGAAATTCCCCTGCAGGCTTCCCTTAGATATCACAATCATGAGAATGGATCAGATGAACGGAAGACATCATGCCTCCGGCCACGGCTGATATAAAATAATGAAAAGTACAATCCTTTTTTTCCTTAGCAGTGAACGAGCTAATAGGACAAATACAGTAATGAGAAACACAAACACAACAGTGATATTCATAGTTTCATTATCTTATAAAAGCGGAATTTGAAACTCCGCTTTTGTGTCACATTAGTTGCCATCATGACAATTACTATTCCTTAATTCCTTTAAAAGATTACACTATTTTAAATTGGCTTTGCTTCTTTTAGTACAGTGAAACAACACCTTTATTTCTCAGCTAATAATCTATCTTCTTTAAGCTGAAGAAACCCACCTTCATACTTCATACCATTAACATACGCCCACATGTAGATCAGGTTGGATCTCCTCAGTATGTGCATGTGGTAAATAATAATAAGTGAAACATCAAGTATTTACTGTCTCCTACTATGATGTCATTTAAGTTGTAGACACTTATTTTCCCTGTCTTGCTCTTCTTTTGATATATATATATATATGGTTGAGATTATTTTTGCCATACTTGCCTGATCCAGAAAAACAAATGGAGGCCACTCTATATGCAGTGCCATGAAAGACAAACCAGAAGAAACATGTAAAGTAGTCTTTGGCTGCTGCACAGTAGTAATTTATACTTTGAATACAGGCAATCATCCAAAACGTGAACAACAACAAGACAGCGGCAAATCAATACTGAGAAAAAATCATTAATAATAATCAGAGCATTTATTGGCATCTTTACTCGATCCATTAAGAAGTCCTGCTTTTTTTCCTTACCGTCTTCATTTGAGGATCCAATTTGCTCTGACCTTTAATGACACAGCATGTAACTGCTGGCTCTGGAGAGAGACATTAATAGACATGAAAAAACTATTACCAGCCTGCTCTACCTAACTGTTAATAGCAGAGAAGTGAGAAAAAAAAAATCCCTGGCAGCATGTCAGACTGCAGCAGCCCCACATCCTCCATTACACACTGGCTCCTCTACTCATAATCTACATATTGCAGGTTTTCTTTATCTGAAATGCTTTTACTGTCATTTTATGAAGCTTTATGGAGAAACTGTGGACATCTAAGATCTTTTCCTTGCAGGAAATTGGAAGGAGTCTTCTCATTGGTAGTAATTTAGGCAGGGTAGTATTACAGGATGAATGATTGCAAGCGTACATAGTCCATTACGAGACATTATGAATATCCGTGTAAATATCAAGTGTGCAAGAGAAATCCACGGAGTCCGTATATAGTTGAAGCCTTCATCAAACTGGTATAGAGCCAGTGTAATCTGAGGTGAGGAGCTTCGATTGGAAGAATTAAACACAGCCAAGCTTTGTTTGTCCTGACCCCTATCACACGCTTTGTCCCTCGCAAGATCCACTACATGCTAATTATGGCCAAGTTGTTTGGCGTGCAGCAGCTCCTTCCCTTGTTTACTAATGAATGCCATGTGTGTTGCCGCTTTACTCTTGATTAGAATGGATTAGGTGACCTCTCTTCTCGTCTCTTCTGGTTGCATCCACCAGGCGAGGCCCGCGTGCTCGTCCATTTTAGCTGTCAGACAGTCACACCTTTAAAGTGTGTCTCTGCCGTATTTAATGGAATCTGACTCCTTCATCTGGTACAAACGGCGACAGTTTTTACCTGCCGAGATGCATCTGTGATCACGAGGTGCCCGTCGGCGTGACCGGAGAGAGCGGTGAAGAGTGGCCAAAGAGCATCGAGGCCCTTTAGAGTGCACCGCGATGGGCTACCTGAAGGGAACGTGTGACCTCCAGGGGCCTCCAATCCATGCACTATTGTTTGGTTCTGCTAATTAAGAAGCAGTGTTCAGCCTGATTGGTTTCCAGTGTGTAATTACTAAACCGTCTGCTGAGAGTGCTTTCTCCATCCAAGTGCCAGCCTCTCTCCCCACCCGTCAACCATGAGGAAACGATGCGAGAGCTTGGCGATGCAGAAAGCCAGGGTCATGGACCTCATTTACCAAAAACAGACCCAAGGCTTCTAAACAAAGATGAAGGACGAGGAGAGGCGACGGCTATATGCAAGGCGAGACAGTGCAGCAGACAGGTGCAAGGGCCCTCACATCTCTGGGTGCTTCAAATAGCCCATTTTTATAAAGGAGAAATATGACAGCCACAGTGCTCCCTCTAAAGGATGCTTTGACTACTGAATCCAGCACAGCAGAAGGGAGCAAAAACTCTGGAATAAGATTTTATCTGCTGCTCTCTGGAGGTGATTCAAAACTCAGTCGAAAACCAAGACTGAGTGACTCAGGAGGCGGTCCCACAATATCCTACCACAGGATGCCAAAGAACAGGCAGACTAGTTGGCCTGACTCTTATGATAATAGCACACACAGTACTGATGACACATTCAATAGAGACGTTCTCTTTCACATCAAACTGTAAATGTGAACAGAACTATTACAACTATTGCAAACAGCTCATGGCAGAGTTTCATTTCAATAAACTTACCCCCAACAGTAGCGCACAGTGATAAAGGCACAATTGCAGGTGTCAAAAGTGTCAACATGACTCCTCTCCGGCATGCGCGCTGGAACGCCACGTTCGCTCCGTTTGATCTTCACAACGCCGTTCAGTATTCATGAATCTGCTAAGCGGAGCAGAGTATCTTTTTTCCGAGGACGCGTGCCATGAGCTGCTTCCACAATATCGCTGCTTAGAGGGACAAGCCAGCAAAGTCTGCCTTCCAAATGAACAGTGAACAAAGGAGTGCTTGATTTCCAGCTCCAGGTTTTAAACCCACAGATGAGACAGAGAAGGAAGGAAAGCGAAGTCCTCGGGAATAATGAACATAACAAACCATGAAGCTGCAATGAAGAACAACCTATGAGAATAACCATTACGTTACAAGGAAAATTAACAAGGCAGACGAGTTGCTGTTTAATCTTCAAAAGGCCTTATGCTCTAATTTACAGTTTCAAAATCGCAGCAGTGAACAACTGAACAACTTTTGCGCCATTCGACAAAAAATAAAACATTTTGTTTTCCTTCGGAAATTGTTTAATGGGAAAGTCCTTGGAAAGAGTTTTTCTGTGAAAAACAAACACAGCAAATTGTGTTTTGATAAAATATCCGATGGAGGAATGTTGTCACTGGAGTCAAAAGGGTTGTAAAAGCAGAGGTGCGGTTGCAACCTCTCTCTCACAGCTGGTGGCTCAAATGTGTACACCTCTGAGATTGCAAGCGCCGCGTACCGTTCAAATATAAAATGACAAAGTCGCGCATAATGGTTATCTTTCAGCCCTGTTACATTATTGCTCCCAATGGAAAAAATGATAGAGGTCCGACCAAAGAAATTGAGAAAATGATACCTGCTGAATAACATCTTCAAGTCAGAATTGCTTTCCATGAATAAAAGTCTTCAGCACTTTCGGTGAGTGCCGGGACGGAGCGCTCATCTGACGTTTACCGAACCCGCACATGCTTGAACGGTGATGTCATCCGCGAGCCACCGTCAGCCTCGGCGTGAAAGATCTTCAAAATGAGGTGAGGGAAATATGGGAAACTAGCAGTGCCGACAGAACATTTGCGGGGACGAGCGACGAGCAGCGCCAGATGCTAAATGAGTCGCCATGAGGCCGTTAGAGATATCTCTCACGCGGCAGTGTATACGAGAGTGAGAGGGAGAAAGTGTGATGTCGTCCAAAGGAACTGAACACAACTGTTTGGACTGACATGTGAGCACAATTTTACATGTCTCACAAGTGACAGCCTGCACTAAATGATATTCAAAAGAGCCCCCGCTGAATTTGTTTATTTGCTAGTTGGGACTTTGTCCCCATGCTATGGCCGACTTTCTTCACCGTGAGGGAGGCGACCACTTGCGTGACCCATAATTGCAGCTGCATCGCAGCAGATGGCCACTCACCGTATATTGTCTCATGCTGGAAATGGATGATGGTGATAATTGACCGAAGCAAGACCTATATGACAGGTTCACCTAATGATGAATGTGAGAGGAGACAGCAGGTGGACAGCATAGTTTGATATCTCGTTTCTCCCCTTTTATCACAGCATGAGTCCCCAGCACAACATCTTCCCGGTGCTCGAGGGGAATGGAAAACACGGAAATCTTTTCTCTCTTTCACCACAGTCTCTTTCTTTCGATCCTCCCTTTGTGTGTGTATGTGTGTGTGTGTGTGTGTGTGTGTGAGGACACTCAACAGCACTGTTCCATTTCATCAGGTTTTAGTCCTTGCTATCCATTAAAAAAAAGAGGCTCAAAACAGGATTTTAGCGACCATTGTCTGGGAGACACACTGTGTTGACAGCAGACATTTTTCATGCGAGCTGCTCAAAAGCTCGGGACGCAATCTACAGTGCAACAGGAGAAGAGCAGACAAATCAGTCCCCTATGAAAACAACAAGAGTAAGAGCATTCAAAAAATGGAATAAGCAGCTCCAATTTCAGGATGTGTTGCAGCATTAATGCGTACAGCATTGTGTGTCGTCTACATTTCGCCAATTACCCTCACTCTAGTCATGCCACAATGCGCCGAGAGCCATCTGTAATTCAAATGAAACATTTTCAACACCATCACCCAAAACATGAAAATCTCACTGTTTCCTCCACAGATTCCCAAGCCATGACTTCAGAGCTCACATGTCAAATGAGATAATACAGACCTCAATGCTTCAGTAAATCCCCTCTAGCATACGTTAGAAATTATAAAGAAGCAGTGAAATGCAAATACAAAGACAACTGCATTGCTGGTAGACATTAATGCATCTAATGGTCTGGAATTGCCATTCATTGCATGGAAAGTAACTGTGGGATTCAAATAATGCCAACCTATAACTCCCAGTGTCCCAGAGCTGACATCTATTGAATGGGATCCATATTGGCCTGCATCAAGACAACTCACAGTGACAGCACAGCAATCTAGCTGCAACTACTGAGGGAGGTCTTAGCTGGGACAAAGGAGATTTCAAATTGGATTTGTATTGAATAAAAGTTTTTTTAAAAAAAGAAAAAGTGAGCCACTCCTTGGGGTTGTTCAAGTCCTGCTGAAAACACGTTGCCATCCTCCTTCTGCAGTCAAGTGATTTTGAATTTTTTGGTAATATTCCATCATTGAAAGGAAGAACCCCAGGTATGTCCACGCACACAATGCAAACAAACTTCCACAGATATCTATAGCTTACAAGCTAAGGGCAAACAGTGTTCTGTTAACAGTGGTATTAAAGAGTAAGGGCCAAACACTTTGCACCTCACAACCCAATGTTTTTGTATTAGCCATCTGGCCAGCGTGCACTTTCTTTGGTGGACGTTTCTTTGGTGATAACTCTTTGGCAGCTTATTCAGAAAGCCAAGGTTTACGTAGGTAAAAATGAAGACTAGCTAGAAAGCTAATACATATAGACAAGAAAGAAAAAAAAAAGATATTCAGAAAATGCAAAGACATAATGTACAGAGTGGAGACATATTCACAGTGTGATAGCGAGAGGAAAGGAGGGCAAGGGAGACATGGAGAATGAGAGGAAAAAAACGAGAGAAGCCAACTGGTTGCTCACTGACTTTTTCGGACGTTGTAGCTGCAGCAGCTGTCATTTTTCCATCAGGGGGGAACAAAGTCACCTTGGCCTGTGCGAGGACAGGTGACAGGAGGAGTGGGAGGCTGCGGCGCTGGCGCCGGCCCCTGCTGACGAGGGCCGGTGTTAGTAGAGGTGACAGGAGCAAGGAGCTGCTCACCGGGGGCCCCTGACACACACACACACACACACACACACACACACACACACACACACACACACATCCATACATACACACACAGCACCTGCCCCGGGAGATGCCGCGTCAGCACATCTTTTCACAGGAAGTTGGAATGGAAAAACAGGGAGGGTGAGAAGTTATCCGCTTCCTTCCTCTCCCACTGTTGGGTTTCTTTATTTTGTTATTCCTCCAAACCCCGCGTGAAAGACAGATCGAGGCATAAAATATTGATACGACCGGGTCTGTCTGATATTGCATTTGGCTGTAAGGGTGTAAGTGCCAGAGAGTTTCCATCGATAGCCTTTGCAGAAACACAGGGATAGAGGTCTGGACTTGTAGAGCAGTGCTTTTGATCTCAAGTAGAAAGTGAAAATCCTCTTATTGTATTACTCATTGTTGTATTAATGTGTGGGCCCAGTATTATTCAAATACTACACCTAAAAAAGATCTGATACCTGCCTTTGCTCCTTGCTCATTTCCTGAATCCTCTTCTTTCCGTTCTCTTTTTCTTCTTCCTCCCAGGTTGGCATCCATCACCATGCGGGAGGCCACCTCTCCTCTGACAGCTTTGTCAATGTAAATTACTGCAGTCTGTCTGGAGTGGTCTCAGCTCAGGGAGAGCAGTACCTGCAGGGCTGCCCATTGCCTGCTCAGGAGGACCCAGAATAACCAATCTCTAGGTCTGCTCTGGTTGGGCTCTTTACCCGCACTGATTTCTGCTGAGGACTATGTTGTCATTTTATTGATCTTAATCTCCCATTTTTCCGTAGCAAACAACTCCGGCGATGCGTTTCGGAGACAAGCAAATAGTTGTTGTCTCGCAGTCTGACCAAAAATTGCAAGCTGCGATCCTCTGAGTAAACAAGGTTGTGTTATGCTTTGATTTCCTTTTATTACATGACTGATTGGGTTACATATTTCCCTTATGGAACTTGGTTCACATGGTGGTTTCTCCACATAGCGATATGGCCTATTTCCTGCTTCAAATGAGCTCCCTTTGGGATTTATTTACTAAATTGCAAAGGACGATAATTTATATCTCAGTAATTAGGCATGCAAGAAATACATCACAGAACCCAATACGCCTTGTTATTAAGAAAAAGGAAGAGAAAAAAAAGCTACGGTTTGATTTTATGTAGATTTAAAAGCCCTCCCTGAGGGTTTTTATTCATTAATTATTTTCAGGGTTTTTTTTCTAGATTTTTTTTCTCTGTTGAGGACACCAGTGGGAGCTGGTCTGCACCCACAATGCAGACAAAATGAAGAACAAAGATGACAGAGGGAAAAGGTGAATCCATTGTTCCTTTGAAGGATTGCAATGCTCAAGGATTCATTTGTAAAGTATTAGCATGCGACAAAAGAAGAGTTGTTGTGTGCTCATTGTGCGGTGTGGTTTATCCTCCTCGGTGGCTCTATCGCCCCCTAGGTCTGGAGGAGAGACGGCCGCCTGCACGCACAGTCAGGCCTCTGCTCTTTCTGGCTGTAAAAACACGAGTCACTGCTGAAGCTGTGTATATGTTTATGAATGTGTTTGCCTCTTAATGCACGCATTTACGAAACAGTAAAGTGCGTCTCTGACATTTCAGTAATGTGCACCTCCAAACAGATGAAAGCCAAATGACAAAAAAAAAAAGATGTCAGCGACAGTTTTCAGAATTACTTTCCTGGGAATTTCTGCTTTTGAAAGTTATAGCACCATCGATATAAATCCCACTTGGATAGAAAACTTCAGGCAAACATTGTATAAGTACACAAAGTCAGTCTCCCATTCATGGTCAATGAAGCAGCTCCAAGCTGTATATCAGCGTGTCATCACAGATTAGAGTCTCAGTTCTTTGGTTTTCCAGCCAGTGCACTGCTCACAAGTAAAGTTGCGAGTCAAAAGTTAATCTCTTTATGCTCAACATGCGCAAACTAAACTGATCAAATGTCAGAAGCTCCACAGGAATAGACATTAAATATAATTCCAGAGAAATAAACACATAAATAAACATAATGCCTGGAAGTGCTGCATTAGTGTCACTTATATTGAATTGGAGAACCGTCTTGAGTTCACATGGCACATGCAATTTAGAACAGTCACATGCATATATTTGAAGATCTCAAGTGTCCAGTGAGATTGAAATACAGCGGTTCATACTGGCCATAAATAAGTGATGATGTTGTAGATGTTCGCTGATCGCGGCAGAGGAAAGGAAGGACTCAGGGGCCGGATTGAGTAGACCGACTCTCCTTCAGGCTTGGGAGCACAGCCACCTGTCACTCCTCTTCAGCCCCAGCAAGAAATCATCCAATTTCATCCGCACGCTAGCAGAAGGTCACCGGGATGGTGGTCCATACTTTGAGAGAGCAGAGAGAATCGTTCTTACTTAGAGCTCCGTCTCCCGGGACCCTTGTTCTTCTCAATCACTTCCCAGATTTGAGACACGCTGAGCCACTTGGCTGAGCCACTTGGCTGAGACTCTGGCCATTACACTTCCCTGCAATCGAACTTTACCGTTAAACTTTTTTCCCAGCCTCTTTAAAGTTAAAGATAACCATTTTCCTACTATGAGGTGCCAGATCACGCTTGGCATCTGTTTGTCCAAAAACTTTATAATGGCTAAGATGTGATGCATGCAGACGCCATATGTTTTTGGTTGCACTATTTTTGATACATTGCTTTTTGTTAGCAGGAAAGCTTGGACAACTGGTTCTCCTCAGAAATGTAGTTTAAATGTGTGGTGCAGCTAAAGTTGCAATGTCTTGTGACTTGATATTGTACCTTTTTTAGATATGCTGAGAGGGCAAAGGTGGTTGAACGTTATAGAAAAATACAGTTCCAAAAAACTTTCTTCTTCAAATGATTGTTCCATCTTTTTATATTTCAACCCTTAAAGTTTTGGATACAACGAATAGACCAACGGATTCGTAGACTATTGCCTCAAACAAAACAAATTGTGTTTTATTGAGATAATGAAGTAGTATGGTAAAATAGTGGATCAAAAATAATTCCAAATGACAGATCTTCCTTTATCAAAATACTTTGATAACTCGGTTTTGCGTCACCGTTTCTACACAGTCGTGTCCCTTTTCACTAAAATAAGCTCTTCAGTGGGTGGTGATCTGCTGAGGAAATTGATACATTTACTGCACAATACATGCTGGGTTTATCTTACATCCCAGTGCTAGCATCAGTAAATCTATTTTTACTGGTTTCACAACATTAATTTTTAGAACAGCGTGCGTTTTTAGTTATTTGTACGTGTTGCAGAGAAATGTCTAAAAACCCTGTCAGAAAGTCTTTTCTCCCACAAATAAAAACTAGAAAGGTTTTTTTTGTTTTTTTTAATGTTCAAAGAGTTATTTCCGCAGCACCGGTGTCACTTGAATCCTCCTGTCTGACAAAACAGCTTTGTGAGAACAGCTTGCCTCACAATGCATGGCTTAATTTGCCTGCGTGGAATCCCTCGTCTCTGTTGGTCCATTGACTGGAGTCACAAATCAGAGCTCGTGTCCCAGCGTCTTCATGAGCGCACCAGTGGGTCCTCTTCGGAGTGACACACAGCATGAGGCGGGCTAATAAATAAATTAATGAAGTCCGCGCAGCACGCTGAATTTGAAGGAGTCATCATTGTTGTGGATAAGCAGAATGAGGCGAACACGGGGGGAAAAGTCTCTGGCCTGACCCGTGTTGCTTTGTGCTTTGATCACGCCTGACAGCGGAGGGGAGACGCAGAAGACAGGCAAGGCCGCCCGTGATCAAAGTCAACACCAACATACCCCTGCGTTCAATATTTCATAGAGCATCACCGGATTACTAAAACATGTCATCATAAAATATTGGACTTTTTTTTTTTATGATTGATATTTGTTGAATAGAAAACACACAGCTGGGCGTTATGTGCCCCTGACTCTTTGAAATCACATCTACACAAAACGGTTTTCTTTTCCCGGCACTCAAAAAGATGGTGATGAGAAATCAGGTTTGCTCTCACTCCGTGGTGATGCCATGAACTCCATGATCAGTGCTTTACAGCAGCGAGAAACACTCCACCTCAGTGTTTTATTTATCGCTGCTGTTTCACCTGCCAGACAAAGCAGCAGTGACAGATGCACATAACAAAATGCTGAATGCCTGATTCAGAGGGAATCTGACACAATCACATCAGGGCAGAAAGACAAGACGGCTCTTCCCTTTGCAAGCAGTTTGAGATGCATTGTCAGAGCTTCACGCAACTCCAACACTTGCAATATCCCGAACTTGATATGAAAGAAAGCAAAATGAAATCCAAACCGTGACAACATACACAACTAAATACATGCTGAGATTCTTGAAATCTCTCAACAGCTATTGGACAGATTGTACAAATGTTCACATTCCCCAGATCCTAATGACCTTGGGGGATCCCATGGCTCTTCATAGCACTACCATGAGGATAAACGGCTCGAACATTAGGAACAGACGTGCATCCCTTCCAGATGAGTTGTAATAAGCTAATATAGCTCCATTATCATGTCAAATACTTTGTCAAATTCATTGGTTTGTCGCCAAATACATTCACACTAGTGACAGACTTACCTGAACGTTGTATTTAGTGCCAATAAGTGAACACTAGCATGATGACACAGTAAACTAAGATGCAATGGGGATCATGGAACGCAATAAACTCTGAAAACACACTGTGGCAGCAACCTGTCAATCACATGGTGCCACACCCTAAAATATACGCCGCCTTATTTTACTGTAATTGGGACCAGAATTTACGAAATGAACATCACGCTGTATTGCAGAAGATAAACTTCTATACAATCACCACCAGAGGGGTTGTTTAAGGCGCTTCTGCATTGGCTTTACTTTTCAGAACTGGAGGTTCCTGGTTATTGTACAACGAGGAAAGCTCCTAAATAATATGGTGGACGAGACCTCGATGGCGGCTGCGACCGGGGTTTTGCTGCCTTCCAAGTAATCACATTCTTGTTGTCATTTGTGGTTGTTGACCCTATCACTGTACTTCAGCGCCTACAGCTATTTGCGCGACGACACGTTGAGACACATTGATGCAGTCACCCACAAACAGACGACAGCATTGATATTATGTTTTGAAACCAACAGTGTACTCGAACTCAGCTAATTTCATGGTCTGTACTATTGCACATCTCATTTTCTAAATAGAAAATGGAAAAAAAGAAAAGTATATTCCCTCCCCTCAGTCTATCTGTGCACCTGTTACGCTCCGTGTACAAAGGCTGCGGTGCATTTAATAACTAATACTTGTATTGTTCACATTTTACCTGGCCTGACAGACTCGCGGTTGGATTAGTTTTACACTATAACGTTTTACACTACAACATGACAGAGGTGCATGCATCGCAAAATGCTCGTGTTATTTTCTGCGGTTTGTATTTTATGCCTCATACTGCAATTTATCGTAACTCATGCCAAATGTATTGCTGGATTTTGACCTCTGAAGGTGTCAGTAAACACAGTGAATTTGCAAATACCACAGCATCTAATTAAATTGAGTTTCTGCCAGCCTGAATATTACTTCGGTGAAATGAGATGTCTTGTTTCATTGCGAGTCAGAAGAATATTTGTTTGTTTTTTTAACATCTTCGCAAAACGGATGCACAATGATGTTACACTAAATTAGAAGTAGATGATAAGCCAAAACAACAAACAAAACATATCCGCAGCTCATGTAATACCACTGGGCACTACTTGTCAAAAGTTCCTCTAATTAACACCAAAACAAAAGGTCATATTTTTCTTTCAAAGCACAAGAGTTGCAATCCTTTACTAATGGTTTATTTAAATTCATATAACTGTTTCCCTAAATTAACTTCCTTCTCATTAACCATCTGAGTTCCGAATTTGTAACTCTAAGAGCTTATTTTACAGCGTCTACACCCCGTAATAGATTCAAATGTAATAGACGTTTAAATGTTTTAGATGGACAAATAAGCATTTTCATAGGTTTTAAATGCCAATCCGATACTTGATTCACAATGTCATTTATTAAACAAAAAACACACCAACAGCGCTTTAAGTGGATTCTGACTTACTAAATTATCCTCCACATCTGCGGAGAACAGCAATAAGCCATAACTAGCCATGGCAATAAAAGACAATGGTGCGCCGTTGTCATCATAACCGCTCACATTGTCAGCTCGGTCTTCTACCTTCCATCCTGATTTACAGAGTCACGATGACGCTCACCAAAGGTCAGCGGAGGAACATGGCGGAGTCCACGTCGGCAGTTTGTCACATGTAGCCGCCGTAATCTGCCCATTGTCTTAATGACACTGTCAGCGGCCCCTAATGACCCGGCTCAGACGTCGCCTGCTGCACTGTATTAATTTGAGCATGCTTCCCACACTGGGAAGGTTATTTTTTATTGTGTCTGTCAGAGTCTGATAAACGCCAGCACATCATCCATCCTTCTGAGAGAGCGAGGGGGAGGATGGAGAGGCAGCAGCGTCATACAATTCTCTTGTTTTCTTCCTCCTCTCCGTCTCGTTACCCTGTATTTTTTTTCTCATTGTCTTCATTCCTTATTTCTCTCCCTGCCTGCCTGTCATCAGCGTACCTCCCTTTTCACCCACCGCCCACTAACACTCATAGCATTTTCTTTTTTTTCCCTCCCCTCCCCCTTTTCCTCTGCTCCACATGGAGGCCCTAATATTTTCCCGCGGGGCGCCCACTTCTCTCAAGCGGTGATGAATGGCTCTGGCTCCCGTATCGATTTCCAAACTGAAACAATTTAGGGACAAAACAAGTAGCAGTTTATCATATTGATTTTCTTCTGAATTCAGTTTCTCCCTTTAAGGTGACACTGTGCGTCTGAATGCATACATGAGTGGAAGCGCAGATGAATGCTCAAGATTTTCTAGCTGAGCAGTGTCTGAGATTCAAGGCCGCCAGTTTCACGAACGCCCAGATGACTGAGCTTTCTCAGAGTGCTTTTTGATCGAGTCGATGTACCAGCGGGAATACATATGAAAACAGTTGGCCGAATCAGTGGCGAAGCCCCCTGTTAAGCTATACATTGTTGACTGAAGCATTGTTATTGTTCACGACAGCGGAGTTGGTATGAGTCGTGCTATTGTATTTTATTTACCTCCAACCAACAGTGGAAGTCCTGCATCCACATTTCACACCGAGCACGCTTTACCGCACGGTGGTGCACATCAAAGGATCTTTATTTACTGCATTCATACGCACTACAAGGTGGAATCAGTTTTGCAGTCCATATTAAGTTTCATAAGGTGACCAGGAAGATCATCGCGGACTCGTCTACAATCCCATTACACACACTAACTTCCCCCTGTTTCCGTCTGATGGAGTCAAGTGTCAAGATCGTCTTTTAATACCAGATTGGATTTGATTACAATCTGCTGACGCTGCAGCCCGCGACACACCTGAAAAAGCATGTAGCTCTGCCCTGAATGCATTAGTGCTGACAGCGGAGTCACAGGCGGGCGGACGTGCCCTTGGCCACGGTGATCTTCGCCTCGCGGTGGCGGTGACCAGCACCGACAGCACCGACAGCACGGCAGAGCGCGTGCAAATTGGGAATGGGAATGAAAAGGCCCATTAGAAAACTTAGAGCAAACAAAACAACAAGAGCGGAGAAGCAGCGGATGACAGCTTGGTACTGCGAGCACATTATCTGCTTAACCTTATGTCCTTTCCTCATGCTGGTTCTTTTGCTCCAGCTGGTTGAATTAGCTTGACTCCTAGGATGCCCGAAATGAAATTGCTTTTACATGAAACATCGCCAGGATGGCGACGACAGCAGGGAGCACATGCATTCAGATAACTTTGGAAATTGTCTTTTTTAAAGTAATAATGCGAATGGAAAAACACATTATTGCCCCTATGATAGAAATGACTGTGAAATCAATATCAAGGAAATGAGAAGAGGGTATTGCTAAAGTAACTGTAATTGTGGTATGTAATATCAGTTTGAACATGCATTCGATTCACAATGATTAATACAATATTAAGGGGATAAATTAAAGAAATCAACCTAATCCATCTTATTATTATATAATGTGATATTTAAAGGGTAGAAATGATCAAATCAATGCAAGATATTGTATTTTCTGTTGTTGCTTTTTTCATTTCACCTACAACAAATGAGAAACTGACTTTCCGCACCAAAAGGATGTTTGTTTGACCTTTAAGACACACACAAATCTCATTCAGGTGTAATAGCAGTAATAATCCTTTGCCAGAAGGCAGCACTCTTAATAATCCATTCACTGCTGTTATCAATAGGAGGATCATTTTCTCGGTTTAGCAAAAGTTCAGCAGTGAGTGATGGCAAACGAATGGAGCCACTGCACTTGATTTTAGCTCTTCGTCATAATAGAGAAAAACACATTTCTATGAGAGGGAGGAAGTAGATTCGCACTTGCACAGACTAATGTTTAGTATAACAACAGGCTGCTCATGAGGATTGGTTGTACAGTAGCGGTGACGTCACCCACTGGTTTGTGGACTGATGGTTTGAAGCCTTGAGTTCGTCATTCTGTCCTTGCGGACATTTTGTTTTTTGGCCATCGCTGTCTTGGTTTTTGCGACCAGGAGTCACACGAGAGGGTGGAGCTTTTTTTAGACAGCCAAAACATTATAAGCCCATTTTACTCTCAATGGGACCACAATATATACAATTACATATGTTTTATTAAAGAAGACTTGAAACAAGTGATTGAGACTATGAACTCATGTTCACAATGTTTAGGGAATAAATCGAGAGAAGTAGAGTAATTTTCCTCGAGACTATACAATCAGACTTGTTTTTGCAACCAGTCGAGTCATCCTGGCAAATGCTTGAGTGCTTTAAACTTGCATATTCTATCCTGAACATGCAAGTTCAAAGCACTAAACATTTGCTTTATTTTTCAGTCTGTTGCCTGTAACAGACATCAACCATCTTGATGAAAAGCTGAAAGGTTTTGATGTTTGTCAGTTATTGACAATCAAGCTCCTTTAATAATGATTCCTGATACGTTGGTGGCCTCTCACACTTCATCTACTGCCACTATAAAGTCATAACGTATCCTTGAATAACATTTTGGTCCATGGTTAGCTAACTTGGAATCTAATAATTGAATGTCCATGAAATGTTCTTGATAGACATAGATTTCAGATGATGAATACTTTGATCATTTTTCATACCACTATTATTTCAAACCAAGTTTGAGACAAGACACTACTACTACTACTACTACTACTACTACTACTACTACTACTACTACTACTACTACTACTACTACTACAACAACAACAACAAAAGGACATATTGCCATAAAATACACAGTTATGCTCTGCAGAGCAAAAACCTTGCATATTTCAGATTAGATTGTCAATTTTCTTAGCAGCCTATCAGCTGGTTGGATCCCATTCAATTGACTGTGAATATGTATAGTATCCAGACGTTGGATTGTTATTAAAATGTCCCAATTGCCCTGGATAAAATAATTGCGATTTACAATATATATCCTGATAATCATTAAATAGCAGTAAAACATGCTTAAATCACTTTACCTTACATTTTGTTGAAGGAAAAAAGGTAATTTATTGCATCACAGATGGGCACGTCTTTTCATCATTCATTTATAATTTCATCACGATCTGCATTAAAATCATATCCCGTCCCATCCCCATCTGTAACCGTTCCAATGACATTGTGTCCATCCCAAAAAATGGACACAGTCAACCCCACCAGCAGTAGGGCTATCGGTGATGACAATATTGAATGTGTTTCAACAAACACATTCATATTGTGTTTCGTTAAAAAAGTTCTCCATGGAGATTAATAAAGTACTTTTCATTCTTTCAGTACTTTTCATTTGATTTCATTCATTCGTTACTAGATGTCCGATAACAGAGAAGGAAATAAAACGATGAAACGCTCAGTTCGCCCCTCATTGGTGTGGTTCAGTTCAGACAATGACTTTGAGACATGTGACAGATCTGTCAGTTGCATTGTTCTTGCTGCAACAGGTGTTTCGTTGCTGTTGAAGAGAGCAATTTACGACTATTTGGTTTATTGTGTACCATCAGCACTAAATCAACCATATAGACCCAGCGCGAAGCATCGTTTCCTCAGAGGGTCTGCATATCTTGCGGTCCATTTAGTACGTCATGCTATCCTCACACCACAGTATGTCATAGTTAGAGTGGCGTCCTATGAGGACCCTGTGGTCCTTTTGCAGTGTCAGACATTGTTAATCTGTAAAGCTCACTGCTCTCCGGTAGTTTATTAGTGTTGTAATTTACTTTTCCTCTGACCTCTTCTCCCTCAACATGCCATCAGCATCACCTACACGTAGTTTTACCTCTATATATTTATTGTTTTGTCTACACTCAGGGGAAGAGGTTGTCTTTATAGTGTGTGTGTGTGTGTGTGTGTGTGCGCAGCTGAGAGAGAAATAGAAAATGCCAAGTATATAAAGGTAATTTGTCCTCTTGAGGAAAGTGTGAGAATAAAGCTGTGGATGCTCTGACCTGATGTACAAATGGTGAAATGTCATGTATGGACAACAACCACAGAGGTTGAGTTCAAGCAAAAAGGGAACCATCACAAGTCATATTATGGAGTGTTCAGTGATGGAGGTTGATGGGCTGCGGTCAGGCCAGGGTGACCTTTAGAGAAGCCTCCAGCTGTGCCCACACACTGTTGTCAGGCTACTATTGGCCCAGACTGACCTCTGAGCGCTCTGCGGCACCCTCCCACACCAATATCTCCAGGCAGTCACACCTCAACGAGTCACAGACCCGACTAGATATTCCTGTCGCCCAGAGATCGAACCACACAGCATGCTTGAGGCATGCGAGTAAAGTAAAATGGAAAAGCCAGTGCTCTCGTTGGTGCACTCTAAACTGTGAATGGTGCTTTTGTGCAGAAGCTCAATTAAGTGCTTGGTGCTTCCATGTAAAAGGTTCTTATTTTAGTCGCCAATTGACATTGAGGCTGTCTGTCATCTGCGTCACAAGCGCTGTATTTTAGATCGCTGCTTACAAATGGAAAAAGCCTTGAGTGACAGACTGTGGGAAGACCTGGTGTTTTAGCTGCAATTATGAGCATACCACCAAACTGGAAATGTTGCAGAAACGTTTTGGGTGCAAAAGCACACAATAAAATCTCCAAATGAAATTACGGCTGCTTGATTGATTGATTGATCAAAGACTGTTACACTTGGCGAACAGATGAAGAACCAGCATGCAAATCAGAACAGAGAGGCTCCCGACTGCTTGCAGAGCTCAATTGCTTTGGGTGGGTGTGCTGAAATGTGTTGTGGGCCTCCTGCCTGCCTGAAAACACACAGCATTCAATGCTCAACAGGTTTGTTACTGGTTTGAAAAGCTTGTCTTTGATCAATCCGTCATGTTTAATTAATCCATTTGACTCTGCTCTTTTCTCTGTTTTTGGCTTGACTGAGATAACGCTAACTGGTAAAAGCAACCACGGAGCTTTATACAAAAAATAAATAAGAGATAATAGGGGAGCCATGGGGAGGGGCAGGGGGGAAGGATGTGCTGTATGTCTTCATGAGCATAAAGAAGACACAGTACAGTCTGTCTGGTGCAGTCTGCTGGTGTTGTATAATGATCTCAGACTAAGCTCTGGTGTCTAACTAGCTGCTTCACTGGTCTACTTAATGTCAGTCCACCGACCAGTTGGAATCGATCTGCAGTCCGATATAACCCAGCTGTAAACAACTCTGCCCACAGAAAAGCTTTTCGTTTTTCTTTTCTTGGGTTTTTTCCTCCCTGCTCGAGTCACAGTCTGCAACACCCTTCTGGGTTTAACAACTACACACAAACTTCCAGAAACACACTGGTAGTGGAGGTTGAAATGCATTTATTGATTTGATCAATTCCCTCAGAACCCCATCTTAAAACACATTTTCATGAAACAGCAAGGTAAGAAAGTCATAATGCAGACATTTCAACACACACACAACTCAGAACTAATATAGTTTACCTGATATTTTTTAAACTGAGCAGTTTGTAACTGCTCTACACTGAAACATGATATTGTTATTACATCCCTGTATGTTTGGCACATTAATTTCATTTCCAGTCCTCTCGAACCGTTTGATGAACCAAATTGGGAAAATAACTTATAATCCAACCAAACAGACACCTCGGGGGACATTGAAAGCTACAATCATAACAAATGTACCGTGCAGCAGAAATGATGGATTTAAATGTTTCTGTTTAGCAGTTTGCAATTTACAAGCACACTCCAACAACCCCAGGAAGCACAAATTGGAGATTCACATTTAATTTACCACTCAATGCATGGTTTTCATCCATCCAGGTATTCTGAGTAGTTAAAGTTCAGCAGTGTCTTCTAAGTTTAGAATACAGTATGTGAGACAAAGATGGATTCCCTATGTTGCATAGCTTGAACCCTTATGTGTCAGCCTCTGTTCAGCCCCCCTCACACTTCTTCCTGCAGGCAGCAGATACATCCTGCTGGCCTCTGTGGCCGTGGGTCTGAGGCGCAGCACTGAGCTTTAAACCGAAACAATAGATTATTGTCACCTCGGCCATGTTAGAGCTAACAGTGAAGAAAGCCGTCTGAAAAGGACAATAGGGTATGAATTGATTTATGAGGGTTCAGGGGGCCATAATGTGCAGTAGTAACAAGGAATCAATGGGCTAGAAAAATGCTAACAGCAGCCCTTTATGTCCTAAGCCTTTGTCTCATCCAGAATTTAATTAATTTCACTCCTTTTTGGGAGCGAGCGGAGTGGTGATAGAGAGGTGCATCAGTCTCCTCCAACGCTGCTGCTTCATGGCAGTTTATAAACTAGCTCAAGCTGGCCCTCATGAAAAGTAAATATGATAGATGTAATGGCGTTCTTTTGAAAATAGCTCATCCCGTATAGGGACTGAATCGATTTGTTCTTCTTTTTAACAGAGAAGACAAAGTATAAAAGGTGAGAAGGACGTCTGTTCCAGTTGTTAACATGAGCCGAGGGACTAAGCTGGAAAATCTTCCACCAGATGCTGATGCATGCTAATTTATAGGTACTTCACCGGAAATTGTCTTTCACATTACCTGCCTTCTTTTATTTTTAATGTAGGTCACTTATGAATGTGTCAATATGATGAGCCTCCTTTAATGTTTGATTAGATACTGGAGGAAGAAAAACGCTTCTAGCCAGGATTTCAAACTATAATACACATATTACAATTCTAAAACAATGATTTGCTTTCAGTTAATAACAAAAGAAGTGAATATGGAATGTTCCTGTCATGATCACATTATAGAATTCATTTAGTTGTCATTCTTTAAGCATTTCCATGAGCCATAAACTTTGTCAGTAGGTCATATTTTTTACCCAAAAGCCAAGGAAGACTATGAATATTCTTTTTAAATAAAAATCTGTATCAATTTCATCATCACAGAACTTGTGCTGCGTCTTTGAAATTAATATCTGTTGTGATGTCAGTGTTATAAATGTAGTCACCAACCTACATCCAAGTTGTACGATTATAGTATCTGAAAACATACGGAAACAAACTGACACTGTAATGCGTTGCAGCTGAAATCGATGGTGTATTCTAATTAACCATGTCACCTTTGTTGGCATGTCTTTAGCGTGATTAGCATGTGAGCTATGTGAAAGCTGCTGCTACATTGGGCTAAATAAAACCCTCCTCATGCTCAACACAAAACTGTGGCGGATGTATTGGCTTTCCGTCTGGAAGCGTTAGAGTGAGGATGATGTGTTGTGCATTAGATGATGTGCTGTATATCGAATTAGTCGCTGAGCTGTCTGTGAATATTATGTTCAAACACATTATAGTTCCGCCGCTGGGAAGCGGTGTGATGTCGTGACTTTGTTCATCGTTTCATGACCAGTTAAAAAGGGGGGAATGGGATTCAAAGGGTTTGGAGCCGGCTCGGCTGTAAGTGTTAGTAGCGTAACAGTTAACGACTTGTGAGTTGAGCCCGCTGTCATGGCGACTTCATGTCTGGATATCTAGCACTGCTCAGCCCCAGCATTCATCCAAATACATATAGCAGTGACTCTTTTCACAGATAACCTTCACACAGTTATTTAGCCTCATCGCTCTGCTCTTCGGCTCGCTGCCTTTGTGAATGAAAGTGTCGATAAAGTCAAATTACAGTGCATGAGATGTGCTTACAGCCTGAAACCGTCTGCGTGGGGATGGTCCGCATGAGAAATTGTAGCTGTGTCCCAATTCAAGATTACTGTAGTCATTTAAAGCAGATTTGGATTTTGTAGTCGTCCAGACTGTAAAAGCAACATAATGAAAGTTTTCAAAAATTAAGATTTTAAATTGTGCTGTTAGTGTAAATTATTGTGTCAAAGTATAACGACAGAAGGAAATGGAGCAGCTACCCAAAGCTGCAAAATGTAAAACATATTATGGATAACACAAAAAGGGCTAAATATTTGAAAAGCAACTTGATTCGACACTCTGGCCCACCAGGACTCCTCAATATACTCAAAGTCCTAGATTATTCATGGTATGTTAGTCTAAAACGGAAAGTAGTTACATTGATGTCCTGTACTCCAACTACAAGGAGAGTGTAACATGGCAATTATCAGTGAATACAATTACTTCGTAGAAAGGAATTTGGTTTATGGCTGGTTATCGTTAGAATAATGCTGGTAGCGATACCTTCAATTTCATATCGGTACCACAACTATATTTTTTCTGACATTTGTTGTATTCGGTTGCGGCTTTAATAACTTAAAGAAGCACAACCAACTTGACCAGGTGCCTACAGCACCACCTAAAGTACCGGAGTGTGTGTGCAGTCTGCAAGGTCTATGAATCACACAGCCAGGGATTACACAGGCCAGGCCGCTAGCCTTCATCGTTTAACCGGCGGGGAGAGAGAAAGAGAGAAAGAACAGAGAGACATAGAGAGACAGAGGTGAGATCTAAATGAATAAAGAGCTTTAAAGCAGCGTTTTAGGCCAGCAACAGCTCACTGGCTTGAACATCCAGCAGACAGCAAGTCATGAGGAACAGACAGGAGACAAGGGCTGCTCAATGAGAACGTAAGCTAATAGGGAAAAATAATAATACATGTATTTATTTTTTTTCAATTATAAAATAGCTATAACTTTGTGATTCTGTTTAGGCCAGCAGAGAAGGCCTAGCTGGCCCTGACGGCGCGCCACTGGGTGTATTGGATACTTCCTACTATATGTATACTTGTTCCTGATGTTAACATATTGTTTTTCTTGGAACGACACGTCAGCGTGTCGTTCACCGCAGAGCCTGTTTGTACGATACCGACATTGTTATCTTCATTTCACCTGAATGTCCTCTGCTGTGTGTTTGTGTGTGTGTGTGTGTGTGTGTGTGTGTGTGTGTGTGTGTGTGTGTGTGTGTGTGTGTGTAGAGTCTTCACCGCACTCGTGAAACACGAGGGCAGAGGATATTAATGTGTAAATATGTTATTTTAGCAGTAACGTACAAATAAAGGGACACTCGGCTCGCACGTTGAAATGTTTCCTATGTTTTTTTGCAGGTGAAAAGCATGTCTTGTTTTCTCTGCTTCTCAGTCAATTACAGGGTTTTTTTGTGTGCGTGAATTTGGTGAAATGACCCTTTAAATGTAATTCAGAACTCCCCCCTCAGCACACCAGATTACCTAAAACAGAAGACAGCTGTCTCCTGCATAGCCAACTCAATGCTCCGGTACACGACTGCAGGTTTAAGAAAAAGATCCAAACACTACCAGAGAAAGAGCTACAGGATAATAGAAAGTAAGTCTAATTTATTTTTCTTGTTTGTTTGTTTTTGGCAGTGATGCCAAAAATCTGATGCCTCAGGTATTCTGGATTATTACCAGTAAACTTTAACCGTTTTGGATGATCACAGCCGTGTAACTGCACAAGGTCAAAAACAATTGAATCCACAGCAAACACCCCCAAACAATGAAACCAAGAAAACTGAGAGTACGACATCAAATGAATTCTCCAGTGCTGTTTTTTTTTTCCCACCGTCACCCCCATGTAACATTACAGATGCTTTTCTTTTCATTACAGTCTTCTGGCTCATCCTCTATGATTTACTCTAATGATTAATTATTAGCTGCTATGTGACACATTTCAAGAGTAAGACTTTCACACATGTTGCTGTTAAGGCCATCGAGACCCGGCTTCAAAAGCCATTACTGTTGCTCCACCATGTTGAAGAAAAGGTGTGAGTATGAATACATTTGTAGTTTGATTGGCAAATTCTTTACACAGCCATTAGAGTGCACCAGGTACACTTGTTGAACTGAATTATGCACACAGATAATAAAAATGTGTTATTTTTGATATTCTTGTATGTATATAATTTCTCGTTTACAATAAAGGCTTTGTGAGAACAACAACTCATTGGACAACCCATACTGATACTTTCACACATCCATCTTTTTTTTTTCCCATTGCAGCCCGCTCAGTTTCCATGGAAATATTTTGTGTTATATATGTATTCGAATGATACGAAGAGGCATGTACACAGCATCTTTTACAGGATATCAGACCCTGAATATACAAGTTCACTTTTGGAATATATGCAAATGAATTCAATGTTGGCACAGGTTTTAAATCAACAAGAAATGGTGAATTGGGTGGCTGTTCCTGCATTAAAGATTAAAGAAGAGAGATTTTTGTCATGTTCAATTTCCATCTATGAATAACTCATGGAGGCCAGTAAATGCATTACATTTTCAAATGACCAGGTGTCATTATTTTGCATTTCAACTCTTATGGGGTATCTTTATTTTGGATAAGCCTGCATCACTCATATCTCCCCATGTGTTATGAATATGATCACTGCTTGCCACTTTATCAGTGCCAGGGTTTAAAAATAAGTATTTTTCTCTTCACCTGCTACCGTGGCACTACATTTAGAAAACTGTGTACAACACTTTGTAACTGTAAACACTGCGTCAATGGTACTAGAGAGTAGAAAAAGGAATTTATCATTGACCTTAATAGGAATGCAACAATACCCATCCCAAATTCAGTTATCGGGTCCTAAACTGTGCTCATGCACTCGCAAAAGCTCTCTAATAAAACAGCACCTGATAACACAACGCCAACGTGGCGTTAACCTCTCGTCAGTTGAGCTTTATAAGCCGTCCAGCTGCAACGATTAACAAATGGAGCATTAGCGAGTGTCTGGTTGAGAGAAAGAGAGAGCAGTGCGCTGGGTGTACAGTTTATTTGTCTGTGAATAAATGCTACAACTCCTCGGTAAACAAAAGCCAAGTTCCTGTGTTTTGTTTACTAGCCACCTGTTGGTTAAAGTGAAGGCCGTTAAGTTAGCTACAGCTTAGCCGTACCTTGAAGGTCAGCCCACAAGCTAATCTCCAGTCTGTACTCTGAAGTTATTCACAGTATTTTTTTAATAAATATAATGTATACAGCGTTAACCTACTGCAAAGAACTATGCTCTATGTCGGTATCACAGCAACACATTGTTCAATGTTAAAATAGCAGCAACAGCATTAAGATGTTACAGCCAATGAAAATAAAACATGTTGTCAAAATCATTGTTAGAACTGTAATTGTTTATTTAAGCAATCGTATCGATGCTCGATATTGACGAGCTTGCTTTATATATAAAAAAAAGTATAAGGAAACTGGTGGCAGGTGACAACTCTTTGCCTGCCACAGCCAACGTTTACCTCGTCTTTGGCAGGTGCTAATTTCATTCCCTGATCAGCAGCCAGCTGAGGTGACAGATGATGTGGCAGCTGTACTTTCTGAAAAATGATGTGAGCAGTTAAAAAATGTCAAATACAAACAATAACATTCATTTCACTCGCTTTGATCAAGATGCCCCTCAACGTGAATCAGGCATGAATTGTAGGAAATTATTCCCTCAAGTGTGCAATAAACTAGGATGAATGCAGAGATACCAAGAAGCATTTGACACTTAACCGAACGATCTGAATTGAATATATTGACTGTTCGCTGTCTGATAGCCAGTATGTCCCGCGTGTCTATCCAGATTATATGAGTATTGATTGTTTGCGTGACAATCAATGTTTGTGCACCACCTGGCCTCAGTGTCGCAGGGAGCATTGCACCCCACCAGCAGTTTCTAGATATTAGTGAAAGAATCTCTGTGGCAGCATGAAACTCCAGTATAACTACTGAATTGGGAAACCTTTATTGTACTGGCCAACAAAATGATAGCTGTAGTTTAATGAGGCAAATGGCTGGATGGGACCCATGATACAATAACATTGACTAATTCAATTAGTTTGCTAATTTAAATTTGTTTTGAACTGTGATCTGCCCTGAGTTTTGGGCACCATTTTAGTTACCTGCCACATGACTGAAACAACGCTTTCAGAACCAGAATCAAATACTAGTTGTTGTCAGTGATGGAGTGGAAGAACCGCAGCACTAGCTAGTGGTGATGGATGAAAAGGTCCTGCTTAAACTAGCAAACTGAGAGCACAGGTTGAATCAAAATGAATGGAAACTACGCAGGCTATTATTCAGCTCAAGCGATAGAAAATGCACAAGTGCAGAGCTTCTAACCACTGAGGATTTTTGTTGTGGCGGAGAAGCAGAGCCCTGACTTCCCCTTTAGCTCCCCCGCGGTCAATCTTCCCGGGGAAATCCCAGTAGGCTGCCTCAGTACAAAATATGTGTAGGTAAACAGCACAACCAAGACGAGACTGAGATGAGCCCCAATCCAAGGCTCATAAACACACGCACACAGCTACGTAAAGCCTGCGCTCTAGGTACCAGGTAACCCTGTGCAAGTCAGCCAGCCTGCTGAAATCAGCCAGGGCGTGTGGAGAGGGAAGTGGTGCAGTGAGACTGGAGATATTTCTCCTCTATTTTAGGCAGCTTCCTAACAAGCGTCCTCAGACAGGGCTGTAGGGGAGCGGGCTAACTGCTGAGCCTGGCACCACTCAAAGCCCAGAACAGAGCAGCCAGCGGGGCTAACAACCATCAGCAGCCCAACCAGCTGCTGCTGAGTGCCCCAGTCCAGGCACCATCACCCGTGGGAGGACAGCGATCAATAAAACCCACAGCTCTGGAAGATATGCGGGAAGAAATATGTTGAGGCAAAACAGGCTCATTTAAAGCTAAACTGTCCTATCAGTGGGGTTGGAGGAGCATGCTGGATATCTCTCCAGAGAGCAAGAAGGGAGGGGATGTTGCATTTACTATGAGAGGCTTTTGGATGCTTTCTGCAATTGGGAAGGTCAGAGTAATTGGCCAAATGAGAGTTCAGGCCAAACCCAGGGTGTTTCTGTGTGTGTGTGTGTGTGTGTGTGTGTGTGTGTGTGTGTGTGTGTGTGTGTGTGTGTGTGTGTGTGTGTGTGTGTCTGTGTGTGTGCGCTCATGCAACTATGTTAGAGAAAGAGATGGAGGAATAGAGGCACAAGAGGAAAAGCGATGAAGAACTGAAGTAGGTGTAAACATCTGTTCAGTAACACGGGTAATCTGACAGTGAGGATGATGAAGTCTCACTTCCTGATGCCGATACATGTTGGGGGGATAAATGTTTCACAAGACATGAATTAGCCATTTGAGGAGCAGACCTTCATGTGTTGCACAGAATTATTTTCTTTACTCGTGGACTTGTTTTGGTAAGAATACTGTACCTCTTCTTGTTTGCAACATTCTCGTCTACCACCTCTCATCATACAGTACATCGTGTCCCTCCTCCCCAATTATTTTTACGAGTACAACTTTGCAAGTACCATCTTTTTTTAAAGTTCTTAGCTGCAAATGTGATTTAAAGAAAAGGTGGGATCATTAAATGCAATTTTACTCATTATTTCAGGGTCCAATCAAACAAATTGGTGCTGGTCCTGCAGACAGTGTTGCTTTCATGTGCTCAGGTTACGATCTTTCTCTAAGGTTTCTGTCGCATCTCTCCGAGTTCCCTTTATTGTAGATAACAATTTTACAGAGGGACAGTTTGCCTAAAAAAACCATAGTTATCATCAATATTGAACTCCATATGACCCCAAAATGCATGCCATGACCTTTGATACATCTAAACAAATGGCAAATGGCAAAAATAATATGCACTTTCTACAATATGTACACATGGCGACTAAAGCCTAGTTCACACTAAAAAACCTTAAAGCTGGTAATCTCCCTGACAGTTTTGGGCCTGCCGGACAAATATCAGAGGCAAATCCGCATTGACTCGGCGCTCGCACATTGGCGCTAGAGCGCTACGTGTGAACTGTCCAAAGACGCGAGCTGGAAGACACATTTAAGATATCTGCTTTGCTAAAACATCTGAACCTGTTGGGTTGGGAAACTGTACCTTGCCTGTGACCTGCCAGTGTGAGCTGTGTGTTGCATTTACACTAGTTGTTGGAGCTATGTCATTCGTATGATATTTTATTGATATTTGTTATCATTGCATTTATTTTTGTTGACACTAAGGCACCGGGCCAGGTACTTGTTCAGGTGGTGGGATAAAGGTAGTAGGTGTGTCGGTGTCGGATGAGGTTGTTTTTCGGTTTTGTTTTGTTTTTAAATTAAAGCAAGACAGACTGCAGTAAAGTTTGCTTTTGATCACGACAATAAAATCAACCTAGACCTCAAATCACGACAAGACGTACCAACCCTCTTGAAATGGTGCATCAGTGGCTTTGTGATGCATACTCATCAGGGACACCTCCTGTAGTGTGTGACCCCCGGTCAGTCATGTAGACAACAACGACTTTAAGACTCCCGATTACAAGCCAGCATGTGTAGTGTGAACAGTACAGCGACCTGACGGCAGTGAGGGTTGTGTAGTGTGAACTTTGCTTAAAGTATGGTGAGGGCTAAAGGAAAGATCATGGTCGTGGTTAATAAAAACACGAAAGTGAATTGCAGATCTGACGGGATGCAAACTTTGATCTTACACATGAAAGTCAGTTGCTGCATTTCCTTGCTACATGAAGG
The DNA here is from genome assembly GCF_023055335.1 of Clinocottus analis. NCBI lineage: Eukaryota > Metazoa > Chordata > Actinopteri > Perciformes > Cottidae > Clinocottus > Clinocottus analis. Next base: position 6,839,518 of record NW_027175821.1, read on the forward strand.
GAACATTACTTCCTGTACGGCACTAAATATTAGCTCTTGACCTAAATCGTGAGGTGGGGAATCATCCAATATTGAAATAATTTCTCTGGATACTTACTAGCGGAACAATTTAATTACATCCACCTCCATAATGTTGAGGTGGTGCAGGAATTGCCAGGCACAAAAAAAATCGGGCAAAAAAAACTAAAATATATGCACGGCAAGATGCTACTGAGTGAACATTTTTTTTGTAATTTGGGTGATCTGACCCTTTAAAAAAAAGATTTACATGCCTTTTATTTGGACACATAAATACTCCTCCGTATCCATGAAGACAATGTCAAGTTGAGCAGTCTGCTGGAACAAAGTCAAGCATCCCATGTGTTGCAAGTGTGATAAGAGGTCACATATGGCTCACTTTGGGTAAAAATCGGTATGTTTGCGAGTGTGTGGAGAGACCCCGAGCGTGTGTGCGTGTGAGGAATGCGAAGGAGATGCAATACACTCACGGCACGTCTGGCGGACCACAGACCTTGTGCTGTCATCCTCCGTTGAGGAGGCGCGACTGAGGTGACATTCACGTCCCCGGTAATTATCAGGACTATGATGTGGGAACATTAATGATGTATGAGGGCCCAGTGAGGGGTGAGAGCCACGGCTTCACAGGGCCTCATTACTGAGAGACACCACCAGCGAGTGAGACTGCACCACGCCCAGCCCAGACTCAACTGAGCATTGAGACTCCGACACTCTGTTTTGCTCAGATTTTTTTCTTCCGTTTTGTCCCTGTTGTTGTCACACAAAGAATTAGCGTCCAAAACACCAACGTGTTTCTGTGAACACCTTCCCGTCCTTCCTCTCAAAGCCTAATCATGAATAGTCTATTGATGCTTATTTATCTGCCCCGTACAGGGAAAAAACTCTCGAATTAACAATGTTGTCAAATTAAAGAAATCGGAGTCAGAATACCAAATTGAGAACTTTGATCCGAGCAGTCCTCGATGTCGACCTCTTGTAAGTAGAATGGACAAGATGTCTGATTATCTCTAATTAAAAATGATTAAGCACATTTTGCGGCAGTCAATGGCCATTGATTGAGGGGAATGCTGATGTGGAGAGTGTGGCCCTGTTTTGGGCTAATTCCAATAGACCTTCAAATTCCTTATTTCAAATCAGAGAAGGTGCTCATTGACAAGATTTAAATCATTAAAGCCATCCAGCGCTCTCCTGTAGGGGGATTATGGATCTCTGGGTTCCCTGCGCTGTCCGCTTCATGCATGCTGAGCAGAGGGAATAGGGAGTGGAGCCAGTGAATGTGAAAAACGAATAAAGGATTTAAACAGAGGATAAAGACAGAGGGGGGAAAAAACTTGATTACATCTCTAGATTGTCAAACATTCGGTAATGAACCAAAGTGGGATATCAAACGGAAAGAAAGAAAGTCAACATCTTCATGCATCGACGGACGGTTGGGAGAATTAAACCGGATAAAAGACCTTAGTTATTTACATGTTTGCAGGCTGGCAAACAGCGCCAGTGAGTTTGGTTTTCTTTTGGTTGGTGCTGCGGTACGGCTCTTTGGAGACATGTCGTCTTGCTGTCACAATCCAGAGGGCACGTGCATGACTTCATGTCTAATCAGGTGTGGTATCCATGGAAACAGAGGTAGCGGAATGTCATGTGCGGCGTCTCTTCTCATAACACGTCTGGCAAACAGCGAGGCTGCGGGGCTCGTGGCCCACATAGCGCATGTTAGCTGTGTTCAGAATAACACATCCCATCACAAATACGCTGCCAAAACCCTGTTCCACAGAAAATCCTCCAGGCTTCAAGCTCAGAATCCGGTTGCATTTGGTTTCGTCTGTCTATCTATTTGTCATTGCAACGCTTGAGTATATTTATAGGTTGATTGTAGTATTTTTAGACTCGGTGCGTTTAAATTTGATGAATTATTAAGCTAATCATTCAAGATTTAGTTTAATTCTCCAACTTAAATTCTATTCTTGAATCCTGGCAGTGTGAAGAACTCAAGGAAGGAGCTGAGTCTCGTGTCATGCTAGCAGCTATGTGAGGGTGCACAGCAGGGAGCTAAATGCTAATGTCGGCATGCTGTTATGGGCTTAAAGACAGTGCCAACATGCTCACGAGCAGGTATTAGCATGTTCACTATCTTAATTTAGCATGTTAGCGTTCTACGATTTGCTTATTAGTTTTGCAGATATTTATTCATGAAGCAAATGGTATTGGGCAAACAGGAATTCAGATACAATAGTGGCGCTAAAGGAGGAGCCAGGGGAACATCAAAGTCAGTAGAATTCATCATGTGAGGACCACGTTTTTTTAGGCAATTCACCCAGTAGTTTTGGCCAAACTTGGCTATAAAAATATAATAGCATTCTAGCCAACTGAGTAGTTAAATATGAAAAATCCAAACAACAACAACACATCTAGAGAAGCTCCTGTTCTTTTCTGGTCAAGTATTTAGTAGGGGGTATGTGTTGGGCAAACTCATGATCTATAATCTAAAATCCTGGCTATGGCCCTGCTCATAACCCACTGTAAACAAACATCCCTCGGTGTGAATGAAAATGATAAGTAGATAAGTCACCGTCCTGCCAGCTGAACCCAGCAGTAGTTATGAAATGGTAAAATATGGATGAAATGGATTATTGAGGAAATACGTTTTGATAAACATTCACCCATTTTTTGTTATCTCCCAATGACTGCATATGATAGTTGCGTTGGGGTTGAACCATTTAAAAGCCTTTCGGCTCATCTTTCCTTGATAATCATAGCATGAACCTGTTTCCACTGGAGTGTTGCTTGTGTCCACAAACTTCAGTGAAAATGGTTTAGCGTACAGGATTGGCCAACACAGCATTTTCCTGTTTTCCCAAGTACATAAGTAGCTACAAAAAACAAAAAAAAAAGGTATATTTGCATATTCATATCTGCAGAACACTTCAGAGGGACGTGGTCATTGTCCAATGAACACATTATATAAGTGGTACCACTTTGGTGAAATAGCTTTACACAGTAAACACATTTACACAATAAGGTCCAATTGTTTTGCGCCATGCGGACCAATTGCTTTCTGATTGTTCTTATCTGCCCAAATGAGCTAAGCGGAAAACATTGCAGATTTTCGTCTGCTTACAAACCATTTCACTCTAAAATAATCCATGGTTCATCTGTATGCAGCTAACAAACCACTGAGCGACACAAAGACAGCAATTCTAACAAAGAAAGTGTTTGAAACTACTTTTGTAAACGGGGTTATGCCCATTTCTTTGACCCAAGTGACAAAGTAAATCCACCAATTTCACATTGAGAAAAATCTCACATCTGATAAGGGCAAGCAAAGGAGTTTGCGGTTGAGGGAACGTCATGAAGGTTTTCATGTCAGCTGACAATGTCAGAGGATAGAAGAGTTCACTAATTTCCATCCTAGTTAATATAATTATAATTTCCATCAGTGATGGATCTTTGCTTTACTTTGCAAACATACAGGAGTCCTCATCCTGTGACGCACTGGCCGAAATGATGAGACGGGAAAGGTTCTGGAGAGTTCATTCAAATGCACTGCATGCTGGGAAGTACGTCTGTGAGCATAATTAAGATGTTCTTTGAGATTACAAGTTTAACTCGCAGAGTTCTGAAGTTGATAACCAGCAAGATGAAACCGACGGAAGCATAAATAAAAATTGAGTTACAAATTAAAGGGAAATCATTCCTACTAAGTTGTTTGAACAGCACATGTTCAGTGGCGTGCAGTGACTCAGAGACGCGTGGGAAGTAGTAATGGTGTATTATAATTACAGTTACTTATGTTACTTTGACATTTGGGGCTAACTTTAGTAGGGAAATGTTTGTGTATGCACACCTGCGAATAAACATAAACAAAAGAAATAGCATCGACTTCTTCCAGTATTAATCTGGTTAAATAGCATGTCTCAAACACTGCGTGTATCATGTGCATTTTCTTTCTCACTTACTAACTAAAATTACATACAATGGATTTTTCCAAGAAAATAAATGGACAATACTTGGCAAATAATGTGCTTGTCACTGCATGGCAAAACAACTACAGGGGATGCAGATAGACACGGGAAGAACAGAGGGATGATTTTAATAAACACAAAATGTCAAAACAAAACTTGTGGGGAGTCGAAAAATGTGTCACTAAAAATCCAAGGCAAACCAGAACGAGCAAAAAAAGCACAAAACGGGATCAGGTAATTCAGACACGTTCACAAGCGATATTAGCGGGAACAAAGCAGGGAGCACAGCAGACAAACCAACACAGACAGAGGGGAACACAGGGTTAAATACACTGGGGAGGTGCAGGTGATTGGACACAGGAGGGTTCAATGCTCTTGTTCAAACTTTACTAACTGGGCAGATTGCTTTGCATTAACACCAACTGAGCAATGCTGACTTCCACTGATACATTTTTGTCCTTATTATTATTGCATGCAATTTATAATACTGACATTCACAGGAACCTGTTTTTTCCACCCGTCTCTGCTCCGCTGGCTGTCGTGTTTCTCTTGTGTCCGCTCAGGCGCTCACTGTTTTTAGCATCTTCTCCTCTTTCCGCAGGTAAAGATTTCGCTGGAGCGTCAGAAAATCAAACGTAACTGACCAAGACATAACCGTGGAGAGAAAGGAAGATTGAACAAAATGAGTCTTAGCCCACAGCTTCTCTTAATTGCATCTGTGTGGACAGTATGTAAAGCCCAAGGCTGGAAATATCAATTAGCATGCAATATCAATTAACTACCAATCTCACAGCACATTAGTAGGGATAATGGGTTGACCCCTAATACGACCCGTCCACTTCACTTCAGTGGATCCTTCTCGACTGCTCTCTATAAACCCTGCATGCTTGAATAGCTCGGACCGTATGCAAAAATAATGCAGAAAAGGACATCAATTATTTAAATCACCTTCTCCTGAGGTGAGAATTTCAAGACGTAGGTATCACAGTGCAGCACAACAACGAGGAGTATTGCCTTTCTTTTATCCCTCGCTTCCTGCATAGTAAGTCTGTATAGCGAGTGAAGGGTCTATAAATGTTCTATGCTCTGCGTCCCGTGAGTTACAATGCTCAGGGCAGGCAATAACTCACACCATTAAACATAACGAGGGCTTAGACAGAGCTTAGGCATCGGCAACAACGAAAAATAATGTCTAATCCTTCGATGATGTGGTATAATATTCTTATGGTGCCAACCGTGTCAAGGGAAGTCTTGAAATGTGACAATGCATCATAGACAAACACGAGACAATAAAAATAGCTGTAAAGATGTAAAAGTCGGACAATGTCGTGGTATCTTAATGCGATTAAGACTGCAGCAATCCTTAGAGACTTGACAGTATTGAACAAAATCAACTGTTGAGGTGGCCAGAAACACAGTAAGAAATCTCGGTGCCATTCGAAAACAACAGAAACTATTCATATCGATGTCACAGAAATAGTTCAGAAGTGGCAGCCATTCAACACAGACATGTCTCCATATATATTGGAACTCAAACGTACGAATGAGTCATATTTCCAAGTGGGCCCTTTAAAACCAGCCAAATTGAACACCATGAGATGAGGATGATGCAGTTCATTGACATATACAGTACATGCAGAGTATTTGTTCAGCTAGAAGGAGTTCATCTATTATTTTTACTCATCCATGATATGTAGATTTATGTCATTACATACCTCTGTGATTAAAGTTTCTTCAATCTGACACCAGTATGCCACACCAGACTGCTGCGAGCAAGAGATGACAATCTGTTATCTATCCGTTGACGCCATACTTTCTCCTCCACATTCATCTCTCTGTTGCAGCATGACAATCAAAATTCAGCAATTAACCTGCTCTGTCACCCCACACTGAGAGGGACTGCTGGACTGTAGCTGAACTTCAGGAGGTGGCAAATGAATTTTTAAAAAAAGGGATGAGGGGGTGGAGGGTAAGTTAGACACGCTGTGCTCTACAGAAACCTGACATATTTTATCAGTAAGTAAAAGATATCTCAAAGATGCTGAGATATAACAAACATCATTGTTTGTCATGCAAAACAATTACTGCAAGTGTCAAAAGTGGACATTATTAATCATCATTGCAAGGTATTTAATGTATGCTAAATGTAATGTGAACTTTCTGCTTAATCTGTCAGTAATTAAAGATGGTGGTTGTGTTATTAATAACAGGGTTGGACAGGGTTTTCTGGCACTTTTAACCCGAGCCAAATGATTCTGTGGTCTAAACTGTTTGGTTGTTGGTTGCGTTTCCATCTAAAAAGTGTCAAACGTGTCTCATGATTTCTTCTTTTTGGATTGCCATCATTATTTCAGCTCATCTTCATCAATCAATAAATCACTCGGAGCTCAGATACTCATCTTAGTGATATAAAACAACTGCAAGAAACTTTAATTTTGTGTTGACTTTGGCAGTCCCTGTGTCTGAAAGTGTTTCTGGGCACCAGAGTTCCTTCTAATTGTATTTCATCAGGCCGTGAGTTTCTGGTTCCCTCATGCCTCCCTTTCCTTCAACAGCGTGGTGTCAGTGTTGACTCCCAGCGGTCAGCGATGCAGCAGTGGGGGAAAGCTCTGCTTCTGAGGAAAGCTGTTTGAATGAAGCATAGCGAGAAATTGATCAAAAGGAAAAAGCCCAGAGTCGGGAAAACTTTCAGAGCAAGGTTTTATATCTTTACTATTTAATGTTAACACACACGTTGTCATTTGATCCGGAGTTAAGACGAACATATGTGTTCGTCCAACTTTAATGCATTTATAGTACTACATGTTATCAATATACTAAAAGTAAACAGCTTATGGCATGAAGCATAAAGCTACTGAATGGTGTCACAGCAGTTTCTGTTTCCATCGCAACTGGATTTTGTTGTGGCCTTTTCATAATGCCGTGCGGAGAGAAGTAAAGGAGGAACCTGAGACTCCAGTTTGCTCTCCAAGCAGCGTTTGAATTACATAATGTAGGTGAAATCCAATTGTCTCCAATCATCTCAGGCTCCCATGTTATCCATCACTTTTATTAGTGCGGCAGTGAGATAAGACTTTGTTATGTTTCTCTGGGAATCCATTTTTGTATGACAAAGAATTGCGATTAAATATGTTTTCACTGTGAGGTTTGAGTTACAAAGCTACTGGACATCTGTCCAGGTTGGTACTCCCAAAGCAGAGAAATAGGGAATAGTATAATGTTGATTTCACAAAGTTTGTTGTTTTCAAGTAACAAATCTCCCTGAAAAAAAGAATAATTGGGATGACATTAAGTGTAGAGCAGGCCTGGCAAAGAGGCTGCTGTACGGCACAGGGATTTATGAAATTGAATTTCAATGGCACATTGAGCACTTCATTGAGAGCGTGCCAAAAGTGAGAAATCCTATGACGGATTGAGACAAATCACTGCCCAAATGAGCTGACAACAAGATGCCTGAGGCATTGCGTTACTATTCAATTAGCATTTAAGAGGGCTTTGGGGAGCATTGTTTTGTTCTATTTTGCAGATAAAATATGAGCATCTCCCACCGATTTCTCATTAGGGCCACTTTGAGGGTAACTCTCACCCCATTTATCTTCTCCATCGGGGACCCCTGGTGAATAGCAAGCTTCAAGTAGAGAAGAGAGGAGACATACCAGTGAGTTATGCTCATTGAGCTGCAGTGTGATGAGTACTTAACTACTTTCCTTTTAAGTTCTTATCTGGATTTGTTGATGCTGGATCCTTTGCGGACGTCTGTAAATGTGATTGTAGGGATAACAACATCCTTGCGTATTCAATCCTTAGTAAGTTGTGTCTCTTTCTCCACTGAAACGCTCTTGTTGACAACCCAGGCTCCACTGTGTCATCATTTTCCATCCAAAATCCTGTCCATCATTTGTTATTTAATGAAGTAGTTTGAGGCAGGGCTCGACTAAAACAACTCCAACCTGCAAAAATTGCCCTTTTTATATTATAAATCCTGTCCTGTCTCACACATCAGCTCACGCTACTTTCATTTAGTTTTTCATAAATCCATTACGAAGACTAATATGCATGAGAAACCTTTCCTTCAGTCACATGGGGCATTAATCACTGGGCCTCTAATATGCTTTTGTTCTAATTATGGCAGTGGCTAGCCCAGAGCTGATAAACACCTATGACGTCTGGTTCGTGTCCCTCTTGGGCTTCTGTGTGACCGAGAAGCCAAACGACAGAAGGAAATCAACGTAGAAAAGGCCAATTCAAGCCACTACAGAAAAGACGCCACAAAGAACACACAACTCAATCGCTACCTGAATGCACCGGTTTTTCCCCACAATCAATTTGATTTTCTCTTTTTAATTATGGCAGGATGATGATGTATGCTCCACTAATAAGACATGAATGGGAAATGAAAGGTCGGTGAGACCGAGATAAATGACTCCCATTATTTCACCAATCGGATAGAAGCCCCTCTATATGTTCTAATTTGAATGATAATAAAATTCTGAATTGCTTTGTCCTAGCAGGCCACTTTCTCCATGATAAGCAGCCTGGCAAGGTAACCTTGTCCTGTAACCCAGACTCCCATTGCCTTCCGAGAATGTAATTGCTTTAAATTAAAAAAGGCACAGAAAACACACACGGTACCAGGCTGCATCTGATCCACAGATGATCTGACTTAACTCTTTCTTGATCTGGTTTTTCTGTCTCAAACTGCATTAAAGTATGCGCAAAAAAAATGCATTTTTGTGAATGCAGCCAGGGGAATGGATCAACAGCACTGAATCAATGTAAATATAGTGGATTTATCTTTGGATTATTATTTGATGGTATATCTGCACTTTACTTCAAGATACATCATGTCAAAGATGACAATGTCAGACCGCATAAAGCACAAAGCATCCATTATCTGTGCGTAGAAGTCCTAAATGAATTGTTTATTTTTAGCCTGCCCATTGGCAGAGAAGGATAAGGTGGCTATGGGAGTATAAATAATAAATCACATTGTCCTTGTCTTGGAATACGTTTGAAAAGCAATGAAATGTGATAAATTGTCTTCTCTGGATTGTCTGATATTTGTGGCAGTCACTTATGAGTTGACATGTCGTGCTGTATAGGTTACTTATGGAGCAGCACAGCAAGTCTCAGAGGGTCTATAGCACAGGAAAGGAGAAGGCAAAACAAGTCGATCGCAGTCTGTAACTGTGGAGGAGGAGTCGTTTTAAACTGTAAAAACACAACCTTAATGGATCCCAGTCTGTCTTGGACTGCTCGACAATTTTTTTTTTTCTCCCATTGTTCAAATTTAGCTAAGTGCAAGTTTGAGATACTGTACTTAACTTAATTAGGATCTCTATTTCATGCCTCAATTCTACTTCCCTTCATTTAAGCATTGGATTTTTTTCATCTTGGACAGCAGTTACCAGTTAGGGACTGTATGATAGTTATTTTGATGCATTTTCTTGTGCAAGGCCCTCAGAGCATCATTAATATCTTCTTTTGATCCTCCCTTTGACTTGGAAAACAACTGCAACTCCCCAAAATGTATAATATATATATATATATATATGTATATATATATATATATACAGCATTGCTTTATATCAGACCATATTAGTCAACCTGTTACACTGTTTTCATCTTCAGTCTGACATTGCGTCCATTATAATCGATGTCCATCAAGAGGGAATTCCATTTTCACTAATCAATCACAAGAGACCAACGTATCCGCCTGAATCTAATGACGTTTGAGTAAGAGTGCTATTTATCAATCTCAGTTGTTTTGGTGGAGTTACCTCAATGGCTGATATCTCTTACCTTAGAGATATCAGCCATAAAGATGTTGGCAATCCCTCGAATGTAATGGAACTATGGCCCTCATCTTGCAGTGATCAAAGAATCAAAAAAATACTTTTGAAAAACTTAGCAGCAACAGTCTTTACAAAAATTATGACCCGGGTTCTCAAAACCATGTTTTGAACAGTTTTATGTCGGAACTATGTAGGAACTATGAAACTGCTCACAACAAAGTCTATATGGACCAAAATGTTAAGTTAAACTAAAACTCACTGTGAAAGAGCGAAGAGTTGTAAGACTAAAGCACAGACCAGATTAGCCCTGGTAACAATCTGTCAATCACAAGGTGGCCACGCCCAAAAGTATAACCTCCTTTACTCTCAATGGGATCTTCATTTACGAAATGAACATCATGATGTATTGAAACAGACGTAAACTAGCGATTGAGCCCTTAAACGTGTGTTTCCAATGTTTACTGAGCGGATCATTCAAGTGAGAAGTCGAGGAACTTTCTCATCAAAACTTCAACGCAGTAAGATGTGTTTTTCCAACCAGAGGAGTCGCCCCCTGCTGTCTATTAGAAATATTGCGGGTTTACGGCAAATCACTGTTCTGAAGCTCGGCTGACATCCAATACAGTGAGACTGAATTAAAGCATCCTCCACTACTCTACCATGAAAATGTCAGACAACCCTCCCTTCAGCAAAAACAAAAAGACAGGATCCTCCCTTTCCTCTGACCTTCACACTAATAGTTTTTGTCCACTCCTTTGCATATTAAGATTGTATCTGCATAACACGATGCATTGCTATTGATTATAATAGTCGTAATTTAAGGGTTGTTCTGTCCTTCCAACATTTGTTTTTTCTTCTTTTCTACTGACGTTTTTATGTGTCTGTAAAGTTCTTCTGAGATCTGCTTTTGATAAAGACCTCCAGTGCATGTGCGTATGTGGGTGTCATGCCTATTTAAAGTTACAATAATAAAGATGGCTTTGTTCTTTTTGGCGATATCGAAAGTAATATAATCACAGGTGTGTATCTGGATCCAACCGCTTGTGATTTCTTTCAGGGAATGTTGCCACAGACGACCTCTTCTGAGACTGTCAATGCTCGGGGGATTTCATTATTGGGCCATCGGCTCAGTCACCATTGTGTGACCCCTTTTGGCGATAGATGACTTAACAGACATTTATTCACATGCAAATATATATATATATATCAAGATTATTACTTCAACTTTCTGGAAGAGTAGCTTTGGCTGTGATATGTCTCAGCCACTTGAATGGCTAAGTTAGTAAGCATAACTGGGTATGCCTTTTAATTAACTGGGAATTAGAGGTCAGCCCTTGCATATTGGAAAGCGTCATACCAAACTGGAGAAATGTGTTTTTGTAATAAATAGCAATGATGTGGCATTGTGGATTCATTTATTTTGATTATGCCGGGTATTGTTCCCCTTCATGAAATTAATTGAATTCCTCATGCGTTTGAGTAAACGGACAAACGAATTAATCAAGAACTGGCAAATGGATCTCTATTCAGCTGTGCTGGGAGTTTTGCCATAATGCGTATATGTGCAAGTATATAATGCATCGTGTGTGTGTGTGTGTGTGTGTGTGTGTGTGTGTGTGTGTGTGTGTGTGTGTGTGTGTGTGTGTGTGTGTGTGTGTGTGTGTGTGTGTGTTTAGAGCATGTATAGTTTCATTATGATGTGCTAAATAAAGGGTTTGCCACCGTCTGAAAACTTGAGGAGCTGAAATGAGTTCACTGCCAGTGACATCAAAAAGATTCTCACACATCAAAATGTCATTGTTTTGGGTCACACGTATGTTCAAAAGCTGACCATAAGCTCTCACACAGCTCATCGGCCTTATACTATACTTCCGCCATCCAGTTATCGTACAGTATATGGGCCGTGATCATATTTGCTGACTGCATTATAGCCCGTTGTGTTTACGAGCCTGTTTGTCGGCATGAGAACGTCTGCAACGTTTTTGCCATCACGATGCGCAAATAAACAGTAGAGTTTATACTATCAGAAGACTTGATCATGCAAATATTACATCATATTTCTTGTTTTGAAACTTCGGTTGGATTCTATTCTATTATTTTTAGTTGGGCTATTTTAATATTTTGGTATTTTTTTCACATTCCAATGTTTGCGAACGTCTTGAAGTACATCTTCTATTTTAAAAGGTGTACTTGTATTGTTGCACACATGCTGTTATATTATCTTTATATCTGGCGTGAAATGGTATTAAAATGACAATTATTTCTGGTACAGTACCTTGTCCAACAAAAGAAGTTATAGCGAATGGCCTTACTGCTGACAATAATTGTATAATCTCTCAGCCATATTCAACGACTATTATTATTTAACAACATTTGCCATCTTAGAATGACAGATTAATTATACTTACAATGTTGGCCATGCTTTCTTCGGAGCTGCTGCACAATATGCCGGCATCGAGAGCTCAAGGCAGTAAACCAAGGAAAGTAGAAAAACGATGGCAAATGAAGAAAACATGTTCACCAGCATGTAGACAGCATTAAGAGGATGTTATGCAAATATAGAATAGAGGAGATATACCACAAATGAGGAAACTACCACACGCATGCGCTTAGACCCTCCATCTCTGTATTTCTGTCATAATATACATTAAATAGTTATATTTAATGTCACGAGTAATTTGTTGAGCTTCTAAAGTATTTGCTGATTAAAGGTGTGCCACTCAGTGAACCTGATAGATGTCACAGATCCTGAACTAAAAACCTCCTAATTTAACGTTCAGAGAACATCCCATACTGTCATTACAGGGGAAAGGAAAAAAAAAAGAAGGTAAAAGTGCTGTCAAAGACATCAATGGATTTTTTTTAGAACATATCAAAGCTCAGTTGCTCTGAGGACATGATAGGGTGGTATACCTGTTTTTATCTCCGAATGCTGTGCCCTGATGTTTTCTGAAGCCTGCCTACAACTGACACAGCCTTCACACTATTATCTCTCTGCTTCCTTCTTCCTCATCCCCCTCCGCCTTCTTTACTCCCCAGAACATAAAAACACTCTCTGCAAGTCCCTGTCTCAGCAGAAAATATTGAGAGATATAATAACGATGCGACACAGGGAGTAGAAACTGGTGTAAAAAAATAAATAACACACACGCACACACACACACTTTGAAGTCCACTGCGTGCGATTTATTTTATTTTTTTTAAGTGATTTAAAGAAAGATTACCTTTTTTTTTTAAAAAATCTTCTCAAAATACAAACACATATGAGACAATACTACACCATCCCAGCTAAAGTGGAGAGCAAGAGAGGTATGTTTTAATGGAGGCAAATTTAATCGAAGTAAAGTAGCGATTATGTAAATTCCTCCACACAACAATGGGATCATCAATAAGAGTGGGATGTTCATTAGGCTCAGCCAGCTTTAATATATGGATGTTTTGGCTAACACACTGAGGAGATTGGTAAGCAAGCTCACTCATGCGTGATTTCTGTTAATCCCTCAAATGGGTTTGCCGCAATAGGATGTTGCTCTTCTTACAAATCACATTAGCAGCCAATGCAAGCAACATATGGGGCTCTAATTTTGCAAGTTTGAGTCTTTATGGATAATATATGGGACAAAATAAATATTTGTCAACCAGTGAAACAAAGCCCCTGCTATGCACTGTGACATTCAAAGAGGTAATTGGAGCAATAATGATGTCTATTTGTTGATAACTACAGGATGAGAAACAAGTTATTAAGAGATCAATGAAAATTCAAATTGCAGACACTTATCGCGTCTGGTTCAGTTTTTTTGCCTCGAGAGGAATCTGAGTTTTTGGCTGCTTTCTTTCAAACAGACAACTTTTAAATAAATGTAATACATACCAATAAAATTACATCAATGGTGCAGTTTGGGGTTTGGGACGGGGAGAAGCACAATGTCTACAGAGGTATTTCAACCGGAAAAAACAAAGTTGCATCAATGGAGAAGCGGGAGATAATGTTGCATTATTACTATGAAGAGCACCAGCCTAAACTGCTTAATATTTGACCGATATGTGTTCCAATTATAAACTTGTTTCCTAAACAAAGCGGTTGTGGATGTAAAAAAAAAAAATCTCAATTAAAAACTATGGCATGACGATGTGTGTTACATATCTGTGTCCATTTTAAAATTGACACAACTAATGGGTATATCTGTCTTCAATATCATTCTCGTAACTAGTATCTCGCAACAGAAAATGTGGAAGTTGATGTTCTTCGCTGCCAGAAGCCATATAGAAGCAGGAGTAAATGATGAAGGCTAAAGAGAAGAGAGTGCACCGCAAAAGTAAATGTATTGGCTTTACTTACTGAAGTCAATAGCTTTTTTAGAAGGTTGAGGTTTTAGCTCTGGAGACATTCTGCACTGCAGCAGAGTTGGCCATTAAAATCATGCCATGTTGAAAGTGTGAATCTTGCTTAAAAACACAAGATATCATGCTTTGAATGTGCTAGAAACAGGCCTTGATCTTTTTTAGTTAAAAGGCTCAGTACACTCTGAATGACTAAGGTCAACAGCAACTTATCAGAAGTCATCAGTACGGATTCAGTCCAGCCTCACTAAGTACCGTCTAATGAGACGGCCGACCCCGCCGGCGGAGACACAGACAGCAATCAGTTAATGGGGGGAAGAAAATCAAAAAATCAATGTGGACAATTTAGAACGTTTTAAGAAAGTATGAAGAAAACATATTTTCCATCTTGAGTTTCTGAAAGTTTAACCGCAGTTTGGCGTCGGGAGCCGTCAGCTTTTTCATTGCAAAATCTCCCCCTCTGCATTGCCTCGCACCCTGCAGCGTCGGACCTCTTTCTTTTCTCGACGCACGCCGGCGAAAGGCGGCGCGTCAACTATTTATTTGTTGTCACAAACTAGTTCCTCTCCAGCAGCGTTTTAGAGGCATCTCTGAAGAAAAACGGGATAAGAGAGACAAGTGAAGTCAACCAAAGGCCGGCAGCATCTGGCGGCGGAGCTGCCGCCGTCTCATTTCAGACCGGGTGTGCAAATACGCGCTGAGGAAAAGAGAAGTACAGTGGGAGGTTGTGCGCATTCTCTCTGTTTGAGTGGCAGAATGTTCTCCATTCCATGAATACCAAGGGCAACCAGCTTCCATTATTCATAACCCAGCTGTTCTAAGGTGCTCATATTTACACTTATATTGCAGAACCAGCAAGTGATTTCCCCTTTTTAATATGGTGGCTGCGAGCCCTCTCTGACTTCTGCAGCTGCATGACCAGAAAGAGTTGCTCTGGGGTAAAAGGTGCTCAGTGATGGGTGGCAGGCTGGTGGATTTATAAACAAGGCCTGGTAATATCATATTTACTCTTTGAATTATTGAGCAGATTTTTATGATGCTTTTTAAACTCAACAAGAATTTGATTATAATTTGATAATAAGCCGGCTATAGTTCCCGGGGATGTCGACTTGATTGGGTTTTTTAAATGGTTTAAACTGTAGCTCTGTGCCTCGCTCAGGGATGTCTGAGGAATAATGAGCGGCAGAATTTACCAGGGCCAAATCTCAATCCAGTACACAACTGCAGTGATCAACAGTCATAACATGGCCACCAGCTAGCGGCCCCGGCAAATGAATAACACATGAATCCCCGTTGATGAAACATTGGAGAGTAGTTACCAGTACCCAGCTGTCTCATTGAGATAGTATCCGTCGCCAAGTGGAGCAGATCTCTGGTCGGAATACAAGCCAAGCAGGTGGTACGCAAGCCTCATGACACCACGGGGGCGACCGCTAACAGGTTTGAAAATGACCTGGTCCGGCCACCGCAGGCAGATTGTTTCAGTGTCTCCGTTTCCCTAATAATGCCTCACAAGGACCAAAGCAGTTTGCTGGTGTCTCTTACAGAGACTCAGTCGGCCGATCACAGATATGAGTCAGATATGTTCTCACTAGACGGCCCGAGTAGATACTGTTGCAGAGCTGTCCCTGGTGGCTAGAGAAAATCCATGGCCAGCTACTGCACTGCGAGCTAGTTTCTCCTCTGCAATGGTCAGCCTGCCGGTTTCTTGCGTTGTACTCCCCAATCCTGTTCACCCCCTTGCCCCCGGGATTTTCAAGATGAGAACACGGCCGAGAGCGGTTGACAGGATTGAGTTACGGAAAGAGACACATATCTTATTTATCGTGTGTGGTCAGACTGCACGGGAAGTTTGAGCTTCGCTGGATATAGCCATTTGTAGCCGTTGTTTTTTTTTATCATTTTCCACCAGGGACACCTTCAGCCGACACCATTTGAGCGGCTGTAAACGCATAGTGATGTGAATTATACACCTACAACACATAGAAAGGTGTCTGAAGATGCATTGCTCCATGTTGCAGTAGATCTATAGGCTTTGTGGAATCACTATTTGCCGCACAACGTGACATTTGATAGATTTGATGATTAAGTGAGCAGCTTGCACATACTGCTTCCCAGTGGGTACGTACTGCTACAATGGGTTCTAATAAATGAATGTATTTCACGTTGATTAATTATTAATGTTTTATAGATCATTTATTGTTCATAAAAACATTAACATTTGGGTTAAGAAAACTCCCGTTGACTGGTTAGCTCTATTTTTCTAGATGACAACTGCTGACAAATGAAAAAATCCATTTATTAGCACCTTATTAACATTTACAGCTGCAGACTTGATCATGAGAACCATTCATTAACTTACTAAGAGTTTTAACTGCGTAGCAAATTAGAGAGTGGGAAATCCACTGTTTTATTTATTATCCATTAATGTATGTAGATTTTCTTAACCCTTAAAGGGAAACATTTTTTTTATTTTATACCACCACATTTGTAGTTTAACAGAGCCAATTTATAACTGAATTATTACAAAGCAGAAAGGGATTTTTTTTTCAACTCTTACATATATTTAAGGGTTAAGAGGTTGTATCATTAGTGGTTTATAAAGCAGTAATACATTACTATTTAACAAAGCCATTAGTTTAAAGCCCCTTATTAAAAGGGAGCCTTATTAAAAAGTGGTTCCATAATATAATAGTCTTATTAAAACACTGAAAAGTAATATTCCCTCATATATCATGATGTCAAAGATCTCATACTTTTTCCCAAGAATATGCTGCAGTGCTAACGGAGCTGCGATGCGAGACTCCGTGCAGAAGATGGCTATGCATCAACATGTCTGCACACAGGTAAGACCAAGACGCTGATACGTCAGAGATAAATGGGTCATGGCCGCTCACGGGGGGACGGAGCAGCAGACAAAGATGCAGAGGTGGGGGAACAGTGGGAGGGCGTTACGACGGGGCACAGTGCATCATCTGCATGGCTGCGGCTTAAGTTTTGTTGTTGTAATTGTTGTTGTCAGTGCTGTTGAGTCACGGGAGAGCGGCGGAGGTGATGATGTCACAGAGACTGTCTGGCATGTAGGGCAGCAGCTGCCTCATTTCGGAGCCGTTCCACTTTTTTGCGCATCGTTGTGAAGGAGATGTCATCTGAGCAGAAACCTATCTGACAGCTGAGAGTGAAATGAGGTGAGAAATCAAAGTCACTTTCTATTTGGGGACGTCTCCGTGGTGCCTATCTGCAGGCTGAGATCACCAACAGCCTCCCTGTCTCCCTCTCTTTCCATTCCCTCTCTCTCCCTCTCTCCCCCCACACCTTTTTTTTTCCTGTGGTTCCACGCAGGAAGGGCCCCATCCCCTGCTCTCTGAAATAAAATGTTATTATTGAGCGCAAAGGAGCAGATACACATCCGACATGGGCGCGTGCACCTTGTTATATGTATCAATTCCCCAATTTCTGTGTACATATTTTTTTCTCATTAGTGCTAAAAATGCACAAAAAACAATTACATCCCTGTATAAAAAGACTGCAGTTAGACAGTAAAATTTCCTTTCCCTCCGGCTGTCTTGCCACGATGTGTTAAATAGATAAGCCTCATAATAACTATGATCTATGTCTATATTTAAGTGACATTATTAGTTAAAGAAGCCTCATTTTGCGCTTGTTTACTTCTAACAAGACTTTCCCCCAGAGAAACTTCTGTGTAAACACTTTATAGCTTTTCCTCACCACCAACAGGAGAGTAACCCGTTACTGGACGAGGAAAGTAGCAGGATGGATGGCTCCTCTCACGGTCTGTCTATTAGTTTTCATTAGGCGGCCCAGGGAAACCTGGAGATTTATAGGGCACATTTGCTTTAAATTCAGCCCTGCAGGGTTTCACCTGATTGCTGCATGGGACAGACAATGATCAGCTCCCATCCGTCTCAACACTCCACCTCCATTTCCATAAATTCTACACGTCTGTGGTAGAACGGGTAGCCTGTCATAGTCTGCAATGTCACGGCGAAGGCATCCAGCCCAGCTGGACTTCGAGTTGCTCCAGCTTGCTCCGCCAGGGCTTAGCGTGGATCACTGCTGACAGATCTGCACCTCGAGTTGTTCGCGTGCGAACACATGTCAATCAGAACTGTTCCAGAAAACAAACAAAAAACTTCATGCATGAACCATATGCGCTATTGACCAACAGGGTGGCCATTTTCTCAGAATTCATATAATTCAGCCACTTTGTGAAACATTATTCGAGCCACCATCCACACGGTGTGGCCATTATTCACCAAACAACTAGTGAGATAAACTTTTTTTTTTTTTAAATCACTTGATTTTAATCTCTCTTGTATGAAGCGAAGGGCTAATACCTTTTCATTTATATTTGTTGCACTTGTTTTCTGACATTGAGTGATCATTTCCCGATCGTTATTCCAAACTTGTCTCAGAGAGGATGTGATTGCTTCCATTATGCTAAGCAATGTCATACAGCGCGTCCAATGATTAATCTGAACTGGCATGGTGATATAGGATTTCCTCCCCACAGCTGGATCGATAGCCTCCTCCTCAGCTGGGTAAAGTCTGAGATTTCATTAACCCATTTAGAAAGACTTGACCATCTTTTTGTGAGTTATTATAAAAGGGTACGAAGGCCAAATGCATTCTATAGCAGAGATGATGTCCTCTAGGGTTGGCATTTTCTCCCCCGTGTTGGCTGTTAGCCTCCGGAATAGAAATGATGACGATGATGATGATTTATATGCATATCAGTCAATGGCAGATAAATCCCTGTGTTTAACCAATCAATAAGGCTGCGATCCATCAGTTGTGTTTCACTATTCCTGTCAGAGACGCTCACCTTCTTTAAACAATATTTTGTATTCACTGCACTGGTCATGAATAAATGTTTTGCTTCGAAATTCGAAAGCTCCCATTTTGTTGGCAGCCATGTTACTTCAGACCTCCTCCATGTTTTATTCATACTGCTTCCGTCAGGGCGGCCAAACTTAAAAGCAGCAGACCCAATGCAGTTGATCCCTGTGATGTTTTCATGCGATCGCTCTGCGTCCGAAAGCATGTTTTCCACCTCTCTGTTAACTTTTTCATTCAAACCCGATGACTGAGCCTCATCTGTTTCCACAAAATTAGGCTACAACACATTAGCATGGGAGGAGTCTATCCACTCGAGCCCAGCAGCCTGGTGTGGTTGTGAAAGAAGCAGGCTGCAGCCAGCATCGTATGCGTCTGAGTGGCTCTCTCTGTGAGTCATTCCACCCAGTGAGCTGCTCCTCACGGCCTGTTCTCAGGGCAAGCAGCTTTCCTTCTCTGTCTGATTGTTGCTCCTGTGGAGCTGAACCGCCTTCTGTTACCAGGCCTGGGGGACAGTCTGCCTCGTTCACACACACACACACACACAAAAAAAAGGGGTGAAAATCAATTTCTCATTAAACAAATTTGTAAAGGCTGCATCAAAAGGTGTTCAACATTTGCTTTGGCACAGCTGTCAGCTTGATGCGACCTTGAGAATACGATGCGTCGGCTGACAAATCGTGAGCATGCCTGTTGAGGGAGAAGGTGTTGCTTTTGTCTTACTCTTGATTGATAGTTGGGTCATCGCTCCCTTCACTTTCTAACACGGAGAAACAATGGCTCCACGGTGTACAAATCGATAAGAGGGTGTGTGTTCGTGTGTTCGTTTGTCTGTCTGACTGTCTGGGGATGAAGTCTGGATATTTGCGAATGTAAATTAAACTCAGAGAGCAAATACGCAAGTGGGTAGTGAGAGAAAGAAAGGCCAAAGAAGGCTAGAAGAAACTGTCCCGTCACAGGCCAGAGGAGGGAATGTCATCTTCTCCACGTCCTCTCATGGCAGAGGAGTGGAATTACCCATCCTTATGTGCTCGTACATCTTTTCTTTTACAGATGACCAGCTTTCTCCTTTGGAATTGACACCCACAATTTATACTCATTTCACCGCTCTCCACAGGCCACACAAGGGCTCCTTGCTGAGGTGTACCTGCCACGGCTATCAATAGAGTAATGCAGCCCACTCCCACTGAGGTAATCCTTCAGAGGCGTCCCGCGGCCTGGAAGAAATGTCAGTGCGCTGCTACGAGGATCAGTCTACCCTTGCATAGCGAGACGGAGATATATCTTATTTAAGCCTGATTTAATTTGGGCTTCTTGGCACTAGTGAGCGGTAGTGTTGTGTGTAGAACAGAGGGTGGGAGCTGGGGATGCAAAAAGTCTGTCTTTATTTAGAGGAACTGGCTTCGGTACAACGCGGGCCAGATGCACCGCAAACCGAACTGACAGATGTAGTGGACACAGATATTTCTCTGCTCAGATTACCACCTGCACGGCCATATGAATATTTACCGAATGCTGGAGTGTCTGCTGTAATGCGCTGTCACGATCGGCCGTATTCTGCCATGTTGTATATGGGGAATGCTGGCAGTGTTTGAAAGCGTAACATTGATAATTCATTATGCTCAGTGGGGGATTGACTCAAAACTTATGAATACAACTTTGTGAAACGTCCAGTTTCACCAGGTTTTCACCGGCATGTTTGGTCCCCTGCAGTGAAGACGGTCCACTGGGTTAAAACGGTGGTTCACTTTAGAGCCTTGCAGAGCAGTTGCAAGGGATAACATTTAAAAAAAATAATAAGAATCTGTTTTTAAAAGGATACCGAAGATGTTTCATATTTTGGATTTTTTTTTTTTATCTCTGGATGCAATTACCTACTCATACCCCGCCCAAAGCCTGTAATTTCTTTTCTTTTAATGTAGCTATATTCATGACATTTCTGGTGATTTTTCTGCCAAAAGTGGTCACTCCTCGGCCTTCTTGGCGGTGTCGCCTGAGTCTGAAGCTCAGAAAGCTCCTCTAAATTCAAATAATCTGCCCATTCTCAAACTAGGCTGAAGATCGCCAAACTCGCTACTGGCTACTGTTGTTGAGCCGGGGGGGAGGGGCAAATTTCAACAAACAGACAAATCCTGCTCTTACTCCTTGCAATTTTAACGAATTACAAAAATAACCCTCTTATCCGTCTGTTGTATGCAGTGCTTCCAATACGTCATGAGTTTGGAGCGGCGTTGGGAGAAGTGTTCCAGCTCTCTTTTCTCTAACCCATACTGACAGAGGAAGCTTTAGAAAGGCAGTACAACAGAGGCCCAGCTTCCAGCAGACTGTACTCTCTTCTTTGTGGTATTCATTATGCCTCAATTAAGAATGCATATATGCCCTTTGTTAATGAAGAAATCAATGAAAACTCCTTCTGCTGACAAAGTCAACACTTTTCTCAATACTACGAAGGTCCTCGTGACCCGATTTGATTATCTCCATCTGTTTCTTCTGTTATTTTTATATTCCGCGAGTAATGTACTGTAGTGTTAATGCTCGGAGGCCACGAAGAACTTAACATATCTATGTCTATATTCTCCTAATGAAAGTGCAAAAGCATCCAACCTCTGTATTGACCTCCCCGTCTGGCAGATGGCTTCATAGCCTCGCGCTCGAGTCTGCCGATTACCGCCTCAATGCAAACAACGCTCACAATCAGCATTTTAATAGTTTTTCTTCCACCGCATCAGCCTTGGTAACAATCCTCTGTAATAACTACTGATACACTACAGTGGGCAGAGGGAGAGGAGGAATTGTTCAGCAAAACAAAGAGAACCTGTCGGCTGATGCGGCCATCTACAGCAGCGGTCCCCGACTACCGGTCCATGGGTCCTTTGGTACCGGGCTGCACAGAAGAAAAGTATGTTTCAACTCTGCCGGTGTTCTGGATTAAAATTAAGGCGGAATATTCTGAGATTGCCAAAAAAGCACTGAAACCCCTGGCTTCCATTATCAACATCCTTTCTTTGTGAAGCGGGTTATAAGTTAAGCAGTAGACTGCATAAAGGTTTACATGAAGGAGTAGACTGGATATAAAGACACGCCACACATTTACTGGTTTATGTTCCCGAGTGTGAGGCAGATGTGTCGTAGGAGTGGCCTCTCAGGACCCTGTTGACTAATTAGGAAATAAACGTTTCAATCACTTAGCAGAGAGTAAAGCGTAGGACTTCCACTAATTTGGTGAAATGGTAAGTTGTATTTTTATGCACTTTATAATGGTCTTTATGCCAGTCGTATCATTTCATTAAGGTATATTTATTAGGTCATATTTATCACCCACATCGTGAAGACCGGTCCGTGAAAATATTGTCTTACAGGAGGGCAGCATATCCCCGTCCATATCTCGCAAACATTCTATTTGTTGCATACAGAGAACATTGTGTTGGTGGTGAAAATAGACTTTCAAGCTCTGGCCTACTCTTTTCTTGAAAAGGATCACAGTTAACAGTTCAGGGTAAGGGAAAGAAATAAAAAAATAACCCTATTATTCCATTATATCTCCATTGCCGCACAGTGCGAGTGTGTGTGTGTGTGTGTGTGTGTGTGTAATACATGAACATTGCAGTGAAGAGATCCATCAACATGTAAGAAGGAACTGCAACAAAAAGAACCATGTACACAACAATCTTTTCCTCCTTTTCTCTCACCTGCCTTTCTTTCTCTTTTTCTTTCTCACACACACACACACACACACACACACACACACACTACACACACACACACACACACACACACACACACATACACACACACACACACACACACACACACACACACACACACACATCACACACACACACTCAGACATACACTGAGATATTTGCGGTATTTTCAGACCTGTTGTCTGGGAGACCATTCCTTGTTTAGACGTGTTGTCAAGGAAACAAAGATGGAAAAAAAAGCTGTTTGCTGAATTTTTGTGAAGATCCATCTGCTCGGTTGGAACAAGGAAAAAGTAACGCTGGAGCCTAGTTGGATGAGTGCTTCCAATAAAATATATCTTCCAAAGGGTTTGTATTGATTTTGCAACTGTGTTAATATAAAAATGGAGCCTGGTTGTTGTAAATAAGCCTGGTGACTTCTTTTTATTCCAGTCCAGCTGAAGCTTTTACCTATTGAGCTGAAAATTGTGTGGAACAAAACTCTACAACAATACAAGTCAAGATAATTGCTGCCTACTTGGCCACCCCTTTCTATAATTCTGAATAACAGGATGTGCAAATGCTTATAATCACCAATGATTACTGGTGAAAGGTTAAGCCGATTTAATCCGTCAGTCCAATTTGCTACAGCATCCAGGAAAATACTACACAGACTTGGGGATTAGGAAGCTGCTGGTTAGGGACGCTGGATGATCAGATTGTTACGTCGGGAGAATGATGGCATTTTCTGCATAAGGAGTCGCAGCATAATTTCATTGCGGTTGCGTTACCCAGGAGAACGGCAGCAGCTGGACATCTGAGGGAGCAGACACGCTGCATATTGTGCAAGAGATTTGTTTGGTTTTTTTTAAACTAGTGCGGCCTAAATATTTACCCACAGCCTGGTTTCCTTCCTTTTCACACAACCCCGGACTCTGTCACATCTTCACTGTTCTACTCCGCTGCTTCCCTTCCCCCATATCTCCCCATTTCACATTGCATGTTCAGAAATGTAGTCATTCAATAATCAAATCCTCCTGTTGCCCACGTGCCGATAAACCTCGCAAAGCACAATTTCCAATCTTCCTCTGACAAACGCAAGTTG
This sequence comes from Clinocottus analis, assembly GCF_023055335.1. Classification (NCBI taxonomy): domain Eukaryota; kingdom Metazoa; phylum Chordata; class Actinopteri; order Perciformes; family Cottidae; genus Clinocottus; species Clinocottus analis. The sequence continues at coordinate 6,863,279 of NW_027175821.1, forward strand.
CGAGGATGAATCATGCATTCATTCAGCATGAGAATTTCTTCTGAACCGCCCCGGCTGCGAGGTGCAGGCGGATGCGGGGTTGGGATTTAGGAATGGCCACGTCCCCAGTGTCACCTGGTGCTGATCTGCGGCAATCAGGACTGATGGCAGCAATCACAAGAGGGACAACCTGCACACGGAGGGCCACATCAAACCTCATCAACACTGCAGCAATATTTGTTCAGAAATCCTCCTACTTGCTTGCTTTTTTTTTTTTTTAATTTCCCTTCCACTTCAGACACTCCTGTGGATTCTGTTAAGAGCAGAGGCTGAAGCGCCATCTCATGCCGTGATGCTTCTGTGCGACTCGGGACACATCAGCTTCCCTCTGGTTGCAGCCGAGTGAGAAAGCGCTGTCAACACGCCCAACACAAGGGGCTCGTCTAAAGTAGCAGAGGGAGACTGAGGAGAGAGGTGGAGGATGACAGAGGGAAGGAGGCGGGAGAGGGGAGCTGGGATGCAGGAGAAGTAGAGGTCATTGAGGGATCTGACAGGGGAGGGCAATGCCAAGCCTCATTTAGAATTCACTCCCTGAGAAGCAGCTGTTACATCTTTTATTGGAGGAACAAAAGAATGGCGTGCTATTTTCATATGAGAGCAGTTTTCTTAAAAGAGTAGCATCTAAAGGGACAAGGGAGGAAACAGTAGTGTGCAAAAAAAAAAAAAAATTCTTCTTTTAGGAATACAGCGGCTGCCAACATGCGGGCTCATTACTCGTTGCTTGGTGCTTGTTGTCTGCGGTGCTGGTTCTCACCCTGTCATTGTTTGGGTCAGAAGCCATCTCAGATGGATTGCTAGGAGAGCTTCCAACAATTCCAGACAAATCAATACCTGAGATCCGGTTTTATTTCTGCAATAACCCTCTTGCCTTGAAAATACACTTTTGGCACACTTGCTCCATCTGAGTTTCATTTAATTAAAACAAGGAATCGCTCAAGCTTGAAGTCTAATAACTGTAAGACAATATCTTACAAGTGCACACAGAAGAAAAAAAGACACACTACACATTTGCGCACAGCAGAGAAGGCATTTCTCTGAGTCTCTGAAAATGGAAATGGAAATTGCGGTTGCAGCCTCCCACTTTTGCTCAGTAACTGTGATTCTAAAACTCCTTATGACTTCCTTGCTTAGCATTTTAATAATAGACTGTGGGGGTAAATGACAGGACGGTCCACCACTGGTTGGAAGGCTGGTGGGCAAATCCATGTTGTTGGACCGATCCACAGAGAAGGAAACCTTCAAATCAACAAGTGAGCAGAAGAAAGCAAATGAAGGGCTGTAATAAATTACCATGTTGATGTCAGTAATAATACCACAGCTACCAATTTAAAAAAAAGTCACTACATTCAGAGTGAACTTAAATTAACTAAAACTGGCCAGTCTGGTGGCCTACTTCTGTGGCTGGATGAAGGCCAGCAGCTGAAGCATGTTGGTTAGATGTTATATTGTTCTGTGAATAAGCCATTTAATAGAGGCTTTTTAATCTTGTCGCTGTGTCTTGGCTTGATACTTTCCTTGGCTCACATCTCTCAGTTAACAGTGTTTCATCCCCTCACCAAACAGCACTTGTGTGATTACACGCCCCCATGCTTGCCACATATTTTTCAGTATTTTTAAAAAGTAGTCCACAAATTTTTCATCGCTGTATTATAACATTGCCAGACTCATCAGTTTAAAATCAAAGTTGATGCAGCAGAACCAAGTACTGTATTTGTGTGTAAATGAAAGTAAACATTACATTGACATAAGTATATGCTATATGGAAGTATTACACACACACACACAAACACACACACACGTGACACATGTGACACACGTGTCACATCATACCACCGAGACCATCTGTCCGAACCAAATAAAGTATTCATTTTCCATCACGGCCCTCTGCAGCCTGCACATGGCTCATTATCAACTACACAACGGCCGTCCTGTACATAGCCTCAGCAGAATTAACCAGAAAAGAGGGTTTCAACATTTTCAGCCCTTTTTCTGAGAGGAAAGACGCTACAGTGACATCGGAGGTCACCTACTAGCATGTTAGCATGTTAGCTAGACACTGCACTGCAGCAGCAGGTGTGTTTGATTTGACTTTGGTGGCATATTGACCTCCTCCTGCAGTACGAGTCAAAAGTTGTTCATTCTTGCAACGCTTTTTTCACCTGAGTTTGTGGTAAATTGGTAAATTCGTGTGAAAGGGGGCGTGGCTTTTCCATGGCTTACCTCCATGAAAACAGTTACCTTTTACGCCAGCCACCATTGAAATGACCACTAGTTGAGCTTTCTACTTGTGGAGGAAGTCCCACAAATGTCAGAACATCAAACGCCATGTTTGAGATCATAATATTATTCTTAGGAATATTATTCATAGAAAAAGCATTAATAATTCACTTTTGGTGTAAATATCCATAAGTCAACAATGGGGTTTGAGTTTATGTTAATGCAAAGAAATACAACTTTAAAGTCAGGATAATTTGGCCTAAATGCTGCAATGATTTTGACTATTGCTTTCAAACTGTACTTTACAAATTTCTTTATTGCCAATTTTGGAAGAGTAACAGAGAAGTAGATACCCTCAAGGAGCAATATAAGCAATATGTGTTTTCAACTCTTTTTTTTTTAGCAATAATAACCAGCACTAGCTGCACCTACATCAGGCATGCTATATAGCAAAACACATACACAATTAATGAGATGTTTTCGTGGCAGTTTGGTCTTTGCTGAATGGCAAAGCCTGTTGATATCCACAGGTTCAAAGGCAAAGCCAGTTAGTCCATCTGATATGCTGCTCACAGTAGGATGGACAAGATCAATCGGAAGTAATCTAAGAAATGTCAAACTTCCATTTTGTTTAGTCTCAACACTGGCTAAAGAGAGGGTAGATGAATCATCACTTTTAATTATGAAGCCCATTAAGTTTTAATCTGTGTAAAAGCTATGTCAATAGAAAGGTACTATCACCGCCCACCCATAGCCAGTTTCCCTGGAATTAATTTCCTGGTACCTGCTGTCAAATATTATAATACCCTGTGAATAACAACTATGATGATTTTCACATTGCAGGGCTGTCGCAGGGCATATGGCAGAAAAATGAAGAAATATCAAAGGACATTCAGCAGACACCTTGAACAGTTGTCATTGTTTGTGTGGTGGCTGATCATGAAATAGAAATAGCTGCTTGCCAGGCTGCATGATTACAATGGACTGTTGATAAGAACATTTCCATAAGGCACATTTCAGACATATTTTAATGTTTCTTTTGAACTCTAAATCTTAATTTAGTGCTAAGGAGCATCACTGGTATAATATAGTTTTCCTCAGATGTGCTGAAGGATGAAATATGTTCCTGAAATCGGAACAGAAAAGAAATTATTCATGGAAAATGGAAATCAAGTGTTAATGTAATAATATTTCTCTGCCTCTCACAACTAAAAGACATTGTGATACATCATCCTCATCTGCACAGCACCTTGAATCTTCTGCCCGGACAGAAAAAAAAGAGAAGAGATGGATGATTTTCTCTGTTTGTGAGGCATGATAGAAGGATTTGCATTTGTCACCTACCAGGATAACAAGATTATGTTTTATGATTAGATTTTCCTCAAGTGGTGTCAAATGCTTCCCTGATCATGATGAGAAATAAGTGGATTAATACGTTCGGACTCTGGAGAAGTGGCGAGTTTGCCAAGAGGTAAAGAGGTCACCCAATTACCAATGTTGTCAGTTTGATCCCTGCCACTTGGAGCTGGGTCTGCTTCAGCTGCCAGTTACTGGAGGTTAGCCGGAGTCACAATTTGCTACTTTACACTCGCCACATCATGATGTGCTAAAAGGTCTGAGCAAGACACAAGACTCCTCCTGGTTGCCCTCTGAAGCAGAGCAAATGTTGCTTGGTAAAATGCATCTGAGAGAGGTAAACAAGACTGCAACTGAATGAATTTCCTGTAAAGTGGCTAAACTCTTTCCCTATGAATAACCAGACCAAGGTTATCTGTCTGAGCTGTTAGTTAGAAAAACTAAATAAAATAAGGTATTTGAGGCGTTCGTATTTGAAGTGTTGCTTCAAGATTTGAACTATGCTAGCTACGTATAGCTCTCCGCCACTTTGATTCAAATTGAAATCTCTCAGCTATCAGATGAGTCGCATCCGCCCATAATCATCACTTTATTGTTGCCTGCAAAGCTAATGACGTTCAGCCTTAGTCCTACTTTGTGCTTAGTGCGAATTAGCAAATGCTAGTCGGCTAACAGCCGCTAAATTAGACGCGATTGTCTCCATGGGTGCACTTTTGATATGGGATGGTTCAGTTTGGCGACACGAACGTATACTTCGAGAAAACCTAAATTCTCCTTGTGTATTGGCCAGTCATTAATTTCATAAAATGAATACTAAAACCATGACTGTAAATCAAAAAGGGATCCAAGCGAATCATCTAAATTAATTTGATGATTTATTAGTCATAAACTTAATCAGCCACTCAGTGTTTTAGTGGGGGTTTTAAACATAATTTAGAGCCATATTCTCCATTTAACCAAAATAAGTTTTGAGTTTCTGCAGCCTAGTTAGACAGTCAGCAAATGAGCAGCACCGATTGTACAAAGTCTTGTCACAACCTTGCAGATAATTGCTGCCTCTTGCTGAAAAAGCTGCAAATTAATAGGCACGTAACAACACATGGCAAAGCTTTATTATTTTCATTCCAGTCGTGTTGTTGAGAGTCTCTCTCACACCTGACTGCTCAGTCTCATCCCAGATGAGTAGATGACAACATCTGGAGTCTTACAGAGAGGGAAAGCTCTGAGGATAGAGAGAAAAGACAGAACAATCCCTCCCCTACACGCACGTACACAAGTAAAACATGTGTGAGGTGATTAAAAGGTAAAGCCTTCTCCATCTGAAAAAAAAAATGCACCGATCACATCCCATCTCTGTTGCTGCCTGATGAGATTTCTTTCTACTGTTTCTATTTTAAACTGATGATCAGTGCTCAGGAACAAAATTGGAATCCTTTAAAAAGAATCACTTTCAGACAGACAAGATATTTTACTGCTTGACTACTCAGACAGTATTATGCAGAGAATGACACTCCATTATTCTTTCAGTCTGAGCAAACTGTTGAGAAACACAAATGTTGTTTATGGTTCAAAGCACAAGTGAATAGAAAGGGAGACAGAGCTACTTTTCTTTTAAGTGCATTACAATTGGAATGTAAAGCTCTTCAAGTGAAAGGGTCCTTCAAAGGTTATCTGTTCATTGTGCTCAAAGAAAACAGAAAATGTTTTTATTGTCATATATCTGGACAGCATCCCCTCTGTGAGTCATTGTTACGACACGCTTTGGCAATATTGTTCTTGTTACATTCATGCCAATAAAGCATATTGAATTGAATTGAACTGAAATGAGTCAAATGTAGTTAATAAATAAGAAATGTGATTGTGACTTCTTATAAAAGTAAAAAGCAATAGTTCAGCGTTGGACTTGTGGAGTTGTAATTGAGAACCCACATCACCCCCATATCTTTCATTTGGTGAAAATATGTACAAAAGTCTCAGACTTCTGGCTGCAAAGGCAAAATAAATCAAAAATTAAATTAAATTTTGACAACAATAAATTGTATCCAGCTAATTTGAAATGACTTTAAGGGTTGTTACTGATTCCAGGTGCTAACAAGCCACAGGTTATACATATAGGAAGCACAACAAAAGCTCAAATTAGCTCATGCTGTGATCACAAGGTGCGGTAATACTAGAATAACACATACACTGTTTTGTACAACCGCCCTGCTTCCAGTCAATAAGCTAATTTAAGTTAGTTGATTTCCAGCGTTGTAATGTGTTTTTAAGTTTACAAACAACATATTTGCAAAAACTTCACTGATGGTGTAGTTTACTTTCCCCCCCCTGTAATATCTGCTTTGATAATGAAAAATAATTAGCTCAAAGCAAATAAAGCTTGCAGTTATAGTTATGCCTTTATTGTTATGGTCTTGCTTGAATATTAAAAAAGTCCAAAGTACAAGACATCTTTACTTTATTAACATTTAACCAAAGACAAGATCTCTTCCTAACCCATAAGCAATCTGTTGCTGCTTCCCCGACACTTGGAAAAACACTGTTACTGAACAGAAATTACGTTTGCTTCCAATTTGGGATAATCCTTGGGCAAAACACATTAGTGGTATATAAATGTAATAAAAACTTAGGAGAGACATGAGAGGTATTGATAGTCTCATCTACCTCTTGCTAAGAAGATGTATTTCCCAAGATGTCAGGCTATTCCTACTACACTAACACTTGATAGTTGTGGTAATGGGCATCTTCACAGAGGCAGTCCATATGTTTGATGGGAACCCCAAAGTAAGAGCCCACCATTGGATGTGATACAAAGTGTTTATGGTTGTCTGTCACTTAAATGCCATCTTGACTCGGTTTATTTATATCTTGATCACTCCATGCATGCATGTGTGTGTGTGTGTGTGTGTGCGTGTATGCGGGTGTGTGAGTGAGAGCCACCATGATGACAGCCAATTAATTCAGCTCTTGGGGACTCGGCGAGGAGAAACAGTGACTCGCGGGCTGCATTAGTCATGCAGTATGGCAGCACTGGCATCAGGGAGCCCTCATACACTTTTAAAGGTGACTGTGTGTATGTGTGTGTGTGCCCACATTTGTTATTTGCCTCTACTGCTATCCTGTCATCCCTCCCTCACCCATGGGGCCCAGCATGAAACAGCCTCATGACTTAAGGATACCGTCGGCAGCGTTGAGTGCAGCCCGAGAAGCTGAGTGTCAAACTTCCAACAAAGCATTTAACAAGCACAACAGTGCACAGTGCTAACAGCTCGTTCAAAGACTATCGCGGAGTTTACCCTCTACAAGCACAGAAACAAACAACTTTATTATGGTTGATGTAATGCTGACTCAAAAGGAAGGTGAGGGAAGTTTTTTCCATAAAACAAAAAAAAAAGGTGTTCTGAGGAAAGCAGCAGCGTAGTCATATAATGATCACCGTGAAGTGGGTCACAGGGCCGTGTTCAAGTAATTAACGGCTCAACTGTATACATGCTGTTATTAACTCTGACTATGCAGAATAGCAAGGATGTTCTAGAAGGAGTTTGCTCTGAAACAAGGCGTGTAAATGTGAAGGACACACACACATTATTCTGCTCATTGAATACATTGTACACTCATTATCCATCAGTGCTGACCATGAACAGCCTGACTAACTGATTAAAACATTACATAACTAGTCACAGGTTATATATTAGCCATTCAGTTCAGTTCTGCAAACCTCAATGTGTGATTGTGACCAAACTTTGTGGTGTCGCAGCATCTGTTTTATCTTCAAAGAGTCACGAGTAAGGACGTATATGCTCGTTCTTATCGCCTGACATCCAAACACTGTCGCTCGAAATAAGTGAGTCCCATGTAACATCGATATATAGCTATTACCTGAGAGATTGTTAGTTTAAGTTTACTTTACTTGTTTATTTTGTTAAGTTTTGTGATATGCTGTACTGTATTTAATAATGCGTTAATACTAACTTAATAGGATGTATCATCTTTATTACAGTAGTTAATGTTTAGTTATCACTTATGATATTGATATTATTATTATTATATAAATATTACATTTAAATTGCCCAACTGTTGTCTTACAGCGGGCAATCTAATGAGCTGGGCTACACTTGCTGTGTCAGCAGAAGAACTGTAGTTAACTAATGTACTGACTGGAGAATGCACTCATCAATGATTCAGGGTTATCCTAATCAGGCCAACTTTCTAAATGATAGTGACATGTTACTTATTTTTTGGGTAATACTTATTTATTTATGTTTTATTCATTTAATCAGTAAAAAAAACAAAAAAACAGCAACATTCCACTTTTAACCCTCGTCCTGAAAAACGTCCCTCTAGCTTATTATAAGTAGGCCATTGGATAGTTTGACCACTTCTGGAAAAGATTTGTAGAGCGTCTGGACCAGAACAATTAACAACTTTGGCAAAATTTACAACTGCAGACAACTTATTAGAAAGCAAGAATCCAATGACTCTTAAATGAATGACTTGTTCACGTAGCTGCAGATGTGATGCCGTATTAGAAAGTGAGTCAATATTAAGGAGTTATGAGTTTTTCATTTTACAATAAGCCATTAGATCTGCAAACATAAATGTTTTTTAGTCAATAAGAAAGAGTTCGTCTAATGTAATAATCCATCAAGTGTGGAGTTGTTATTAAATGCATTATGATAAAGATGCTTTGCAGTCCTCTTTTTAGAAATTGACTGGTAAAAAGTCCATTTTGAGGGTTTTACCTTCAGGATAAAAGAGCTGGATTGAAATAAACTAAAAACTAGACAGGTTATGCACCCCCGAAAGCGACCAACTTGGCAACCCAAATGTTCCTCTTATTAGTGTCTTATTACTGAGCGTGTGAAAACCATTATAAAATGATTTATTGGCCATTAATAAAGCCAACATGGCATAACGTACGCCTCACTAACACATGGTACAGAGGAGGGGTAAGTGTAAAGTAAATATATGGGTTTAAGGATGATCATTTTGGTTGTCTGAAGCGGCTGTCTTCATGCCTGCGGCTTGATGATCCCCCATTCTGCTGTTGGAGGCGGGATGTCTCCATGAAAAAAGAAATGATGAGGAGGACCAGTAGGTGGCTGGTGTGTTGCCTAAGCCAATACTCTGCTTACAAAGGGCCATTAGCTAAGGTCTGTAGCTGACAGATGAAGGCCCCCTAATGGTGCTGGATCATGCTGTGATTTACAATCTTTATATTTAACCAGAGAGAGATTAATTATCACCGCCAAATTGACAGGTCCAAGGAGGTGAGGGAGGTTTCTGACTGACATTGCCATTCCTCACAGCACTTCCTGCCAGAGGGCATTGCTCCTGACCTTGGGTTACCAGGCATGTTGGGCACCCCGCCTCCTCTCAGCAACGCCTCCCTGGTCTTTTTCTTTGATAACCATCCGTTATTCTTAGCAGGGATGCCACTCAGCCCTGGACGAGCAGAGAGTCCGACAATGGCTGTCAGACTAAAACGAAAATTCACTATCAAGCAGAATTCACTTGTGTTTTTCATCGTGGACGTTTTATTGTGGACTTATGTTCAAGCATGTGTGTGAGAATGGGAGGAAAAACAAGACTTGCCCATAGCAAGAAAACAAAAGTGTCATGATTCCACTCTGTTTCCATCCTTCTGGTTTACAGATGCCCTGCAGATGTCTTCGGCCACATTTTATATCTGAAGGATGGTATCTTGTTTGAGGATTTTTGTCATGTTCTGCACTGTGTTTGGGTTGCTATCTATTGTGTGATCCTTCATGTGGGTGACAGGCTTTGCCTGGTCCTTTCTTTGTACTATACATTTACCAATAGGATGCTAAAATCAATTCTATACTGTTGGGACAGTACAAAGCCATAATATGATGTGTTTAAGTTGCAGAGTAAACAACAGGCGGCATCATGGGATCTCAGACAAACCCAACAAAAAGCTAAAGATTGAGGCTGTAAAAGCCTTTGTGTTGGTATTTGCACTGCTACTTGTGTACTGGGACAAAATATGTGGAAAAGAAGAAATTGCAGTTGGAAAACAAAATGGATGTCCTTGACAAGAGTTTGGTGAATAGATCAATACCAGTATCATTGGACTATCTGGATGCTAAATATGAAACTGCAGCTGGTTAGCCTAGATTAGCATGAAGATTGTAACAAGGGGGAGACAGCTGGCCTGATTTTGTCCAAAGATAACAAACACACAAATATATCTGACTTATTTGTTTAATTGTTATTGTGGTTTTACCTTCAGACTAAGTCTGGCTAGCTGTTTCAATTCTTTGTGGTAAGCTTAGATGAACTACCCAGTGCTGCCTTCAGATAGGCTACACCGTTAGCATAGGCTACAGACAGGAGAGCGGCATTAATCTTCTCACCTCATTCTTGGCAAGACAGCAAATAAACATATTCCCCAAACTACTGTTTCAAAGCAAAGCTGAAATAGTTAACTGCCCAAGTGCATCTTGGCTTTTTCTTCAAAAGTGACTTCAAGAAGAAAAGAAAAATCAAAAACATTTTGGCTTGTTATCTTACAATTATGATTGCAGCGGGACTCTGACATAGACATTGTCTTTCGTGGATAAATAGAAAGACCACTTGTGGTCTCTCTCTGGTTGCAGCATTGTACAAGCACAATGCTCTGATTCACAACTGCTATCATGCACGGAGAGTTGTTTGTGCTTGAAAATGATTGAAGTATCACAGGAACAACTAATGCTTTGCACCTCTCATCCAATACAACATCTTCCACCCCGCCCCTAACCCCCCCCCCCCACCGGTATACAACTCAGCTACTACCAGTCCGTCCCGCTTTCTTTCTTTCTCACCCCTCACCTTTGCCTTGCTCGTCTCATCCATCTCTGTTCACTGCTTCCCACGGCCAAGAAGCTCACCTATGGCACTCTCCCCTGGCACGCTCACTTGCACTTTGCAGACTGAGGATCACAATGAAGGACAAGGTGCTAATGATTTCCATTCAGTTTCGCCCTCCGGGTTCCTGAATATACGTCCTGGACGAACCCTAAGATTTATGACACCAAAATGTGATCTTCTTCAAAGTGCGGGACTACCAAGCAGAGGGCAGCAGGGATAGTCAGGGAGGATCCACAACCTTTACTAATCTTCTGGCTCCCCACCAGTCCACATTACAGATGTAAATCACTGAAGGATCATAGCAGCCAATCAGATCCGCTCAGTTTAGGATGCCGTTCACCACCAGCAGTCTCACCTCTCATCTATCTCCCTTCATTTCTCCCTCATCGCCACCTCTATCACACCAGCCTTTATCTGAAGTTAGTGCCTTTAAAGGAGAGATCACACCAATTCAAAGCGTCAGCATGAGAACAATTAGCAGCCAGATGCATAAAATTGCTCATTTCATAATGAAGGGTTATTTATAGGGGCCCTCTCGTAGAGCTGGACTTGCTGCCTCATTGCCGCTAAACACTTGAAACTCTTGCACTTTCTGGCTTTTTCTCCTTCACACACACACACACACACACACACACACACACACACACACACACACACACACACACCACAAATGCTCAAATGCAGGGCGTAATGCAAAGCCACAAACATGAGGGTGAAGCCTGTTGCTGCAAACTATGACATCAGCTCAGATGTCAGATCAAACTGAGACATCAGTAATTCTCAATCCAATTACATTAATCGACCATAGAAAATCCATACTGAAGGTTGATGAACAATCTTTACTGCCAAATTACAGGGATGGCACGAATATAATTGAAGTTGGTTGTGGCTGTCACTATCTGTCTAATGAAATAATCTTGTTGAGCTAACCCTCGTGACCGTGATCATGACAGACATAATTATCTATCTCTTTCCTTTTTTTTTTTTCTCACGAAATCTTGTGCTTTATTCCCTGCACCATCCCACGCTCGATGCAGAAAATGTTCAACTTGGGCGACGTTCAAAACGTCTCCGTGTATAATAAACAGGAAGAAAGATGTAGTCCAAGAGGAGGATGTGACTCGTCCACCGTCCCTTCCAAGGCAGTTCACTGACTTGACTGGCACTAAAAGACACCGAAGGTCGTGCATGTTCGCTTATTGAAAATGGCCTCGCCTGCTTCGGCAAAGTCCATGCGACGGCGTGGCAGCCCTCACTCTGTGCAGCACGTTTGATTCAGTCCGCAAGGTCACAGAGGTCAGCGGACAAAGTGTTGCTCATCTTAGCTGACTAACAGCCTCATGCTGCCCGGCTTGCAGTCTGCCTCCACACACAGAGCGCTACTGCTCCCTACTGACAGCTGCGTGACACTTGCCGGCTGAGATGGTGATCTCTTATCAGGGTTTATTTCATCAATGCTCATGAAAATGACTGAAGAGACCTTCCTATGTTTCACACCAGAGGGGTTTTTTTCTTCTTTTTTTTTTTTTTGGAGGATCTTCTTCTCTTTTTTTTTTTTAACAGAGGAGGGTTTGGGTACACGATCACATCTTGTCACGTCCCGTATCATGTGGGATGAAATCCCCATAGTAAACTGAGCAAGGCCTTATTATGATAAGATACACATCTTAATCCTCACAGTAAATAGCTTTCTGATTGTTGACCATCGCTGAAGCCTCCAGAGGTTCCTCTCTTCTGAGACAACTGTCTACCTCTGGCAGGATTGAAGTCAGTTAGTAAATAAACCCATCAGCTCTGAAGGATCATGTGGCCGGCTGGAGTGTGTTATTGTATTTATAGAAGCGTTATGTGTAATTTTCTTTTTCGATGGAACTATGAAGTAGCTCCTTATATTAATTTTTTTACACCACGGCCGTGTGTGGCAAGTGTGTTGTGTCGTCTCCATCTGGTGGTAGCTGGTGCAGTTGCATCATTTTATTGTATTTATGTGGCTTTTCTATCTCAATGCAGGCAAATACACACTTCATATTCTCATATTCACAGATAATATTTGCGGCTTCTGAGCTGATTAAGTAACATTTGTCTTTTTCAGCTTTCAAAGAACCTTTTTTTTCACATTTGGAACCAAAGCTCAGTGAATCAAATTAATACAAAAAAAATAACAAATTGCAACACAATGTATAGGGATAATTTTATCTTCATTATATTTCCAATGTTTAAAGTGAAATATACAACTTCCACAAGGACTATAGTGCTGTATGTGTTCTACGTTAGTCCCTCATGATCCAAATGCATTGGGATTGAAGATATTTTTAGTTTTTTACGAAATCCTTGTCTGTGCATCAAAACATCATGTAAAGATGTTATTAGAGCGCAGCAGCCTGAGTCCATTATACTCTGTGAGTGTTTATCGCTTGCCGACGGCCCTCCAAGTCCCCGATGCTCAAGTGTCTGGAAGCCTTTCTTCTTCCTTTGATGGACTGGGTCTTTACAGCCTACTCCAAGCTTGCCTATCTGCCATATGGTGTGCTTGTACAAGAAAAGAGCTCGGTGGAAACTGCAATTTTAGCCTGCCACAGCCTACATGGAGGAAAACCTCAAAACAACCCTCTTCTCTTTCAAGGTTGATTAGATACTCTGAAAGTACACACACACACATACACACTAACACACACACGCACACACAAACGTAGCTCATTTATGTGTGTTTATGTTGATACATTATTTGTTTACTGTTCTTTCAGATACGTCGACGTTGAAGCAGCATTTTCATCTCGCTGATGAAAATAAAATCTATTCTGCAAAGTGAAAACAAAAGTAGAATGATGTAGTGGAATAGAAGTAAAAAGGTTGTATAAAGTACCTTAGAATTGTACAGCCATTGAGTAAATAGTTGGAAGGAAAGTAATGATTTTCCATATTGAAATTGTATTGTTAGTATTGAGAGTTTGAAGAAATGTGTCTTGGTTGATAAATAATAATCAAGAATAAGAGTGCACTGACTTACAGTGGGTGTTGTCATAGTCCTGTATTTGTGATTTTGGGCTATACAAAATAAACTGGATTGAATTGAATTGACAGTACGTTTAAGAACAGCATGCTTACCTAACATGAGGGAAACGGCCCCTCTCCTAAAGATACGTGTCATACAAAAGGTATCTGTTAACACTTGTGATCAATGGTGCAGGTCTGACTTTGAAGACCTGCTTTGTTGTGCAGTCATGCCGGGTTAAAACGCGCTGACCCCCCCCCCCCCCCCCCCCCCCCCCCCCGCGGGCCCCGTCTATCCCCTGAAGCACGTGGACGAGACAACCGTCCCTCTGCGGACAGGCATCGCGACGTTTCCTGCCCTGCTCCGCAGTTCTCGCGAGGAAATGTACAGCTAAATTGTGAATTAATTAACGTGCCCCCCCCCCCCACCCCCCCCCCCCCCCTTAAAAAAGTAAAGCGATTCTAGAGAGTCCTGCGGAATCAGCACAGTCCGCTCACTTGTAACCACTTACTGTCCTTCCCTCGGAGTTCATCAATTAGCCTCCTACCACAGATAGCATTGACTTAATGAGCCGGTGCGTTAACAAGAATATTACTTCCCTTTTCCCCAAATTAATGAGGCCGCTAATTGTTCTAATTTGCGACTGAAACCCCGGCATTAAAATGTCTCTCTTTGCGCAGGAGAGCCACCTCCGGAGCTTCGGGTGTGTGGGCATAATTACAGAGTAGCCTGCTCCCAACATCAAGAGGCTTACTGTTCGTCGGTGCACGGTCGTGTGACTGTTTGGGGAGAGACGTGAACGCTCTATTGTTGCCAAATTAAGGAGTCTTTCATTGAAACAGTGAGGAGAAACGGTTGTGCCACTGTAGAGTTAAACTCGCGAAGATCTGGTGTATGTTGTTCTAATATTCATGCAAGATGAAAACTATCTTGAAGTATAATAAGTGTGGAAAAGTTGGGTTGCGATCATTAAACACTATAACAGTGAACTTCATTGACCATTTTTAAGCGGCTTCGGCCTATAACTCATGTCAAAAGCCATCTTTGGGAATATTATAATGTTTACGTTCATTCATTTACACGTATATATTAATTCAACCAAGCCTGGAGAGACCACCTTTTTGTTAATGGGCCCGTTATTTTACAATAATTCCTGTAAAAAAAATAAATGAAATGTTGATTATTATAAGCAATGTCCAAATGGTACAATCAATTCATTCAAATTAACGATAGTAATCAAAAGAATCAGCAAGTTAGGTGAACCTATTTTCTTTAAAACAGGCAATGAAACTCAACATATGGAGAATAAATGAATAACAAATACGCAGTGACTTTTAAATGAACCACTTCTTTTGAGGGATTTCCAATTTCCCCCAGAATAATTTGTTCCTTGGCAAATTATGACAAAACTACAGACCGATAAATCACAAGTTTTACTTTAATTTCTAGATTATACTTCTGTATTTCAAGTCTTATGCGGTGTTGTTATGCCACGAACAGGTGGACAAAGAAACAGAGACGAGACACTTCAAACGAAAGCCTAAAATAGAGCTGAATTAATTATAGATTGCTTGGGGCCATGGTTCCCCAACGGTGGCTCCCCAGGGATAATTGAGGAGCTTTTAAGGCGTCCACCTCCCCAGTGGAATGAGTACTGCTTTAATTCCACTATTAGAGCTGCTTCATTTACTAGAAATTAGAACAATGAGACGACGTATTATGATTAGAGCTGTCTCCATTATCGGTCCACGAGGAAGCCACCAATGTAATGGACCAAGTGTTTAACGGCGTTCAGCTGCAAACCGAGCGCTGCGATTGGTTGAGAGGCATTTGTACTCTGTTACAAGCACCCACGGAGTGTGCTGTAATAACTTCCGGTGCTTAATAAGAGTTGAACATCAGCTGTGGATGGAGTGTGCACGTGTAGACACAAGAGGGTGCTGCTGTTGGCAGGTTGGGTTCAGGGTTTGAACACTTGGGTGTCGGGAGGATAAACTGTTGGGACTGTTGCCAGGTTCCATCACCAACGTCAATCCGGCAGCTGCAGACTGCAGTTGTCGGTGGTGCTCCGGTTGCCAAGTTGGTGACATATTGTGAAACCATCACGGGCTGTAAACAGAGTTGTGAGGTTGCTGAGGCCTTTTTGGCATGTTGTGCCAAAGACAGTTTGGCTGGTGTGCATTGTGTGACACTGTGACGCTGCAGCGTGAACCTGAACGCCTCTTATGAGTAACTTGAAGGAAACGGCACACACAGATCCTGACTGTGAACAAATTAATTCAACTTGTTTACACGCAGCTGCGGTCAACAGTGCCTACCTGTTCCTGTTTTACAGGAGCATGAGTCAGACTCAGACAGTCCACGGGGCCCAAATGTTCCATTGCATGTTCCTTGCATGTATGTGTATATATATGTTTATACTTATTTCTTACTTATGTATACATCTGTTACCCGCTGTTCCTGTTATTATTTATTTTATTTTATCATCTGTGTGTTTAACTTAGTTTATGGCATTGGGATGCTGCTAGTACGACAAAGAATTTCTCCTTGGAGATTAATAAAGTACTTTTCATTCATTTTCATTCATTCATTTTGAGTGTTGAGTTGGGTTTCATTGGAAAGTATTGCCCGGCTGTTGTGTTGCATCTTGCAGGGCCGATGCTGCACTTTGTACCCCACTGGATTCACTTGGGAGCCAGTAGTTCAAATTACTTCCAAATAGTTTGTAAAATATGTTAGAAATTGAAGGACTCAGCAACATTTAAAGCAGTTCAAATTAGCTCTAAATCGATAGATGCAAATGCTGCTTATGAATGCATAGCATATTACATTTTGCTATTAGATATATAGCAACATGAGATTTTAAACATGCAGACTTGTACTGGTAATGGAGTGTTTTGTAGTATACAGCATAGTTTACCACAATGTGGACCTTCCTCACGGTCAACTCTTTCGCTTGCAAGGGAGGGGTCATATGCACTGAAAAGTTGCCATAACTCGTCAGTTGACCCTCTACTCCCCGCCCCGCCCTGGTGCTGGGGAGGGGAGAGGAGGTGGGGGGGGGGGGGGGGGGGTGGAGAGAGGGGCACATCAGTCAATTTCTTGCAGGAGGTCGATAGAAGCTGACCTTAGAAATGTTCCTCACACCTCCTCGGCCTCCGCTGCCACTCCCCCGCGCACGCCCCGCACCAGATGGGAAGTGTAGCCGCATTTTTAAATCCTGCACGCAGGGTTGCAGGCTGTTGCGCTGGCACTGGGGCTGAAGGAATGAAATATTCATGGAGCCCAAAAAATGAATGGACACCCCGGGACGGAGAGCGTGCCGATTTATTCAACTAAGACCAGGCCTCATTACACTGCTGGCGGAGAGGCGGGTCACGGTGATTTTCTTTACCAGTGCTCGACCCCGACTGTCACACGCACGCGCGCGCGCGCGCACACACACACACACACAAACACACACAGAGAGAAAGACAGAGACAGGGACGAAGAAGAGGAGGAAGAAGAGAGGGCCACTGCATGCTAAACGCGTCCAAGTCACCGCCATCCCATGATCCTGCGGGTCTCTACCCACCCTCACCCCACACACACACACACACACACACACACACACACCTCCGCGTCTCCACGCGGACGCTGAAGCGGCTCCTCTCGTGTAATTGATGACCTAATGAGTGATTAGCTCCCGTGTCAGAGCACCGAGTGTCGGTGTGAAAGCTGCGCGCGGCATATGGGAGATGTGGGTGACACCGCTGTGACAGAGGTGTGTGTGCGTGTGTGTGTGTGTGTGTGTGTGTGTGTGTGTGTGTGTGTGTGTGTGTGTGTGTGTGTGCGCGCGTGAGGTGCCAGGGGACACCAGCTGATAGGCACGGGGGGCCACGTGACTAATCCAAATAAATTCGTCTGACTAGATTTGGTCACACTTGGTGAGATGTAATAGCAACAACAGCAATAGGAATGGTGGAACTTGTTTTGCATTATGACGTATATCCGTGATTGAGCTAAATGATTCATAAATCGCCTTCAGACAACTTTTCAGTTATCATCTGCTGTACACAGGTGTGTCTCGAGCCTTGCCTTCCACCTGTTCGTTTTATTATTCTTCAGCAAATAATCCCAGAAGAATTGTCCGCCGTTTACTGTTTGTTTGAGAACAAACTTGAACGCTGCCAGATCCTTCAAGGGCCAGACCCAACGAAGGAGTCAGACGGATATTGTGAGAAACTCCACCAAACAACATGTACATAATATCGGATGAATTTAACTTTTTGGAATAAATAGCAAAGTTAGTAAAAAATAAAAAAAAAGAGAAAAAGAATAACGTGTGCAAAACGATTCATTTTGGAGGGGGGGGGGACTTTAAAAGTTGAGAACACTTTAAAAGTTCAAGCTGCGAGCTTAATCTCAATAAACGAACAAAAGAAGAGTTTTGGCATGCGCACTTGTTACTCTATTTATTCCTCGCAATAAAGCCGACAGACACGCAGCCCAGACTTTACTGAACAAGTGCATTGTAGATCATCTTCTCTTTACGCTTTTGAAACATATATAGCCACGCTCTTAAATGATTAATACTTTCGCCTCCCCTCTCTGCAATCGTGATTGAGTTACAATGCACAATAGGAGAAGAAGAGGAAGAAAAAAAAAAGTCATGCTTTGTCTAATTGTTCGTTGGCGGGGTCAGAGGGGACTGTGCGATTGGCTGCTGCCTCCTGAGGCTGCAGGGCTGTCGGAGCGGTCGGAGGGCTGGGGAGTGACACCAAGGTGACTGAAGGAAGGGAGGCTGGGTATAAATGGCAGTCGCGGTAGCGAACCCATCCAGAGAGAAGAAGGGCATCAGCCAGAGTCTTCAGCCGTGTGACCTTTCACTGCAGCGATGACTGCAAGGGCAGAGCTTTCCAGCTGGCCGGAGTACCCGGAGGACTTCACCCTGCTGCAACAGCAGCAGCAGCAGCAGCAGCAACAGCAGCAGCAGCAGCAGCAGCAGCAGCAACGCAACCAGGTCAACTCCAAGAGTTGGATTTCTTCAAACTCCCTCCATGCGTTCTCCAGGAGGGACGCGCGCGCAGCCGGAGACGCGGCGGGCCTCTCGCCGGAGAAGCCGACCGGTAGAGTTCCCGACTGCGTGTCCGCGGCGGGCATCCCCGAGACGGACTCTGACCAGGCGGAGGAAGGCGGCCAGGTGAGCTACTTCGGCCCGCAGAAACACAGGCGCGTCGCGGCCAACGCCAGGGAGAGGAGGAGGATGCACGGCCTGAACCAGGCGTTCGACGAGCTGAGGAACGTCATCCCCTCCAACGAGAGGAAGCTGTCCAAGTACGACACCCTACAAATGGCGCAGATCTACATCACGGAGCTGTCGGAGCTGCTGAGTCCAGGCTCGGCGGACAAGACCTCGATGAGGAATCTGATTCACTCTCTGCGGCCAGACACGCCGGAGACCCCGGACCTGCTGACCGGAGAGCAGCGGGACCCCTCCGCCTCCGTCAGCCACCTCATCATATTCGGACCACCTTCAGACTTGGGGTCAAATCGATCACTGAGTTCTTCCAACAGCAGCGATGGGGAATCGTCTCTCCTCAGTGACATGGAGGAGAGTCTGAGTGGAAGACAGTGACAGGAAATCCACTGCCTTATTCTGCAGTGTTCAAATTGCAGCTTGTAGAAATGTTGATCCTTCGAGATAGTCCTCTATGTTCATTCTCCTGTCATGTTTTGATAGCTTAGATGTTGCACTGCCAATGAAAAACACAGACTGACATCTTGAATTTTTGTACTTGTTAAGGCCATGGTGAACACTCAGAGGTCTTTTTTTTAATGCACTTTATGGCCTGAATCATCACTAAAGACATGTCTTGTGTCCTTAGTGAAATGTGTCTAAATTAAAAACAATTATTTTGGTATTTATGTATAGTTATGGGGTATTTGAGGATTGTTTTTCTACAATAAAGATATACTTAAGATGCATCGGTATTTGAAGTTGATTTGGTATATTTTCTTGTTTTTTTGGTCAGCAATACATTTTGGTATACAGAGTTAGTCAATATCTCTCACATGTGAAACTGACTGCTGCTAAGCTAATGATTTGCATGTGACAAAACCAACTTATTCTCTTTATTAAAAGCATGAAGAAGCTAAATGTTATCAAACTCACTGAATGTAATAAGGAAACCATTTTTTCAAATCCATTTCCAGTGTGAAACAGTCAAGTGTCCGTTCAGCGTATCAGCTGATGTCACATTAAAGATACTGCAGCACATATAAAGCTTCTCTCAATATTCCAGCAGTAAAGACCAACGCTGCCTGAAAATCCTCTTTTTGCTAAATTGACTGGCAGAAAAAGAAAAAAAATCCAGATGCCTTTTTCATGCAACAGATACAAACACAAACATCTGTGAGCCAAAATCTGATGCCAAGTGTCCCCAGTGGAGAGAATTTTAAGGAAATAAAGAACCTCATTCGGCTTTTTTGCAGTCTATCATTGTTAAAATTGCTCCTCCTGGTTTGTCTGTTAACTAATAGCCTACTGAGAAAATGTGGGGCTGCCCGCTCTGGAGGGAAGAGGTGGTTGGAACCTTGCCAGATCCTTAGAAATGATTTCTGCCAGCCTGTGTTTGAAACTGCCAAGGGCCTCTGTGGGGGTTACATGGGTGGAGGAGCTGATGGCCTCCTCCATCTCCGTCATGTCATCCAGCGCCTCTGCCTGTGCATTGTACCCTGGCTGGATGTGGTTATTCACAGGGGGCTGGCGCTGGTACTGGGGCTTGGCTGGGGCGTAGGCGACCGGGGACTGGGGAAGGGTGAAGGGAGGAGGCTCAGGGTTTAAGGGAGAATCCAAAATGTTCACGTCGGAATAGATGCACTCTGAGTCCATCACGGGTTTGAACTCCTCGTTTCTGATTATAGGAAGCGTGGCTCTCCTTATGTTGTAATAAATGTTGCCCTCCGTGACGTTATCCAGCTTTATGGCGTCCAGGGAATGAAAGCGCTCATCCTCGCCCTCATCCTCGCCCTCATCCTCGCCTTCCCCCACAGAGCGATGAGCTTCGACAAGAGACAGCCGCTTTACGTTTAGTACAGGGCGGTCATTAATAGTCGAGTAGTGGTCGGCAGACTCGTCCTCTGTGTCATCAGAGACGCCTGCAGGGCTGTAGACAGGAGGAGCAGCGGGCAAGCAGGTTGTAGTTGGAAGGATGGCAGTGGAGCGGTCACACAAGGACCTTCTGAGGACGCCGAGTGGCTGGACCGAAGACTCCCTCTCCACGGAGCACTGCTTTGATATGACCTGGAAGATATGGTTCCCATGCCTGGATAGGAAGACGAACACTCCTTCTCCCGAGTCGCAGCGCCGGCCCGCTTCTATGCTGAATCCACCCTGCAATCACATGCACACATCTTTAAGGAAGGGTCGGACATTTGGGGAAGATCTGCTCAATTGTTTTCTTGCCGAGAGACACATGAGAAGATCGATACTATTAAACATTAGAAGGGTATCCATCTTCTCATCTCGCTCTCTGCGAAAAAAGCAAAAAAGAATATTCCAAAAAAATGTTAAACAATCCCTTCAAAGTTGTGCGTCTGATCTGAGTTGAATGTCAGGTGTGTCATGACGATGGTGAATTAATGTGTGTGTCCTTGCCAATTCAGGGGAATTCATAAGTACTTTACCTCGACTAGTCCATATTTGCGTAAGAGCTTGTATGGCCAGCGATAGAATACGTGACCGGTACTG
Organism: Clinocottus analis; assembly: GCF_023055335.1. Taxonomy (NCBI): domain Eukaryota; kingdom Metazoa; phylum Chordata; class Actinopteri; order Perciformes; family Cottidae; genus Clinocottus; species Clinocottus analis. Next base: position 6,884,485 of record NW_027175821.1, read on the forward strand.
ACGGCCAGCAGTGTCACGGCCTCTTCTTCTGGGGAGACCAGGTAGTCGCCAGACAAGTTGCACCTCCTGGATGCCTCCGTGCTCTGGACAGTCACTTGGTACTGATTTGGAGGAAGGGTCAGATCTAAACATGAGAAGACATGAACACATCGGCCCACTGAGGTTAGTGCAGCGTAATGTGCTCGATGTTTCATACACGGTCTACTGAGCAGCAGAAACATCAGCAAAGGGAATAAATGTACAGCCAAAATATTGTCATGCAGTAAAAAAAAAAAAAGGCTGCTTTCAAATGGCGTGCATTCTGCTAATCTCTCCCTGTGACTGTGCTGCCGGGCTTTTACAGTGTAATCCAGTAGGAAATAAAAAGAAATAAATGTTCGTAAGCCAGAGCTTGCTGACGCTAATACATTCTGCCGTTCATGTTTGAATAAATTAGTGGCTTTAGCTTCTGCTCACACATATTCTGTGTTTTCTGCTGATGCCCTGCATTTACACCGCTATGCCATCGAAACATCACTGCGAGTTTTTTCCTCTTTTTGCTTCGTTATAATACTTTTACCAATTTACTCTTAAGACCTTGTTTAAGGATGATTCCACTTTCCCACAGCTTGGCTCTAATTATTGATATGGTGGATGCCAACAAAATATTAGAATATAGGTTGAGGGTGCAAGAAACACTATTGTTCAGATAATCTGATAAATTGTAAAAAAAAAACTAAAAAAAAACAGCCCAAGCAGGTTTCTGATGAGAACCACTTCCGATCGGCGCTCGTTAGACCGATGGTTATTTTGAATTGCTTGTTGGTCTGATCTTTACCGGTATTCCAAGATGAGTAAAGGTCATTGTCCTCCATGGTCAAGCCATTTCCTCTCTCGAAAGCCCCTTTGTCTGAATCCTCGGGATCCTTCTGTAAACACAGTGGCATGGTAAACATCACATGGAGTGTACACCACTCTCTTATCACCGTTTTATGACGTCTAAGAGGTAAGATGCAAGAAAGAACATAGCTTGTGTAAGCACAAGAATTAGAGAAGTGAAGAGACAGAAGTTACAGATACTGCATTGACTTCCTCATTGTGCTATCTATATCTGATTGTGGGGAATGTTTATTTTCACTTTTCCCAAATATAGCTCTGCTCACGATACAAAAAAAAAAAAAAAAAAGGTTGCACTGATTAAGAGGTGAGAAGTGCAATACCTGGAAGGCCAGAAGAGAGAGGGCACTGAGCCAGTCCTGGCTTGTCGTGGAGGCCAGGGTGTAGGTGCAATGAGTGGTGTATAAGTGGAAGGCGGTGCAGTCAGAAGGGCAAGACTCCTTTGGAGCCGGGCTGACACTGAGGCAGTCACTGAGACGCACCACTTTTCTTTCGGATGATTTCTGCCGGCCGAGCTTCCTCTGATCAGCAGCAGCATTGTTGTCAAGTACAGTGGAGATCTCCAATCGCCCCACACCTGTGGAGCTGGCCTTGAAAAGTGTCACCCATATTTTCCGCCATGTTCTCTGGAGTAGATTAGACAGAGGGAAACAGGAAAAGGTTAATAAATCAGTGTATAGTTTATATTTGTATTATATCATTAGAAGGTATGACATCTCAGAGATCATGGATAAGACGAAGGGGAGAGAGAGACACTACTGCCTCTTACTTTTTAACAAAGTGTATTGCAATACTGTTGCCCCCCCGACTCTTGAACTATTGTAGAGTTAAGCATATACACACACCGGTTTTATAACAGATTAAAAGATAATTTGTCTAACCTCTAGGATCACTTATTATTTGTTTTGTCAGCTATTGCTTTCCTATTTATTTATTACTACATTTTCCTTATTTTATTGTCTAATGTCTTCTGTTGTTTTTACCATTTCGGCTTGTTAACTGTTAATCTTTCATAGATACAAAGTTTAAATTGATCAAAATTAGGTACAGATATAATCTGATTAGAGAATGAAATAGTCAGTAAACTACACGCATGATACATGTGACCAGCCTCATTATTATGAACTAAAAGTATATGTATTATGGGAGAACCAATACCGATTTTCACCACAGAAGTCTGAATTTTTATTATCAGATTACACGACGAGACAAACGCATGGGCGAAAGCGTTTCCTGAAGTTTAAAGTGTTTGTAGAAATACTAATGCATGATGATCACTAAAGAATTTTTTAGTGAAGAATTCAGCAAATTTAAGGATTGCTCGCTTGTATGACTTTAAAAAGTTTCTGATCCCCTTGAACATTTAGAGAGATGTTTAAAAAAAAGAACATTTTAGACTTCCAACCAGTACAAAAAAAAATTGCACTTAGACCTCGCTGCACCACTTACTAAAGCATATATATATATATATATATATATATATATATATATATATATATATATATATATATATATATATATATATATATATATATATATGTATATGTATATGTATATATATATATATATATATATATATATGTATATGTATATATATATATATATATATACATATATATGTATATGTATATATATATATATATATACATATACATATATATATATATATATATATATAGACAGTGTTTAGTTACACAAGTATGCTGAATTTCTACAACACTTACTTTTCCAAACTTGACCCCGAGAAGATACAGCTTTCCTTCTTTAAACATGACATCCATGTTTGTACGCTTTGTCTGTGAATAACTCTAGTTCTCACTGCTCTCTGGTCAAGATGTAACAAACCAAAAGGTTAAGATTTCTACACCACTAGAATTACTGTTTCCTTGAAGTCTCCAGCAGTGTTCATTCTGCTGTCGGTGTACGTCTAACCGACTAAACGTCAAGATATCTCTTATCTGTGGTTGCAAAAGACAGTCACACAAGTTGTGTACTGCTGGTTTTTTTAGTCAAACTTCCCTTTCCATTACTGTGCTTGTTTTAGCAACTTCCTTCTTAAACAAAACCAGTACCACACCTTTACATCTAAAAAAATATAAAAGATCAACAGATAAAGTGTTTTTATTTACAAATCAAATATCAAACAATGTACATCACAAAGGGATCAAGAACAAAAACATATTTTAGGCAAAACTTCTAAAAAGACAATTCATCTCACAGACCTGCAAACTATGTCAGATGAGGATAGAAAAATACACTTCCTTAGTTCAGTGATACAACACACAGCTGTAGCATTTTCTCAGAAATATTTCTCAGTTCTGTGTTGCATTGAAGACTCTTCCTCGGAATAAAAAAAAAAAAACTAGAAGTCCATTGAGCTACGAGCCAGGTAGTCTTCTTGCCTGATGTTGGTGACCTGCTTGGTCTGCATGACCTCCAACTTAGGACAGTGTGTAATACGATGACCCAGACCACCACAGAATGTACAGCCCCTCTCACCTGTGAACAGACGAGAATCAGGTATGTCAGAAAGAGTTTGCAAACACTTCTTTTTTAAGTTGAACATAGGAACATAGGAATATAGTATGTGAACTAGATTTGGTGTGAAGGACTTACCTCCAATGTCCGGTATGATCTCGTCTACTGTATGGAGCACCTGGAGGACCGGAGGAACCTTCTGCTTGGCCTCAACGAGCAGAGCTTTCAGGTCCATCAGCACTGACTCGTCTATGGGGAGAGACACACACTTACTGTTAACTTACTGCAATTAACATGGAAGAAAACGGACACAATTCTCTTTAATACATTGCAAATATTCTGTAAATCAATACTCATGTAAAAAAATGAATTAGATTTTTGTCTTCACTGGTATTTTTCCTTACCACAACCTTTATTGATGAATGTAGTGGCAATACCGGTCTTGCCTGATCGCCCAGTTCTACCAATTCTATGGACTGAAACAAACAATTTCAACAAAACAGGCCAAGCTATATACTGTGTGTGTGTTTACCTACCTACATACATACATACATACATACATACATATATAAACACACATGTCCTCTTACCATAGTTTTCTATCTCCTCAGGCATGTCATAATTCACTACATGCTGTATAGCAGGGAAATCCAGACCCTTGGAGGCAACGTCTGTGGCAACTAAGACATCTTTTTTTCCTTCTTTAAATGCCTCTATTGCTTTTGTTCTTTCCTCCTGATCTGAAAAAAAAATACGATGACAAGACAATGACAAATGAAAAATGAGAGCGAGAAGTGTCCGCAATACTTTCTCAACCTTGGAAGAGTTTATGAAACTTAACCAGAAAAAGTGACATTTGTAAGCAGGATGGCACCTGGTGGTAAAGATGAGCAACTACAAGTGAGTAGAAGTTTAAAGCTGTGCCTGAAACTTGATGCTTGGTTCCTCAAAATTCCATATTAATCTACAGGCGCCATTAATATGTAATAATGTATTTTTCGGCCTTGTACAGCTCTGCATACCTTTTCCTCCATGGACGGCCACCGCCTCGACTCCTTTTAGCAGCAGATACTCATGGATGGCGTCTACATCGGCCTTCTTCTCAGCAAATATCAGCACCTGTTGATGTGAAATAGAAATATTTTGGTTAAATTTGACATGATTGAGTTATGGATTTATGGATGTCAATGTCATGACATGTGGAAGTACTAACAGGTGGTGGTGTTTTCTGGAGACACTCCAGCAGGTACACCATCTTGGCCTCCTCTTTGACATATTCCACTTCCTGCACACACACAAAACATTTATTATGAAGTTCACACATTTTCTATAGCAGTGGGTTTATAAATGTAGAGAAATCAATTCCCCAGACTTCAACAGAAAACAGTGACGAATAAACAAACCTGGATGACATCCAAGCTGGCAGCTCCGGCCCTGCCCACGTTGATAGTGATGGGTTTGACCAACGCACTCTTGGCAAAGTTCTGGATCTTCTTAGGCATAGTGGCGCTGAAAAGCAGGGTCTGCCTTTGTCCCTAGATGAAGAAATAACACATTATGGGACGTTGTCTGGTAGACTCAAAATGTCAGGCTCTACCTTCAAGGCTTAGTTTTCAAGACAAGATTTTAGTCATATCATTTATGTTCTGATTAAGTCTGCTGCCTCTTGAAAGCATCAGTACTGTGAGAAAATTTAACAACCAACATGTAATTTGGCGTCCACCGCTGCAGAAAAGGACCTCACCTTGAAATAGGAGAAGATGGTTCTGATGTCTTCCTCAAAGCCCATGTCAATCATCCTATCGGCCTCATCCAGAGCCAAGTAGCGGCAGATGTCCAGACTCACCATCTTCTTCTGCAGCAAGTCCATCAGTCTTCCAGGGGTAGCAACCATCATGTGGACCCCACTACAACCAAGAGGAGATACAGAGTCAGGTGGAAAATGAACTCAAAAAGAACGTATTCCTTTTTGAATAAATTAATGTAGCTGAATCGTGCATTGTTTTGCTTGACATTAGTTTTAACTGAAATTTTGGAGAAAAGTCAGAAACCGATTAAACAAATCTTCACTGACTTACTGATTTACTACCTCCATTTGATCCTTGACAGACATTCCTCCGATGCAGAGGGCAGTGCGTAGCTGAGGAGCTCCTTCCTCCTCCAGCAGCTTGCAGTAGTACTCAATGATGCCGTGAGTCTGCCTCGCCAACTCTCGCTGGTGTGTCAGGGAAAGGTATTAAAATCAGGTATGCTTAGTTGCGAAAAAAGCAAAAGCGAGGTTGCCCACATTAAATGCGATCTGTCTAAGAGTAAACAGTAAGGACCAATCAGGGTTTTTGCTGCATTATAAGCCGTTTGTCTTGTGGGTCTTACAGAGGGACAGATGATGAGTCCATACGGTCCCTCTCTCTTGAAAAAAGGCAGCCTTTTCTCCTGCTCCAGGGAAAACATGATGATGGGATGAGTGAAGACCAAAGTCTTTCCAGAACCAGTGAAGGCTATGCCAATCATGTCTCGACCTGAAAGACTACAGACAAACCCTGTCAGTTCATGGAACAGTTTACATGTACTTAACATATGCTACAAACTTGGATTGAATACATGCATTTCCTGTACTTACACTGTAGGAATTCCTTGAATTTGAATTGGCGTAGGATGCACAATTCCCTTCTTTTTCAAACCTTTTAGAATTGCTGCAAAAACAATAAAGAGATCTGTTGCCAGTTGTCGATTCATGTGCGACCACTAAAGGCCTCGCATAGAAAGAGAGGGAGTGTTATTACCTGGTGGAAGCTTCATCTCCCTGAAACTTTTGATTGGAGGAGGGATACTGTCTCCATCAACAAGGATGTGAAACTTCTTCCTGACGCGGTCATGTCGGGTGCTTGGCATGTTCAGAATGTAGCGCGGCGCCTTCCAGCTATAAAGAGCATTCATGTCAATTAAAAAGTTGTTTAAAAACTCAACAATGTTACGTTATAGAGTTCACTGTTGAAGAACATACCTTGTTTTTATGGGATCGTCATATATAATACCTTTGGCCATTTCCTTCACCGACATTAGAGCTGAAAGAGGGGCGATTCAATAAAATCATTAGTTTTCAAGATTAGAGCATTTTGCTCAAACTGCTGTAAAACGTGTACATTTATCAAAGTAAATCTGATTAATAACTCAACATTTTAACATGACAGCATTATCATATTACCTCTGCCCTCTGCAACGCTCTCTAGAATCTTCTCTTCCTCTTTTAGCTGCTTTTCCTTGGCTGACTCCTTACGGGCTGTAGACACAAAAACACACAGCAGGTGAGACATTACAGAACCAATGTGGTCAGATTTAATGAGCAGTATGATGATGATGAATACGAGGAAGACAACATCAATCATAATCCAGAGTGGGTCGTATTTGAAGTCGATACCTTCGGCTTTTTCCTTGAGGTGCTGATGCTGGTCAAGAAGGCTGACATTGGAGCGTGGACCAAGACCGTCATCCTCGTCCCTCTGCTCCTCCCCGCTATCTTTCAGGTCATCGTCCACCACTTTTCCTCGCAGACGTAACATCTTCTGTAGCTGTGAGGTACATGTTAAAATATATTAGATATGAATATGTGGCAACAGGATGAGATGGAGATACACATATGGACAATCTAAATATAAGTGTGTTTAATTACTACAATTTTTATAGTACTGATAACTTACCAGTTGATGTTTCCTTATTTTGACGGGAACATACAGAACATAATCGTCATCCTCTGATCCTTCTGAGCCAGACTGTTTATCCTCCCCATAGGACCTCTGAACAAACACATGACCAATACAATATCACTCTTGGTTAGAGCTCAGCTTTTAGACAGATTAGCCTTGAAACACATCCAGTGAAAGTCCTTTGAAGGCATGCAAAGAGGCAGGTACTTTTTTTTCAGAAATGTAAACGCACATCAGACGAGTACCACAATGTAATTTCATACTTTGATATTATTTGGATGTGATCGATCTGTGTGCACCAGAGTATATGCTGGTATGTGCCATATGGCTACATAGTTGCTCAGTGATTTAGTATTACAGAAAGGCCTTCATGTGGTGTGTGGACAGACCTGCCTAAATATATAGCTAGGTCAGTGTATCATTTTAATAAGCAGTTGAAACTGGTTGTGCCCGCCCACTGACAATGGCATGTTTCGAGGGAGTATGCAAACAAAACATACTATATTTGTAATGATTTCTATGATAAAGCGCCGTTTATTTACGATATATTTTTTGTGGCGTTCATCAATTGTGATAAATAAGTCACCAATGTTGTATTATACTCAGTAGAAGTAGCATTTCCGAAATAGACCTATGATAATTGGACATTTGCAAGGTTTACTTGAGTAGTACTGCTGTGCCAAAATGATCAAAACTATGTGCTGATAGCCACATTTGATTGATAATCTTTTGATAAAGTCACAAAGTGATGCCTTACTAGCAGAGGTATATTTTAATACACGCATTCACCTCCTTTCTCAGACCAGGATCTGAGCTGATACCACTCAGTGCGGTTACATGGATTCGAATAGCTGGCTTAGTCCGACTAAAATCGAATTATCCCGTTCATGTAATCACCTTTATTCGAATAACTGCGGTCCGACTACGATCCGATTAACACCCCTGGATAACTCGATTCGATTCGATTGATAATTCGAATAACGCTGCATGTAAACGCTGAATCGGATCGGAACTGGACAATGCGTTTGTGCGCATGCTCAAGATCCCGCCGCCTCCTCCCTCCCTCCCTCCCTCACAGGTCGTGACGCGGAAGTCGAAAGAGACGATAAGTTGTCACGGCCGGCAGAAACAAACAAACGTAAAAGTCGGGTTACGAGCCGATAGGACCTTCGGTGGGTGTCTCTACTAGCTCCCTGATGTAGCCTGCTAGCGCTGCTGCTAGTTCCCCGTTTGCTCTGCGCTAGCTCCCCGTTAACCACCGAAGCTAGCGGGGTTCTCTCCATTATGAAGAGTGAAGAGGTCAAGCGGAGATGGCTGTATCACCACTACATGTAATGAAAACAGCGCCACCTAGCGTATCGGATATGACATGCATTCGGCCAATGATTCGATTTATTCACTGCCACGTATATTCGGATAACAGCAGTTGCCCCGAAAGAGAGCATAGTCCGACTAAAGCAAGATTCGAATTAATGCCATCATGTAAACGCACTGACTGTTGATCCTAAGGTGACTGAGAAGAAACTAAAGAGGGGGATGTAGTATAGCTACTGCTAGTTTTTTTGTTTTTTTTTAAACCTCATCATTAAACCCAATTAATTATTCTGCCGATTGTCTCTTGTAGGCACAAAAAAAACAGCTTTCACAGAACGACCCAGCTACGTTTTTTATAGTATATTTTATTTGCCCTAACTTCAGCTCTTTACTTCCATTAACTGCTCGTCAACTTTATTCTTACGTGACTTAGTCCGGACATGAAAGACGGTAAACGTAGCTAGTTGTATTCAAACCCATAACTATATTTAAACACCAATGCGAGCCACTGAATTGTGGCTAACGTTAAGTTGATTGTCTAGTTTTAACGAACGCAGTTTACATTTATACAAAGTCTGATTGAAAATGCCATAGGGTTACATTTTAGTTTAACGTGTTTCATTGACCTGCTTCAAATACGTCTTTGATAACGTTTTGAAGCGGACAATAAGCTTGGTTAGCTAGGTAGCTAGCTAGCCAGCCAAGCTCATAGCTAACGTTAGCCAGGGATAGCTAACTGGCGTAGTAAACTCATGTCAATAATAGTATACGCCTAACTTACCTTTTTCGGTTCATTTTCGTTCTCCATTTTTATTTATGAATACAGTAACGTGCTCTATTTACGGAATCAGCAGAGCTGTTGACCAGACACTCGGCAAAGAATTCAATAAGTGTCCGTCATCCACATGTTTACACACACGAAGCCTCGATACGGTACGGAGCGTCGGAAGGGTCAAACTCGAGGGAGGCGGCAACCAAACATTTCGAAACGGCAGCTCGTGCAGTGGAACCAAAAAAAGATAATTTTAGAAAGCAAACACCACACTTTATTTTTGTCAAAACTGTATTGTTTTTAATCTTTCGGAACGAAAGATTTTTCACAGTATAAAAAGTGAATAAAAAAAAGAAAACAAGCCAACATACACTTGGCTATTATTGATATAGTATAAATCTACATTCGAAACATTAAGATAATCTTCTCTAATTGAATATAACCTGGAAAGCATCAGAGATGTTATATGAAAACAAAATCTCAGCACAGGTTCAGGAAAGAAATGACCCACCTCAATGAAAGCCATTATCTAAAAAACATGGTTCCTGGTCTAAATCCCAAGGCCCTTGGCCCAAAAGTACCAAGTCATCAGTGATATTTCTCATTAAAAGATGATCAAGACTTGGACAGGCTAGCTGAGGTACAGGGTACCACCAAGGTCACAGTACAGGGAAAAGAGTAGTATGGTTGAAAATATCTCACACACACACAACCCCGAGAAACGCATGAAAAGGCTCAAAAGGGCCCTAAATAATCACTCAATATGTACAAGCATTGAAATTAACTGTGCCAAACAATGTGTGATGGTTCCAATGTTGAAATGAACATTGCACATGGGTGTACCTGTCACTTCTCGGATATAGAGGCTAATAGAACAGTTAAGAGTGAGAAAACCGGGGGGAAATACTTTGTTCTACAGATATTGGTTATTACTATAAAACGATATAATTTTTCAAGATAAGGGAGGGATGACAGCGAAGCAACAGACACATTTAAGTTCACCCAATACAGGACCGGGGGATAGTATCTAGAAGTTTCTGTTCGACACATGCATGGTTTTGAAGATGCATCCTGCAAAATCTTCCGTTAGCATTGTATGTCAAACATAAAAGTGGTGCAGGTGGGTAAACAATTGTTTATAATTAATTAACTAATTTCTAAATCATTTGATGATCATAATTAAATATTGAGACCAATGAATACACTGCAGCTGTTTTTAAATAAAAGCAATGCACCGTTGTCCCCATTAAGTGAAAATGTTGTCTTGTGCTGCTTGTTGACAGTAAAAGACAAATAAATGGTCTCTAGGGTCCACTGTTATTGGTGTAGCGAGCTTTAAACTAGCGACACTGAATGTAATGTACGATGAGCACCAAATTCAACTGATTGGAATTCAGAAGTTTAACAACGTTAAAATGTCTCAGATTTGTGATAAAAACATTTATTTCATGTAAGGTAATTGTTTACATACTACATACGTAAGCACATGGATGCAGTGGATTTAACAGACTTTTTTTTCCATTTTTGCATCTCTCATTTAGTGAACATTGCAATAATAGCAAAAGGGTACAGTTGGCCTTGAGAATGATCTCTGGCTTGTCAGCCACAAGTTATGTTTCAGTCCTCTGAATGGAAAGTATGATTTTGAAGCAGGGTTCCTTGGCTTAGTAAGGAAGAGAAGAAAACGGGGAATGAGAGAAGGCCTCAGGCCAAATGGGGCTCTACTGAAAGAGTTTGTGGTGTGAAGTTTTTTCTGGCACTCCTCCAAGTTATTGAGCTCCATTGGAAGGAACCTTTTTGAGGCTGAAGTTGGACCAATTCACTGCTACCTTCTGGCGAGTTTGTTTTGCAGAATCAAGGCAAAACCTAGAGGGAACAAAGAAAATAGGAAAAAAAAACCCTGCTGTTTTAGCGACGCATTAATGGTAATCCATACAACAGAATAGCTCAGTCTTTTTTAAAAGTACCCTGATACACAGGCATGTTAAACCTACCTTTTGAAGTATTCTACTTCCCGATCAATCTCATCCATTTCTCCTGGATCGACATCTTTAGGGAGAAAAACATCATCTAGGAATAACAAAGATTGACCATTAGTTACACAGTCCAAGTTAAGAAACCATTAAATTGTTGCACATGGGTTTTAAGATTTTAAGTTTTTTTGTACCGATAGTGCCGCTGGACCTTTCACCCTTGTTCTTGTTCTTCTTATTTTTCCCCTTGGCTTGCTGCCCATTTGCTGCAATAGAGGGGTGAGCTTTGCTTTCTGAATCCTGCTCAGACCGGCCACCTCGTGTTTCTGCGTCCCCTTTCCCTCTTAGTGCATTCGAGAGGCCACCATTTGCCGCATGTTTAGAAAATCTGCCCTCGTCAGCTTTCTTGGGTACATGTGACCAGCCTCATTATTATGAACTAAAAGTATATGTATTATGGGAGAACCAATACCGATTTTCACCACAGAAGTCTGAATTTTTATTATCAGATTACACGACGAGACAAACGCATGGGCGAAAGCGTTTCCTGAAGTTTAAAGTGTTTGTAGAAATACTAATGCATGATGATCACTAAAGAATTTTTTAGTGAAGAATTCAGCAAATTTAAGGATTGCTCGCTTGTATGACTTTAAAAAGTTTCTGATCCCCTTGAACATTTAGAGAGATGTTTAAAAAAAAGAACATTTTAGACTTCCAACCAGTACAAAAAAAATTGCACTTAGACCTCGCTGCACCACTTACTAAAGCATATATATATATATATATATATATATATATATATATATATGTATATATATATATATATATACATATATATATATATATATGTATATATATATATATATACATATATATATATATATATGTATATATATATATATATATATATATATATATATGTATATATATATATATACATATATATATATATATATATATATATATATATATATATATATATATATATATATGTATATATATAGACAGTGTTTAGTTACACAAGTATGCTGAATTTCTACAACACTTACTTTTCCAAACTTGACCCCGAGAAGATACAGCTTTCCTTCTTTAAACATGACATCCATGTTTGTACGCTTTGTCTGTGAATAACTCTAGTTCTCACTGCTCTCTGGTCAAGATGTAACAAACCAAAAGGTTAAGATTTCTACACCACTAGAATTACTGTTTCCTTGAAGTCTCCAGCAGTGTTCATTCTGCTGTCGGTGTACGTCTAACCGACTAAACGTCAAGATATCTCTTATCTGTGGTTGCAAAAGACAGTCACACAAGTTGTGTACTGCTGGTTTTTTTAGTCAAACTTCCCTTTCCATTACTGTGCTTGTTTTAGCAACTTCCTTCTTAAACAAAACCAGTACCACACCTTTACATCTAAAAAAATATAAAAGATCAACAGATAAAGTGTTTTTATTTACAAATCAAACATCAAACAATGTACATCACAAAGGGATCAAGAACAAAAACATATTTTAGGCAAAACTTCTAAAAAGACAATTCATCTCACAGACCTGCAAACTATGTCAGATGAGGATAGAAAAATACACTTCCTTAGTTCAGTGATACAACACACAGCTGTAGCATTTTCTCAGAAATATTTCTCAGTTCTGTGTTGCATTGAAGACTCTTCCTCGGAATAAAAAAAACAAACTAGAAGTCCATTGAGCTATGAGCCAGGTAGTCTTTTCGCCCGATGTTGGTGACCTGCTTGGTCTGCATGGCCTCCAACTTAGGACAGTCTGTAATACGATGACCCAGACCACCACAGAATGTACAGCCCCTCTCACCTGTGAACAGACGAGAATCAGGTATGTCAGAAAGAGTTTGCAAACACTTCTTTTTTAAGTTGAACATAGGAACATAGGAATATAGTATGTGAACTAGATTTGGTGTGAAGGACTTACCTCCAATGTCCGGTATGGTCTCGTCTCCTGTATAGAGCACCTGGAGGACCGGAGGAACCTTCTGCTTGGCCTCAACGAGCAGAGCTTTCAGGTCCATCAGCACTGACTCGTCTATGGGGAGAGACACACACTTACTGTTAACTTACTGCAATTAACATGGAAGAAAACGGACACAATTCTCTTTAATACATTGCAAATATTCTGTAAATCAATACTCATGTAAAAAAATGAATTAGATTTTTGTCTTCACTGGTATTTTTCCTTACCACAACCTTTATTGATGAATGTAGTGGCAATACCGGTCTTGCCTGATCGCCCAGTTCTACCAATTCTATGGACTGAAACAAACAATTTCAACAAAACAGGCCAAGCTATATACTGTGTGTGTGTTTACCTACATACATACATACATACATACATATATAAACACACATGTCCTCTTACCATAGTTTTCTATCTCCTCAGGCATGTCATAATTCACTACATGCTGTATAGCAGGGAAATCCAGACCCTTGGAGGCAACGTCTGTGGCAACTAAGACATCTTTTTTTCCTTCTTTAAATGCCTCTATTGCTTTTGTTCTTTCCTCCTGATCTGAAAAAAAAATACGATGACAAGACAATGACAAATGAAAAATGAGAGCGAGAAGTGTCCGCAATACTTTCTCAACCTTGGAAGAGTTTATGAAACTTAACCAGAAAAAGTGACATTCGTAAGCAGGATGGCACCTGGTGGTAAAGATGAGCAACTACAAGTGAGTAGAAGTTTAAAGCTGTGCCTGAAACTTGATGCTTGGTTCCTCAAAATTCCATATTAATCTACAGGCGCCATTAATATGTAATAATGTATTTTTCGGCCTTGTACAGCTCTGCATACCTTTTCCTCCATGGACGGCCACCGCCTCGACTCCTTTTAGCAGCAGATACTCATGGATGGCGTCTACATCGGCCTTCTTCTCAGCAAATATCAGCACCTGTTGATGTGAAATAGAAATATTTTGGTTAAATTTGACATGATTGAGTTATGGATTTATGGATGTCAATGTCATGACATGTGGAAGTACTAACAGGTGGTGGTGTTTTCTGGAGACACTCCAGCAGGTACACCATCTTGGCCTCCTCTTTGACATATTCCACTTCCTGCACACACACAAAACATTTATTATGAAGTTCACACATTTTCTATAGCAGTGGGTTTATAAATGTAGAGAAATCAATTCCCCAGACTTCAACAGAAAACAGTGACGAATAAACAAACCTGGATGACATCCAAGCTGGCAGCTCCGGCCCTGCCCACGTTGATAGTGATGGGTTTGACCAACGCACTCTTGGCAAAGTTCTGGATCTTCTTAGGCATAGTGGCGCTGAAAAGCAGGGTCTGCCTTTGTCCCTAGATGAAGAAATAACACATTATGGGACGTTGTCTGGTAGACTCAAAATGTCAGGCTCTACCTTCAAGGCTTAGTTTTCAAGACAAGATTTTAGTCATATCATTTATGTTCTGATTAAGTCTGCTGCCTCTTGAAAGCATCAGTACTGTGAGAAAATTTAACAACCAACATGTAATTTGGCGTCCACCGCTGCAGAAAAGGACCTCACCTTGAAATAGGAGAAGATGGTTCTGATGTCTTCCTCAAAGCCCATGTCAATCATCCTATCGGCCTCATCCAGAGCCAAGTAGCGGCAGATGTCCAGACTCACCATCTTCTTCTGCAGCAAGTCCATCAGTCTTCCAGGGGTAGCAACCATCATGTGGACCCCACTACAACCAAGAGGAGATACAGAGTCAGGTGGAAAATGAACTCAAAAAGAACGTATTCCTTTTTGAATAAATTAATGTAGCTGAATCGTGCATTGTTTTGCTTGACATTAGTTTTAACTGAAATTTTGGAGAAAAGACAGAAACCGATTAAACAAATCTTCACTGACTTACTGATTTACTACCTCCATTTGATCCTTGACAGACATTCCTCCGATGCAGAGGGCAGTGCGTAGCTGAGGAGCTCCTTCCTCCTCCAGCAGCTTGCAGTAGTACTCAATGATGCCGTGAGTCTGCCTCGCCAACTCTCGCTGGTGTGTCAGGGAAAGGTATTAAAATCAGGTATGCTTAGTTGCGAAAAAAGCAAAAGCGAGGTTGCCCACATTAAATGCGATCTGTCTAAGAGTAAACAGTAAGGACCAATCAGGGTTTTTGCTGCATTATAAGCCGTTTGTCTTGTGGGTCTTACAGAGGGACAGATGATGAGTCCATACGGTCCCTCTCTCTTGAAAAAAGGCAGCCTTTTCTCCTGCTCCAGGGAAAACATGATGATGGGATGAGTGAAGACCAAAGTCTTTCCAGAACCAGTGAAGGCTATGCCAATCATGTCTCGACCTGAAAGACTACAGACAAACCCTGTCAGTTCATGGAACAGTTTACATGTACTTAACATATGCTACAAACTTGGATTGAATACATGCATTTCCTGTACTTACACTGTAGGAATTCCTTGAATTTGAATTGGCGTAGGATGCACAATTCCCTTCTTTTTCAAACCTTTTAGAATTGCTGCAAAAACAATAAAGAGATCTGTTGCCAGTTGTCGATTCATGTGCGACCACTAAAGGCCTCGCATAGAAAGAGAGGGAGTGTTATTACCTGGTGGAAGCTTCATCTCCCTGAAACTTTTGATTGGAGGAGGGATACTGTCTCCATCAACAAGGATGTGAAACTTCTTCCTGACGCGGTCATGTCGGGTGCTTGGCATGTTCAGAATGTAGCGCGGCGCCTTCCAGCTATAAAGAGCATTCATGTCAATTAAAAAGTTGTTTAAAAACTCAACAATGTTACGTTATAGAGTTCACTGTTGAAGAACATACCTTGTTTTTATGGGATCGTCATATATAATACCTTTGGCCATTTCCTTCACCGACATTAGAGCTGAAAGAGGGGCGATTCAATAAAATCATTAGTTTTCAAGATTAGAGCATTTTGCTCAAACTGCTGTAAAACGTGTACATTTATCAAAGTAAATCTGATTAATAACTCAACATTTTAACATGACAGCATTATCATATTACCTCTGCCCTCTGCAACGCTCTCTAGAATCTTCTCTTCCTCTTTTAGCTGCTTTTCCTTGGCTGACTCCTTACGGGCTGTAGACACAAAAACACACAGCAGGTGAGACATTACAGAACCAATGTGGTCAGATTTAATGAGCAGTATGATGATGATGAATACGAGGAAGACAACATCAATCATAATCCAGAGTGGGTCGTATTTGAAGTCGATACCTTCGGCTTTTTCCTTGAGGTGCTGATGCTGGTCAAGAAGGCTGACATTGGAGCGTGGACCAAGACCGTCATCCTCGTCCCTCTGCTCCTCCCCGCTATCTTTCAGGTCATCGTCCACCACTTTTCCTCGCAGACGTAACATCTTCTGTAGCTGTGAGGTACATGTTAAAATATATTAGATATGAATATGTGGCAACAGGATGAGATGGAGATACACATATGGACAATCTAAATATAAGTGTGTTTAATTACTACAACTTTTATAGTACTGATAACTTACCAGTTGATGTTTCCTTATTTTGACGGGAACATACGGAACATAATCGTCATCCTCTGATCCTTCTGAGCCAGACTGTTTATCCTCCCCATAGGACCTCTGAACAAACACATGACCAATACAATATCAGTATTATCTCTTGGTTAGAGCTCAGCTTTTAGACAGATTAGCCTTGAAACACATCCAGTGAAAGTCCTTTGAAGGCATGCAAAGAGGCAGGTACTTTTTTTTCAGAAATGTAAACGCAGATCAGACGAGTACCACAATGTAATTTCATACTTTGATATTATTTGGATGTGATCGATCTGTGTGCACCAGAGTATATGCTGGTATGTGCCATATGGCTACATAGTTGCTCAGTGATTTAGTATTACAGAAAGGCCTTCATGTGGTGTGTGGACAGACCTGCCTAAATATATAGCTAGGTCAGTGTATCATTTTAATAAGCAGTTGAAACTGGTTGTGCCCGCCCACTGACAATGGCATGTTTCGAGGGAGTATGCAAACAAAACATACTATATTTGTAATGATTTCTATGATAAAGCGCCGTTTATTTACGATATATTTTTTGTGGCGTTCATCAATTGTGATAAATAAGTCACCAATGTTGTATTATACTCAGTAGAAGTAGCATTTCCGAAATAGACCTATGATAATTGGACATTTGCAAGGTTTACTTGAGTAGTACTGCTGTGCCAAAATGATCAAAACTATGTGCTGATAGCCACATTTGATTGATAATCTATTGATAAAGTCACAAAGTGATGCCTTACTAGCAGAGGTATATTTTAATACACGCATTCACCTCCTTTCTCAGACCAGGATCTGAGCTGATACCATTGTTGATCCTAAGGTGACTGAGAAGAAACTAAAGAGGGGGATGTAGTATAGCTACTGCTAGTTTTTTTTTTTTTTTTAAACCTCATCATTAAACCCAATTAATTATTCTGCCGATTGTCTCTTGTAGGCACAAAAAAAAACAGCTTTCACAGAACGACCCAGCTACGTTTTTTATAGTATATTTTATTTGCCCTAACTTCAGCTCTTTACTTCCATTAACTGCTCGTCAACTTTATTCTTACGTGACTTAGTCCGGACATGAAAGACGGTAAACGTAGCTAGTTGTATTCAAACCCATAACTATATTTAAACACCAATGCGAGCCACTGAATTGTGGCTAACGTTAAGTTGATTGTCTAGTTTTAACGAACGCAGTTTACATTTATACAAAGTCTGATTGAAAATGCCATAGGGTTACATTTTAGTTTAACGTGTTTCATTGACCTGCTTCAAATACGTCTTTGATAACGTTTTGAAGCGGACAATAAGCTTGGTTAGCTAGCTAGCTAGCTAGCTAGCCAGCCAAGCTCATAGCTAACGTTAGCCAGGGATAGCTAACTGGCGTAGTAAACTCATGTCAATAATAGTATACGCCTAACTTACCTTTTTCGGTTCATTTTCGTTCTCCATTTTTATTTATGAATACAGTAACGTGCTCTATTTACGGAATCAGCAGAGCTGTTGACCAGACACTCGGCAAAGAATTCAATAAGTGTCCGTCATCCACATGTTTACACACACGAAGCCTCGATACGGTACGGAGCGTCGGAAGGGTCAAACTCGAGGGAGGCGGCAACCAAACATTTCGAAACGGCAGCTCGTGCAGTGGAACCAAAAAAAGATAATTTTAGAAAGCAAACACCACACTTTATTTTTGTCAAAACTGTATTGTTTTTAATCTTTCGGAACGAAAGATTTTTCACAGTATAAAAAGTGAATAAAAAAAAGAAAACAAGCCAACATACACTTGGCTATTATTGATATAGTATAAATCTACATTCGAAACATTAAGATAATCTTCTCTAATTGAATATAACCTGGAAAGCATCAGAGATGTTATATGAAAACAAAATCTCAGCACAGGTTCAGGAAAGAAATGACCCACCTCAATGAAAGCCATTATCTAAAAAACATGGTTCCTGGTCTAAATCCCAAGGCCCTTGGCCCAAAAGTACCAAGTCATCAGTGATATTTCTCATTAAAAGATGATCAAGACTTGGACAGGCTAGCTGAGGTACAGGGTACCACCAAGGTCACAGTACAGGGAAAAGAGTAGTATGGTTGAAAATATCTCACACACACACAACCCCGAGAAACGCATGAAAAGGCTCAAAAGGGCCCTAAATAATCACTCAATATGTACAAGCATTGAAATTAACTGTGCCAAACAATGTGTGATGGTTCCAATGTTGAAATGAACATTGCACATGGGTGTACCTGTCACTTCTCGGATATAGAGGCTAATAGAACAGTTAAGAGTGAGAAAACCGGGGGGAAATACTTTGTTCTACAGATATTGGTTATTACTATAAAACGATATAATTTTTCAAGATAAGGGAGGGATGACAGCGAAGCAACAGACACATTTAAGTTCACCCAATACAGGACCGGGGGATAGTATCTAGAAGTTTCTGTTCGACACATGCATGGTTTTGAAGATGCATCCTGCAAAATCTTCCGTTAGCATTGTATGTCAAACATAAAAGTGGTGCAGGTGGGTAAACAATTGTTTATAATTAATTAACTAATTTCTAAATCATTTGATGATCATAATTAAATATTGAGACCAATGAATACACTGCAGCTGTTTTTAAATAAAAGCAATGCACCGTTGTCCCCATTAAGTGAAAATGTTGTCTTGTGCTGCTTGTTGACAGTAAAAGACAAATAAATGGTCTCTAGGGTCCACTGTTATTGGTGTAGCGAGCTTTAAACTAGCGACACTGAATGTAATGTACGATGAGCACCAAATTCAACTGATTGGAATTCAGAAGTTTAACAACGTTAAAATGTCTCAGATTTGTGATAAAAACATTTATTTCATGTAAGGTAATTGTTTACATACTACATACGTAAGCACATGGATGCAGTGGATTTAACAGACTTTTTTTTTCCATTTTTGCATCTCTCATTTAGTGAACATTGCAATAATAGCAAAAGGGTACGGTTGGCCTTGAGAATGATCTCTGGCTTGTCAGCCACAAGTTATGTTTCAGTCCTCTGAATGGAAAGTATGATTTTGAAGCAGGGTTCCTTGGCTTAGTAAGGAAGAGAAGAAAACGGGGAATGAGAGAAGGCCTCAGGCCAAATGGGGCTCTACTGAAAGAGTTTGTGGTGTGAAGTTTTTTCTGGCACTCCTCCAAGTTATTGAGCTCCATTGGAAGGAACCTTTTTGAGGCTGAAGTTGGACCAATTCACTGCTACCTTCTGGCGAGTTTGTTTTGCAGAATCAAGGCAAAACCTAGAGGGAACAAAGAAAATAGGAAAAAAAAACCCTGCTGTTTTAGCGACGCATTAATGGTAATCCATACAACAGAATAGCTCAGTCTTTTTTAAAAGTACCCTGATACACAGGCATGTTAAACCTACCTTTTGAAGTATTCTACTTCCCGATCAATCTCATCCATTTCTCCTGGATCGACATCTTTAGGGAGAAAAACATCATCTAGGAATAACAAAGATTGACCATTAGTTACACAGTCCAAGTTAAGAAACCATTAAATTGTTGCACATGGGTTTTAAGATTTTAAGTTTTTTTGTACCGATAGTGCCGCTGGACCTTTCACCCTTGTTCTTGTTCTTCTTATTTTTCCCCTTGGCTTGCTGCCCATTTGCTGCAATAGAGGGGTGAGCTTTGCTTTCTGAATCCTGCTCAGACCGGCCACCTCGTGTTTCTGCGTCCCCTTTCCCTCTTAGTGCATTCGAGAGGCCACCATTTGCCGCATGTTTAGAAAATCTGCCCTCGTCAGCTTTCTTGGGCCCATTTCTCTGGTTGTCTGCAGAGTGCTGTGGCTGTTTGTTCCCAGCTTTTGAGCCATTAAAAGACATTTCTTTACACTCATTGCTTTTCTGTGCGTCATTAGCGGAGGCAGCTTTGGTTGGTTTGTTGGAATTTTGCTCAGACACAGATTGCTCCTGTTTTTGCTGCTGCTTTTTATTCTTCTTTGACTTTGTACCACCGTTGCACCCAACTGTTGTGTTCTTGGGATCAGGGGCATCCTCATTTGATTTAGCTGTAGCTTGAGCTGGCACCTGTGGCAAACAGTCAGATCCAGAGGAAGTGCATCTTTCTGGGGACCGAACCCTTATGAGCTTCGAGAGACTTGGGGTAGTGTGCAATCGCTGGATGTCCTTAGGTCCAGCAGTGACCCCTGATGCCGTGGAAGTGGTGGTGGTGTTAGGGGAGGGGACTGTGGTTGTGTCCTCCCATCCATTAACCAGGTCCAGGTGGCTTTTAAAGGTTCCCAGTGAAAGAGGTGCCAAGTCAAGGTCTATCTGCTGCAAGTCAGAGGACCCATTGAGATGTGACAGTAAATGGTTGCCCTCCAACGTGGCTGCCTTCTTTGGGAAGTCATTAACATCCAGATTGAGGTCGTACATGCTAAATGAGGCCCGGATTGAGTCTTTTATGGTGTTCTTAATCTCTTCGAGCCGACTGGTGAGGAAACTGTTGACGCGCTCAAGCTCCAGCTGAGGCCAATCAAGCAACCGACTGGCTTCTGAACCATCAGCGATGGGCTCGTCGTCATCGACAGGCTCGCATGGATTGGAGTGGGGGTCACTGCCTGCAGCTCCCGGGCCCTGCTGAGCTTTGTCCTAAAACAGAGATGGTACAGGCTTGTGAACAGGCGTGCGCACACACACACACACACATCAAAGCCCTATTGAGATAATAATGAATTAATTCTAAGTATGGTCTGTGTCTTTTTTTTTTTGTAATAGCCATTCACTGAATTTTGAAATCAGAGCTTTATTAAAAAGGGACAGTGTGTAGGATGTACTTGGGACAAAACTGAAGTTAGACAGCGGCTGACGGTACAATGGTTTTGCACTCTGCGGCTCGCGGTATCGCAGTTTCACAAGTGCTTTGGAGAACTTCTATTGTGGCATTCAGGTGAAATGTGCATTGCTTTCTCTAGACTAGAGCTTCGTTTAGTTTGTCTATTCTGAACTACTGTAGAAACATGGTGGTGCAACACAGCAGACTCCAGGAGAATTGTAGATATAGATATGGCTTATTCTAACCTCACTCATTCTAACTGCTATCAGAGCTCTCAAAATGCACTGGACCTTTCATTTAATGCTGATACAAACCAAAAGTGTGGAACAGCTGCTTGGACTGAAAGCAAGTGTGTAAATCGTAGAGTTGTACAGTTGCCATCATGGCTTCTTTTGTTAAATAAAAGAACAATTTATGTTCATGTATCTAAAGTAACGTACTGAAACTATTTTTGGCTGTTCGAGTAATGTATAGGTGATACAATAAAAATGTTTTGATCAAAAACAAATGTGTTCCTACAAATTCCTTTTAAAGTTACCGCACCTTCTTTTTTTGTTTGTGTCGGGCTCTTTTGGCTGCCTTTGCACTGTTGACAGGTTTGGGCTCAGAACTGTTTATGAAGTCCAGCAGCTCATCTACGTCCCGGTTGTCGATGGCACCCGCCACTGTCAGTTCTGAATCTGGACGCTGAGGGATCTCCTCTTTACGCCGGGTGAGACGTGTGCGGAGCTTCTCTCGGATCTCAGCATAGTTACGGCTGGTTGGTGCCGCTGGAGGCTGTGCCCAAATAAAAAAGATAAAACGGAGTAGTTTCATGTTAGCTTTTCATAAAAGTTTAACAAGTATCTAATAGCAAAGGGAACTATTAAGTGCTACTCAAAAAGAGGAGAGCAACAAAAGTTTCAATGTACCGCGTTGTGTCCGAAGAACTCGCAGTAGCAGCAATCACAGTACTTCCCGTCCTTCTGGTTGGTGGAAGAGGAGGCGCAGGAGCTCCTCTCAGAGCTGCTGTCTTCATCCTCCCCCTCCTCCAGCTCAGACGAAGGGTGGCACAACGTCCCATTAGTCATTTTGTGCCCCTTACATGCTTGGTCCCTAAAAATAAATAAATAAATAAATAAATGAATAAATAGACATTGACCGTCAGAAGGCTGTATTTTGAATCAATACAGCTACAGAAGCAATTCCATCCGACAGCAAAGCAATGTTGATATAGTAATACTGACCTGCAGGCTCCAGCTGTCAGATGGCCCACATTTGAAGTGGCCACTGTCCCTGTACTGTGTCCATTACAAGGGTGGTTACAGCCCATGATAGACGTGCCCAGTTTGCTGTGTTGCGTGTTCACAGCAGGAATGTGGGAGTTTTTGCACGGGCTGGGCTTATGGACAGATGTTGGGCTGTCTGGACTGGAAGAGTTGAGTTTGGCTGTGGGGCTGTGGAGGTTTGGTACCAGCGGGGAGAAGGGAGCGTGGGCTGCCACCCCAGTGCCAGACGAGGACGTTACGTGGCCGTGCTGGCCAGAGTTCAGCTTTGGGGGAAGGAGGGAGGAATGCTGGGAAGACAGGCCAGTGGGACTGTTGGGGGGTACTGACAAGTCTGTGTGTTGATGGTGGTCACTGGGGTGAAAGGCTTCACCTGGATAATGGAAAAGCGAAAGAGAAGAGGACTTAAATCACATCTTTTTACACAGTGCTTCAGTTTGTGTTCAGGGGTCTCATTTATATAACGGTGCGTACAATCCACACTATAAGTTTGCATACGTTCAAGGAGACTGATAATGAGGATATGTAGTGATCTTACGAGAGCTGTCACTGGCTTTATTTCCAGACTTGGTTAATTTACACAATGGTTATGTGCAGGTGATGAAGTAGATGAGTATAGAAGCTGTATGACATTCCAGCGCTGACTCAAGCAAGCTCTGATACCGGCATCGGATAGCTCTTTACAGTTTGCTGTGTTTGTCACTATGGAATAAACCATGAGTTAATGAGTAAATCAAGTTGTGTTCACTTTTACTCAGACACTTTGTGAAAACTAAGATTGTAAATCAGAAGATTCATGCTCCGTTCTGCAGTTCTTTAAAACTATTTGAGTTTTTTTTCCACAGCTGACCACGAGTGTCATTAGTTCGGTCTCTACGAACAATAGACACTGCTGATTAAATAGTAAGCAAAATTTCATGCAGAATTTTAATTTCTGTCTAAGTTTTGACCAATGTGCTGTGTAATTCAGGAGATTTAGACTTGAAATCAAGATTTTTTTCTCTCACTAAATTGCTCTGTACAGTAACTGTTTGGGGCTGCACGTAGCGCAAGAGGGGCCCAGACTTAACATAAACAGTGTTTGTCTGTCTATATGTGTGTTAAGTTTGGTGACCCGCCCAGGGTCTTGGCCTTTGCCCAATGTCAGCTTGCGACCCTCAATAGGATTAGCTGTTCAGATAGCGGATGGATGAATAGTTACAGCTAAGTAAATTAGACGTTATATATAGGTTTTCATTTGCTACAATTTGTTTTAAAAAGTTAAGTCAAGTCAATGTTTAAGTTGAGGCTTGTGATACCTTTCTGCATTTTTAGAAAATTGGGCATTCTCCCTCAGAATTGAGCGGCGGTGTGAGTGTGTCACTTTTATTGGTTCATTAAGACCACGCGACTGCACGACGATGAACGTCTTCGTTTTATTCACGACAGTTCTGGATTGCATGTGATGTGAATGGCCATCACAACGTGGCGTGAATAATGGCCACCGCACAAAAGTCACTTACAAAAAAAGTGTAAATTCCAGGCATTCCAGTTATTCATAAATAATAAAAAAAAAAAACAACACGTAACAGATCAGTACTCTGTATTGAACGACACCCAGAAGCCCAGGTATCAGTATCAGGACTGAAAAAGTTGGATTAGTGCATTCTTACTTGGTCGACTTTTCCATGTAAGTAAAGTTCAATTTGCTTTTTAAGAAAAACATGTTTTCTATTTAAAAGCGAAATATGGGCATTATAATTTAAATGGTTTAATGAAAAATCATAAAATGTAAAGAACTTAACATGTACGTAGAATACAATTTTTACAGAGATTGTCAGATATATCTATTTTTAATATTAACTCCGGATATAATTCCTTTTTTTTTTTTTTTAACACTCAGTTTCATCAGTGAAGTCTATCCTGAGTTCTGATTTCATGAAATGCTATTGAATCCTAAGAGTTAGAGAAATATTACCTGGTGGCGTCGGTCGACGACACATGGTCTTGAAGTGCTTGGGAGTGGTCTTACAAAGGTCTGCTGAGGTAGACAGGGGGTTCCCAGCAGAAGATCCACCGGTATTTTGGGATGACGGGTGACTGTAGGGACATACTTTAGTTCCTGACGTTTTAGCAGATTTCCCAGGCGCTTCATGAAGTCCTCGTTTTTCATGACAGGCTGAACCTGCCGTTATACCTGGAAATGAAAAATAAAAAAATTGTACAATGAGGCTAAATACTCCTTTTCTTTCAAGGCATGTTTCCCACAAACTTTACCAACACAAACAATTTGGTTGAAGAACAGAACTACATAAAGTATTTATCATTTTATTATTATTATATTATTCAAGTTAAAAAACATAAATGGTCACCAGTAAACATCAACAAACATGATTAAAGCAAAAATACCATTTCAAATGCAATCACGTATTGTCTACTTTCACTTACTCTCGTTTAAATGCAATTTGGCAACAGAGTATTTGCTAAACGAGAAACACAGCCTCCACAAAGTGATTTGATTGGATGCAAGCAACAGGAAGAAAACAGATAAAAGCAAAGATAGCAGCTGTTTGACATGCAATGTTTCTCATTTTATAAACAACGGCCTTCCACAGCCCCAGGACATGTCTCAGGTATCTCTGTTATGGCGAAAAAATGTCACATCTTGGTCGTGCTACTTTCTAACAGAGTCCTATTAAGACGCTGACGTGATAAATCTGTTAACAGCAATAGTCTAAACTTCTTAATGCAACTGAATGCATCTTTATCTTTCTTTATGACAACAAACCTTACAGGAAAATCACGATAATCAAGAGACACTATTTCATAATCATAATTTAGCAGTTTTGTACATTGAAGCTGAATATTTCAAGAAAAATATGAATCAAAATGCATGCAAGATGATCGCTTTTCACCACAACTTTGAAAGAGGGTTTTTGAGAGTGATCTTGTTTATTTTAATTATTTTTGGAAAGCTGCCAGTTCAGGCATGCCATATATGCTTAGATCTGCAGCTTCTGTGGCTGTGAAAACTTTGGCAGAATGTATTAGAAGGAATAACTATCTAATACATGAACATTTTGCCAGAATAATTATACAAGTTCATACATACAATTGCTCTGCTTGGCTGTAACCTTTCCATTGACCCTGATATTTTACTTTGATTACAGCACAGCATGCAAACACATCCATTTTTACGCAAAGCAGTCAGTGTATTCTAATGAGGGAAACAAGTACAATGTTTTTGTGCAAAATCCAGTGATTACATCTTGCTATTTTCGTCATAATTATTCGGGTTTCATTAAATCATCTTCATTTGAATGTCTATTTTTCTCTAAGGACCTCAGGAAGTAGAGCATTGTCAGCTTCTACTTGATGCCTCTTTGTATTTTTAAGAGGCCAACATTCTATCACACATCTATTGCCAAGTAAGTAAGCAAACAAGTCCCCTCTGTAGAGCTCTAATTCTAACCAAACGTGTGTCCATTTCAAGCAACTGAAACTTGAGTTGATTACAGCAATTATTGTCATTGTCATTAAATGTTTTTTGGAGCTGCGATGACAGACCTTGTTGTGAGTGTGAAGAAGTGTTGTGGTTGCAGTGTTCCCCTCCGTTGGTGTGGGCAGAGTTCCAGAGACCTGACAGTTTGTGGGCTGACAGGAAGGAACTCGGGTCCCAATCCACAGTACTTTGCTCTGGGTAACCGTTCCCACAGCTCTGGGATTTACAGGAGGAAGAGTGTGACAATGGTACCTGAAATAATCAAAAACAACTTAACATAACTACCAATATTAGATTGTTATTGTGAGTGACAAGCAAAACACTCAAAGATGAGCAAAAAATATATATATAAAAAAAAGAATAACTGCATGGGGACTGTTAAACAATACTTCAATCTGTTCCATTTTTTCAGTTTCAAACACCTTGTTGTTGGAGAAAAAAAACCATCTGGCATATGTTCCTTTCTAGTACAGCTTAAGTGTGACAATAGAGTAGTCTTTGAAATTTGCATTTCATGTTCAGTATTTATGTAGAAACAACCAAGAGACAGCAAAGGTAATACATATGCCACAGAGACACAAATAAATAAGTACTGATGAGGCAAAATGTAGACTACATGTTTAAATGTATTGACTCCAACAGGACATTTGGACAGATATATTTAGTGAGTAAGCTCATGCAAATGCAATGCTTTGTATGATGAATAAAGATGAGATCACCTCAGTCAACAAACACCAACACAGTTTACCCAAAAAGTAGTTAAAAGAAGTCATGAAAAGGATCCAGACATATGACCCAAATCAGTCCCCTTTTATTTACCGGTGTGGGTTGCTCCTGGGTGCTCCGCCTCTCCTCCTCTTCCACACTCTTGCAGCAGCTTTGACATATCCACAGAGGCACCTCTCCCAGCAGAGACTGAGACAGCGAGGGCACTGCATCAGCAAGCTTACGCCCTGGCGCCTCCCGCAATAAGGCCTGGGAGAGCGCAGGCACAGCATCAGCCAGCTTGGTCCCATGGCCACCAGGGAGTCCATTCACTGAGTTTGCTCCCCAATCCTTAAATTCTCGGTGGCACAGGAGGCAGCAGGTGTGCATAGGCTAGATATAGAAAAAGAGGATAAAGGGGTCAAGAGATAGCCTGTGATTACCAGTTAAACACTACAAAAGAGTCGAAAAAGGTCAGAATAAAGTCTACAATACTTGACAATGCCTACGAAACAATCACACAGCCATGACAGAAAACGTCCTCCAGTTAAAAGGTTGAATCAAATCAACACCCATTATATATATATATATATATATATATATATATATATATATATATATATATATATATATATATTACACGGTATTTTCTAGTTATCACATACTTCTATAAAGTGTTACCTTTTAGAGATAGTAAGGTTAAAAACGTGTAAACCCACAACACAGTCCTGCCTAAACATTTAACATTGTGCATTGTGATGTAGGTTAGTTATGAGACGTGTCTAGACGCGCATCGCACACATGTGGTATACACACATGTATTTACTCAATCCAAACACAAGTCGGGCAAGTTGTAAAGCCACTGAGGTCAGTGGTAAGGTTAGCTGGTCGCTGATGTGACAGCGGTCCAGCCCGCCGCGCACCATCTTCTCTTTTAAAGGTGACTGTTTACCCTCAACTTAAGTAGCTAACGCTTCTGACTTATCCAACGTTAGCTCGGCATCATTGGCTGATAACCGCACGCATTACAAACTTTTGGCATTAGCTCTTGTCAAACTACAGTAGAATGGTGCAGAACAGCAACCAAAGAGAAGATTAACAGCGCAATGTAGTCTAATAAATAACTCCAACCCACGTCTATGAGTTAGCTAGCATTACTATTTACCCGTTATCTCCTTCAGCTAACTAGCTCATTAGCTAGCTAGTAGCTGTGTAGCTCCTGCTGGCTGACTGGTTCCTGTGGTTCAAGTGAAGGCAGTATAAGCACGTTTGCAGCATGCTAGCTGGAGGCGATAGCCCGGCTAGCCCCCCGACTGAGTTTGCTCAGCGGATGGGGAATTGTAAACACTGAAAACGGGACAACCCGTCCTAAGCACAATGTCACCTGTCCAACAGAAGAGATGGGCTGCAGTGCTAGCCACACCGCCTCAACGCTGCCAGCTAGGGACGAGTCTGCTCGCTAAGTTACGTGTTATTTATTCAATTATACATCATGTTTAACAGCCCAGACTAATACACAGCTATTACAATAGCGTCCAACCAGCCAGCGGGTGCATATAAGTTCACATCTGCAGGATCTGGCGACGTAAAAATAAAAACACAATGGAGGATGCTTGGATTAGCAGAGGGGTGCTAGCTCAGAGCCTAGCTATATGCCTGTAGGTTGCAGCTAGCTAACCTACCTGGTTCGCTCTGGTAGTAGTCAACCTATCCAGCCCAGCATCACCGCCGCCGTCAGCAGCATCGCCGGGAGAGACTGGGCTCTTCGGTGCGGTCTGCTGTCCGGGCGCGAGCTCCTTCTGAGCGACCGCCTGCTGCTTGCTTTTCTTCCTCGCCATTGCGGTGGTGGTTAAAAAACGCTTTAGCCAAGTTTGCACCAGTTTAGATGATTTGTAGAGCACACTTTCGTTTCTTCTCGGACCTCAAAATGTTCTCTATCTCCTCCAGCCAAGACAACAGTCAATATGGCGGAGGACTGGCACACTCAGGAGTTCATAGGTTAAAGATACTGCTGGCAAAGCGGCTTCACACCCGTTCGGAGTATACAACTGAAACCTGAATCAGGCAGTGAAGCCAGACGCCGCCATCTTTAGTGAGGGCAGCCCTCGTCGCTTCCTACTTTCTTCAGCGTATGAAAAGACCATTAAACACACCCTCCCGTTTACGCTGGATATTCAAACGGACTGTTTTAGTGATGGTGTTCATACCAACTATAAATGTATACGAGCTAAACATGTAATGGAATCACATCTTGCTTAATTAATGTGCATATATATGTAAATATTTGAAAAATAATTATATTGGTATCGAACGAAAATGAGAAGCAGCTGTAGTTTAAGTAAATATACGAGTTTTTCAGACATTGGAAGAGGGGGAGAGTAAGATAAAAAAAAAAACACATTATATAACAATGCAACTTTGTACAACTAGGTTCAAATTGACCCGCTTGTATAGTTGCAATTTGCTTACTATAGGGGCAATCATAGACATAAGGCCATTGTCGACATTGTTGTAAACCATACATATAGGTGCTGTGAAAGGAGAGGGAATGGCTCTTGAAAATGACGTTTTACGCTGTCTCGCGATGCCTTCAAATACTTTCAGGAATATGAAAACCACATACTAATTCCCGCATAATTACCAGCCCATGTCCACAGTATGATACGAGATGGGTAAACACATATTTAATTGACATACGATTTGAGTTTTTAGTGTTTATGTCATTATGTCAATTTAAAATGGCCATTTTCAATTGTCTTACGTGGAACAATTATAGTAAAAACTTTTTTTTAAGGCAAATAACGCTAATGAGTACTCTCTGCATTATAAAAACTCGATTGTTATAAACCAATGGAGTCCAACAGTTTTAATGGCCCTTTTAGTTATCACATCGGACAAAACTTCCTTGCCCGCCGATTACTAATTTAATAAAATATCCGAGTTTTGCGTAGGACACGTGAACGCAGCGTCACAGCGAACGCTCTGAGGGTTGAGAACGTAAAGCAGACTCTCAAGCTTCGTCTTCTTTAGACTGCTGCTACTTTCATCCCTGTAGCTTGTCTACCCGCGGTTGTTTTTATTCCAACAAACATAATAATGGACGGTAACATTTGCAACATCCAGGTGCTTCTTCGGGCTGCTGAGTTTCTAGAGAGAAGAGATCGAGGTAAGTGTTTTAAGATATCTGTCAGTCTATAGGAGAGGAAGTTGGTTATTGTTGAAACAACAAAATACACAATGAAGGTGCTGGAACTATGAATGCAAAACGCAATGCACGGACACCATGCAATGTAATCGGTCGAGAAATCAGCAATATTCCTGCAGGAATGTTATTTTCGGCGATCTTCCCATTTGGCTCAGTGACCTACATATCGCTCCCATCATTGTACTCAAAGGCGCCAATCTCGTCCAATTTGAAAATGAACCCGAGCGGCAGTGAAAGCTCATTACGGCGAATTAAGGTGAGACTGTTAGAAACCCAACTAGTTTCATTCGTTATCTACACACTGCAGACTTATATTGTGTATTTCTGCGTATGAGGCGCTAGATTAGTGGCACAATAGAGCGGTGTGTGATGGCGCCAAAAACAAAACGCCCAGCTGATGATGCTGATGACAGCAGTCTGTCGCTTTTGTCCACCTCCTCTTACAATCTAAAACGAGATAATAGATGAGGCAATACAGATAATTCGTAGCATTAGGGTTCACTAACATTCAATAGGGAAACATGTATATTTATGTATAATTGCTGCCCTTGCATTTCAAACTTTTCTTACAAAGCTGTAATGCACGTTTTCCTGAGCAGAGGCCGAACACGGATACGCTTCCCTCCAGCCCCTCAGTTCTGATCAGTCCGACAAGAGGAGTAAACAGAAGAGCAAAAAGATATCTGCTGAGGGCAATAGGTAAGTACATTGCGTAACGCACAACTGACAAGAGGGTGTGGTTGCGAAGCTCGACTTTCAGTTTTGACATGAATCTTGAACAATGACGACCTCACAACCTGTCAGTGCAAAGCAGTTTTTGAAGTGAATGGTTTTGTTCTTCGCTAAACAAGCCCTCTCTTTCTGTAATTGCAGGACAGTACACAATGAGCTGGAAAAAAACAGGTAATTCACATTTTGTCAAAATCAACAATAAATAATGTCAATATTTTTTTAGACAGTGTTTATTATCATGGCAAAAGTTAGAGAAAGAGGACGCATTCATCATAAACTGTTTCCACTCGCATGGATTAACCAAATCTGTTGTTGCTTGTGGTGCTTCGCAGACGAGCTCAGCTGAAGCAATGCCTTGAGCAGCTCAAGGAGCAAGTCCCTCTGTCGTCCGACTCGATGAGGAACACCACGCTCAACCTGCTGAGGCGAGCCCAACTCCACATCAAGGTAGACACGACACACACAGCACAGATAGAAGCCCTAGTGGGGAGCGCAATGCCTGGAGAGTTATTGTCCGGTTAGTGTGCTTTTGCGTCTTCAGTCCATTGCTCACTCGTCTGTCCCTCTGCGTTCTCATTTCAGAAGCTGCAAGACCAGGACGAGCGTGCGGAGCAGCTCAAGGGTCACCTGCGCTGGGAGCAGAGGGAGCTGCGGGTTCGGCTGGAGCAGCTGCAGAGAGGCACCGAGAGGATGAGGAACGACAGTCAGGGGTCGACCATGTCGTCCGAGAGGTCGGACTCTGACAGAGGTACGTCTCTCTCGGAGCAAAGGGGCCTCCCCTCAGCACAGGCACAGTGATTCCTAGCTGTGCTTTGCAGCTTAAAGTGTGATTATAGGTGTTGTTTCAATAATGATTTGTTTTGAATCATTATTCCCATTTAAACCACTGTGATCGTGACCTTTATGGGAATTGGAAGTTCCAGCTACTTAAGGCATCTTAAAACAATCGCTCGCTCTCAGAGCAAATTACACATTAATGTAGACTTCTCCGTAATAGGAGTTTAGGATGTCAGGAGTTTAGGATGCAAATTACATTAAAGAACGTATATTCTTCATGTATGATTTATATATTCAGTTGTCTTCTTCCAAAGATGTTGTCTGGATGATATATTTAATAGTGAGATAACTTTACGAGCAGTTGTATTAATGTTTTAATGTATTGCGAGAAATATGTGGGAAACATGTGAGAAGTATCATTATGAAAATGTCATCATCATATGACCCAGCAGTAGCTCGTAAGTTCAAAGAGACGAGTGATGTTTCCTCCCACTAATGGATTTGATCTTTTGTTTGGTCACCTGACAGAGGACGTGGAGGTCGACGTGGAGAGCATCGTCTTCGACTGCCTGGACTCTGACGGCCTGAGCATTACGCACACCGGGCCAGACCACTGCTACTCCAGCATGGACAAAGCCTGGCTATGACGGCTAGAAACCCGACCGTAATCCACGTCATGACGCCAGGTGGACCGGAAGAGGAGAAAAACATTCCAAAAACAAGCCAACGGAGGACGAGGGAGAATAGAGCAAATGTTACTGTACAACTGAACACTTTTGAGTAACTTTTGATATTCTCTTTTTAAAATAGGTCAGACTACAAGCTAAACAATAATGTTATGAATGAGCTGTGTTCATTTGCACTGAATAGCAGTTAAAATCACTGGGCTGGGATGGATGTACACATCATCAACCATTAATGGCATTTACTTCCTCAGCCACACGGTGTCTGTAATGACTCCAACAGTTCTACTCTTTTATTGTGAAGGGCTTTTTATTCAAACCTCTTAAATTATTCTTTTTACGACAGTATGTATGTCTGTTCTGAACTTTGCCTTAAATAAGATTTAGTTTAGTATCCCATACAGCTTTTATTTAGCACTAAGTTCATATTTCAGCAATGCCATGTGTAGCAGGCACTTAAACATCAACCTGTGCTATTATTGTCCAATTATGTAAGTTAGCCAAGTCATGTATTTTTCTTCTGTTGCACAAAACCACCCCACATTGCACTTGTTTTGTCTCAAAAAGATTGTGGGTTCATCAAAATGAAAACAGTGAACATGAAAGACCTGGTCACTCAATATTAATTTAGCGTATGTACACAATTCAGTCTGTGATCAAGTGTAAGAATTTTGATGCCTACATTAAGGGATGAGTTGTGAGCGCATATGGAGAGAGTACACTGACAGTGTTACCACTGCTTATATTAACTGGTCTGCTTCTTAGAGGTGTGCATTATTACAAATGTACACTTCATTGCTTGAGCATTTCTCACGTCAATTATACATGCACCAGTCTGACCAATGTCAACTTGTAGTAATTATGCAATTCATGCTGTATTACAAGTATGTTTCATATTCATTGCTATGTATTTAATAACTGAAGGTGCTTTCCCCCTTCACTTTTGTATGCAATATGCCTTATTACCGTCTAATAGTACGTATGCATTCATCCGTCTCTCTGCCCAGTAATATAATGTAGCATTTTTCTACTGGTGTAAGCTTTTTAACTGAATAAATATTTTGTATATTTATGTGCCAGTTCTAATTATTTTACGAGAATTACTGAATTACAATGATGTAATTACAATGACAAATTCATGGCTATACTTGCCCGCTCTTTACCGGTTGCATTTGTTTTATGTTTGAAATGTATTTTTCCATTTTATTTAAAAAACTGAAGTTTGAAAATTTAACATAATTTGGTATTTAAGAGTCTTTTTGTACTTTCTCATCCTGTTAATACTCTAGCTCCCCCAGGTTTACCAAAACTGTACAGAGGTACCACTTACTGTACAAGGACACCACAGCATGATTGTTACAAAGGAAATGTCCATTTATTGACAAAATATTTAATCAATGCAGTAAGAGCCTGTGGGTTGTGTCATCAGACCTAAGTTAAATGTACAATACAAGCTATCATTTTTGCCTTTGTACACACATTTTAAATTCAGGCAAAGACACAGAAGTCCAATGCAAGCAGATTGTAATCTCAAGCTAGACTGCCAGCAGCTCGGACCCTTCCTCAGTCAATGCACTTCAACTTGAAGCAATCAGTCTGGTAGGATGATTAAGGTGTGGTCAGGTGAACTGAACTAAAAGACAACACGATTGAGACAAAACATATAACTTTAGTAAATCAAACACATACATTTGCATTAATCAGATATTCCATGGTATGCTAATCTTAGCCTCTAAAGAAAAAGCTGTTGATAGAAAATCATTATAAAAATAGCATGACACTGAAAGGAGCAAAGCAAAAAGTAAACATTGTTGAGGGGCACAAAGGTCGAGCAAAGGTCTTAGGAACAGTATCAAGGTTGTATAAGTGCTATTATTACTTTATGGCACCAGGAGCCATAGTCAACCATTTCTTTAATATCCCCATGTCAAGTTCACACTGAGATGATCTGGTATCAAATGTAGGGTTGTAACGGTTCAAGATTTCCCCCGTGCTAAAACCTTCTCAGAAAATATATCAGGGTATTTCACAATTTATTTTCTTGTTATAATCATTTCCAAAAACCCAATTATAATAATAAACAGAATCATAAACCTGATAAATAACATCAAGTTAGTTTACATGTTCGCACTGTAGAAAGTAAAACGCAAACTACAAGATGAAAAAATATTAGGAGCTTTTAAAATAATATCCTAGGATTATTAACAATAAACATGTATTGTAGATAGGTAGCACAGCCAGACTGCTCCTGTCTGTACCTTTAACTCACACACTCACTTATTTCAGTTTACTTTCAATACCGTAGATAAGCAAATGTACACGGTACGTCAAATCTTAACCGTTACAACCCTAATGAAAGGTAGAATATATTCCAGGAAGCTGAACCCAGCTCAGGCCTTTTATGGTCCACCCACCATTCAGTACGTGGCTTCCTCATAGAGGCGTCTACTCCCGACGAGATCCATTCGTCTTAACCACCAGGGCTGGGGGTAAAGATAAAGAACCGATGATCCATACAGCTCATCACACGTATTGTTTCTTCTGGGCCTGTGAGGCGAGGTCTTTGGCTTTCTCCTTCGCTGCCATCGCCGTCTCTCTTGCTCGATCCGTAGCAGTTTCTGCTAAGGTTCTTGATGGAGCTTCACCTACAAGAGTCATAACACATTGATTGTAATTAATATCGGTAGAAATATGTGTATACTTACATGATTATAGAGAACCTGTGCTATCAATTGTACATTTGGAATTGTGTAATAAACAACACTTCTCTCTGTGTGTGTCAGTGACAGGGATTTCATTAACAGTTTAGAAATGAACAAACAACTTTCCAAGTTCAGCATCAGTACAGCCAAACTAAATATCCTTACTTTCTAATAAATGGTTGTATTATTTCCACTTGCAAGTCTACATAGTTTACATAATTTACTAAAAAGTTGTCTTGCATATTTTGTACCTTGAGACGTTCCCAATCTTCTCCTGTTGAACCCACTTTAGAAAGCAAGTTAAGCTTTTAGCCAAAATGGCAGCTTTGGGATTGGACTGATATGTTTTCTCAATGAGCATCACAGTTTTTAATTTATTCCCCGCCCATCATTCGTCCATCTTGTACTTCCCATCTGCTAACCTGAACATAAGCGACTAACTAGCATCACAGCAAAGCACATGCTCTGCAAATAAAATGAACACTGGTTCAATCTACCACTTATTGTAATGCACTAATTACCAATGTTATTATTATTGACAATTTACCTTGCATTTTGGCCAGCACATACTCAAAACCTTTCATGGTCTTTGTAACACTGGTCTTGAACCTTGCAAGACCAAATTCCTGGAAAGAGAAGTCACAGAGTCAGCCAAGGAAATGTCTGTACAAATGTGTGAACTACCTATAACTTATATCATGTATTAATAAACCTTTACCATAAGTGATCACTCTGAATCGGTCATAAATGCTTCAGCAACCTAGGTCTTGGCAGACGGCTTCAACTTAGCACTTTGTATTACATTACAATTACAGACGGAAAGATATGCGTGACGCACCACTTTCCTCTACTGACCTGAACGGGTCTAGAGAGCCCATAGACGTTGGTAGAGATCCAAGCTTCTCTTTTTATCTCTGTCCAGCTGCTATTGTCACGGTTGATTTGGTACTCGCATCGCTCCTCCACGGACTGCGACAATGAGTTAGAAAAAAAAGAAGAAAAAAGCAACATGAGGTTGTGGTATTACTTTGTGCAATGCCGAGTGCCGGTGGAATCAAACACCGTGCTACCATGAGGCGAGCGTGGCTGATGTTCCATGTGAGCGTGGTCATGGTCCTTTTCTGAGGGTCCACAATAGAGTCCTCGATGATGTATGCCGAGCTGGCCATGTGCTTTGGAAGGTACCGCTCCATCCAGCGTGGCCCACGGCTCGTTTTGGTTAACAGTCGTCTGGATTTGAGGCAGTTGGTTGGTGTGACCTCTCGGAAAATGATGTCCTCAGTCAAAACATGGTTACTGTAAGAGAGAAGCACGAGCTATGGATCAGGACAATACAAAACGTCTTTGCCGGGCTTATAAATATGCCGGTCAATCATTTTATCATTCAATTAAAATACTTTTATACATTTTTTAAAAATGGGAACCCAAAAGATATAAAATGTTCCGATACAATGCCATAAAAAACAATTGGTAGTTTATTCAGTTGTCATTGATTTATCAATGGACTAATTGGGTCAGCGGTGATATTTACCAATTCACTGCTCTCTGGGCAAACAATCTAGGCAACCTTAGGGGTGGTGGAAGATATTTTCTTTAAGCTTTAATATTTTTAGTACAAAAGTATAAGCATCAATATGTACTTTAAGTATTAAACAGTAACATTCGTCATCAGGTGTCAGCTCCATGTTTAATATGTAAAATCATCAGGAACCACCACTTGACATGCAGTATAAAGTACCAGACAATAAAAACAAAAACGGAAGTAAAATATGTCAAAACTGAACCACAGTAAACTGCTTCAGCAAATAGTTATACCCCACAACTGTTTACCGTCAGCAAACAACTGATGGGGCACAATCCCAACTATTAAAAGCCAGAGGTATACTTGTGTTGACCCAGAGGTATACTTGTGTTATACTTGTGTTGACCCAGAGGTACGCTGCTCCACTCACCTGTAAGGGTTGGGATATCGTTGCCAGAAAGCGATACAAACTTGGTCCCAGGTGCTTTTGAGCAAACCTGCGCAGCAGAAATACTTCACCATCGTCCCCTGCGTTTACTGTGGCAGCACCCTGAGAAGACACAGCACCCTGAGGAGACACATGACCAACAGACTGTAAGCAGGACCAGCACTAGGCCAATGCAAACACACACACACACACACACACACACACACACACACACACACACACACACACACACACACACACGGCCTCCAAGGTTTACTCAACAGCAGCTTAGGCCGTTGCCGAGGTTCGTGTGTGTTGAGTGTCAACAATCAAGACAAGTAGCGTTAAATCCCCACGCGAAATAACATGGACGAATTACAGTATTTAGCTTTGTTCATGCAAAACCGTTACGTGATAAATAAACGTGGGCCGTCAACGCGTTTGAAGCGCTCGACGCTCGCGACGTGACAGCTGTCAGCCGGGACACAGACTCGTTGTCCTCGGGCTCGGCCACCGGACAACGTGGCTCTACAGTCCAGGTGAACACGGACGCTCAGGCTGGAGGATGGAGCCTCCGACCCGGCTTACAGCAGACAGCACGTCCCGCGGTCACATGTGTCACGTCCGCACTCCCATCGAGATCCATCGTTAGCATCGTGAGCTAGCCAGTCGAGAAGAGAAACCCCCAGTGGGGCCTTCACATATCGCTCACTTCTCCTTTAAAGAGGCACACTTGATAGATTTTGCATTTCTGGAGGCCACGGCGGTTACCTGAATGTCAACAGCAGTCAAAAGACGAGTTTGTGCATGTTATAGTCCGGTCGGTGTAAAGTTCATCGCGCAGCCGCCGACAAATCACGTCAAACGTGACTTGAACTAAAGGGGAAGGTCAAACACATGACGACACATCCGGTGGGCGGTGCAAATGCGACGCAGCGTGACCACTAGAGGGCAGCAGGTGATGGTGCAAAAACCCCAAGTGCAGCGTTGGAGTTGTGTTTACTCAAGAGGGGATTTCGATCACAGATCGTTTTGGAGGGGGGCTCTAATGTTATGTAATGGTGTCAAAATAAAAGAATGTAGCACCTGTAAGGCTCCTACAATCTATCTTAAACTCTAACGTAAAAACTAAAAAAACAACCCTCATATTATTCTGGTTAATCTGACCGTGTCTTGCTATTTTGGCGATATATCCCCTTAAGCATGCCGTACTTTGCTGCAGATGGATAATCTCTTATGCATAAAATCATCCAAGAAAACATCTCCAGTCTGCAGAAAAATCTTCACACATTAGCTCTGATGCCAAAAGGGTTTAATGTCGTGGGTCTAAGCTCAGTGGTTGTCTGCTGGTCGTCAGGATAAAGACAGAGTTTATAATAATCTACAGTACATAAAGGAATGTAGGTTAAACGAGGAAATCAGTAATGTTGGTGTCAAGTTCCAGCCATGCAAAACCTGGGATCTGTAAAATAAATCACACTGCACTGGCCACATTGGTCTGGTTGTTCATTAAATGCTTTATTGGTTGTAATTTGGACTCACTGGTTCTTTTTTGTTTCTCAAAATGAAGTCTGAATGTTGGCATGAAGACTTTGATTCACCTCCAATTATTCTTTCCCTTTATCCAGACTTTCTTCCATTCTTCTGATGGATTTTCCAGCCTTCAGGCTCAGTGAGTTTGAGTTTACCTTCCTGTATTACATTTAGTGTGGAGGGTACATTCGCCCCGACTACTACACCCAATTGTTTTGAGTAGTCTTCGTATGGTGTCGGTGTGCAACCCATTTTGTAAAACGCCACAATTTCCAAGTTAACTACGCACCCAGACAGGATCTGACATTTATCCAAGCCACAGTCTTTTTATTGGACACACAAAACATAATTTCTCCTGATGGTTAACTCAACTCTGGGAGTTGCAGTGAGGGCTCAATGTGCCCAGAGGCCGTGTGGTTGATTAATGTTCCTGTATTCATTATTAAAAGACCACCAATAAAGGACACTTTGAGTATATGGAAATGCTTGTTTTGTCAGCTGCTCACATTATATATATATATATATATATATATATATATATATATATATATATATATATATATATATATATATATATATATATATATATATATATATATATATATATACATATGGCAATATATGGCAATTGTTATATATATATATAACAATTTCTATTTTTTTTCTCCTGCTGGCCCATCTAATCAGGAGCAGCTGGTTGCAAGTGAACACAATTAACTTCCTGGTTATAGATAACAGCCACCTCTGGATTCCTTGGATGGAGACTGAATGTCACGAACGTTGGAATTAATCCAAAATGCAACATTTGCAACAAATTGTCCAAATGTTTTGAATAGCCAACAAACAGAATAACAAGTGCAGAAAATTAAACTTGTTCACACAGTCACGATAATCACCTTGAGTAAGAACAAACACAGTACCAGCCTCAGGCAATTTATGCATCAGAGTGCATAAATAATTGGACATCACTTACCAACAAGTAGACACATCATATATTTTACCGAGTTAATTAACAGCCTAGTAAACATTTTAAACATATATTTGAAAAGCTTCGACAGATGTATTTTCACGAGTACCATTCACAAAGGCAAGGAGAGCCTTACATAAAGCGATTGGCATGCAAAGCTTTGAGCCCTCTCCAGTCCCATAGATACTCATGATCGAGGCCATTCAAGTCAAAAGGCTACTTTTGAATTCCGAGCACCTCAAACAAGAAGTGTGTTCAGTCACATCCTGCAGACTTTTTAAATTGTTGTCTTTCTCATACAGCAGTCGGAGGTTGTCCGCCATTACGGCCGTTCAGAGTCAGCCTTCTTGTGGAACGTGTCCTGAACGAGCCCTCGGGGTGGAAGGATTCAGGCTTATCCTCACAACGGAAGACCATGAGGAAGCCGTTCCTGTAGTTTTTATTCATCCACCCATACAAGACAGGGTTGGTAAAAGTTGAAGCCATGGCTACAATGTGGAACACCGTGTATATCAGTTTGTACTCCTTAAACCTGAGCACCAGGTCCAGATCACTGGCCAGCTGAAACACATGGAACGGCAGCCAGCAGATGGCAAACACCACCACCACCAGGGCCAACATCTTGGTGGTCTTTTTGCGGCGGTTGATGCTGTCGTTGCGGCTGGACGGACTGATGTGGTTCTTCAGTTTAACCCAGATGCAGATGTAAGCGTAACTGATGATGGCCAAAGGGAGGATGTACTGGAGGAGCAGCATCGAGAGGCTGTAGATCACTCCGTCCCTGCTTGTCCCGTGGGGCCATTTCTCAGAGCAGACAGCGATGCGCAGGTTGATGGAAGGGATCTCTTCATGGCGGTACTCTCTGAAGATGGCCAGGGGTGCTGCCAGGACAGCAGACATAGTCCAGGTGAATGCCATGATGAGGAAGCTGGAGTGCCACGTGAGGCGCCGGCCAAGATGGAAGACGATGCAGCGGTACCGCTCCAGAGCGATGACGGTCATGGTCAGGATGGATACATGCACACTTAGAGCCTGGGCAAATGGCACCATGTGGCACAGCACAGCTCCAAACTTCCACTCATCAAGCAGAGTGTAAACCAGAGTGAAGGGCAAGCAAAGAGTGTCCACCAGGAGGTCTGCCAGGGCCAGGTTAGCGATGAAGAAGTTGGTCACTGTTCGCATGTTTCTGTAGCGAATAATCATGTAGATGACGAGAGCGTTTCCTAGCAGCCCCAGCAGAATGATGAGGGAATACGCTGTGATCAGGGTGATCTGGACTCCAAGGTGCTTGGTGATGTCAGTGTGGAAACCAGGCGGGCCCAAACCATTGCTGTCGTTCAGTTGAAACCAAGGTTCGGCTTCACCGGCCGGCCCTTCGCTTGTGGTGTTGCATGTGTCCGGTGGGCTCATTTTATCGGTCGATGCCAGATTGAGGATGTGCCGACACCTGGGGAGAGAAAAGCAGAACGGTTTCTGACGCCAGCCTGTCAGAATGGTATTCTGAACAGGATATGAAAATAAAACGACTAAGTTGTTGTGCGCAGGCTGGAGGTGTTCATTTAGCTATTTTCCAATTATGCATTTCTTGTCACTGCAAACTTCACTGTGAAGCACACCAGTCACTTGTCTTCACCAGGAGGGTGTGCCATATGCCCATGTGAAGTGGCATGATCCCTCACTTGCTTCCCATTGTGTGCGCTGGAACACCTGACAAAGCCAGAGAGCTGCTTCCTGTGTCTCGTTGGTATGGGCTGTTATTTTAACCTCCTGAATATGTCCGGGCCTATTATCTCTCTCTCTCTCTCTCCTAGTTCCATACAATTATGTCTGTAATCTATTTATAATAATCTATTATTGTATGATATATATTTCTTTATAATAAAGGAAAGAACTGCTACGGCATTGACAAAATCCAAACCTCTAATGAAAATCAGACTAAACAGATCAGATACAGACCAATTTCATTATTCTCTTCGTAACACCTTGAAAGGGCAGTTATCATACTGTTATTTAATCTATTTTCTATTCACCTTGGGTGTAATGAAACAAAGTTATGAGAATTCTCTAATGCATGCAGTCTAATTATTAGAACAATTATCCAACATTGCATTGAGGAAGTGGGAGTTCTGAAAAGCTAAGAAAAGGAAATGTACGCCCCACTAACAGACGATAAGCAATACAAAATCAGATGTCTTTGTACACAATCATTCCAAACGCTCCTAACGACCATGTTGCTACCTAGAGCTATTGAAGATGTTTCCCTGGAGCCTGGGTACAAGTGTCTGTTTGGTTACAACATGCTGTTTTTTCCAAGGGACATAAACACCTGTGTCATTATAAAGACTAAAGTAAAATGATGAGAGGGAGGCAATGCAATCAGGAGGAGTCAGAGAGTACAAAGCTACATCATTAGAGCTGCCTGACTGCTCTACAGTCGGCATCTCATAAAAGGAATATTTAGTTATAGGCCTAATTTGCGAAAGAAAGATCAGTGCTGCTCCATGTTACACAACCATATGTTAATATCTCTCTTTCAGTACTTTGTAGAGGTCATTATCTTGACACTGCGGACAATTTACCTTGGAAAGACTGAGAGCTATACTGCAGAACAGAGAGAGAACACTTTGGTTGTGGCATGTATAATAACTACTCTGAGTGTTTGACTCTTAAGTAACTCATTAGGCTGATGAATGCTAATTACACTGAGCGGTATCTGCCTCCACCACAGGCTTTCACCATGTCCACATAGTCATGTTTAAGAGTTGAAAACCGGACACTTTCGTTGCTTTCTGAATCAACTTTGCACATTCAATGCTCAATTTTTTTTAGTAAAAGTACTCTTCATGATTTACTGAGACAAACTGGAGGAGGTCATCTCCTTGGTGGCAGACACTCGGTGGCTCTGGGGATCTTGTAGCGTTTTCTGACTATCAGACACGCTTAAAGTTTACTGACATCTTTGCTTTCTTGTTATTTTATTCCCGATTGAATATTTTATTGTGGAAAATATGGCATACATGCTTTTTGCTGGGTTGTTTGTTGGGTTGCTTTATTATAATCTATAATTATTAAAATGTATAATCTATATATTATAATCTATTTAAATACACAGATCTTTATTGTCCTCTCTGCAATGAACTTTAAGCAGCAACGTGACAACAAGTGTGCATATACACGTGTGTGTGTATTTGTATGTAAGTGAGTGCCTGGGTGGTGTGTCTCTAAGCTGGTATACAATACAATCATGGGTTCGTTAAGATTGAACTATACATTATACAATATTTGATGTTTGGCCTGCAAGGAGAAGA
The DNA here is from genome assembly GCF_023055335.1 of Clinocottus analis. Taxonomy (NCBI): domain Eukaryota; kingdom Metazoa; phylum Chordata; class Actinopteri; order Perciformes; family Cottidae; genus Clinocottus; species Clinocottus analis. Next base: position 6,927,238 of record NW_027175821.1, read on the forward strand.
AAGTTATCATAGATATAACATCAAAATACAGTCATGAAAAGACTAGTAGGATAACCACATTGTAGTAATGACATTGATAGAGTTGCTGTGCCTATTAACACAAAAAAAAGAGCATGCACTGCCCTCCTGCATCCTCCGTCGGAGCAGACAGTCACACAGCACCAAGCAGGGATTTACCAGGCAGACTACAGGCGACATATCATTTATCACAGCTCCCTTTCTGATCGGCGATGGTAATCCGCGATTTGAGGCAAGCTCGTGCCACTGAGGAAACTGTTACCACACACCTGCTGGAGCAAAAAACAAAACAAAACAGCAACTACAAACTACACACAACAATTGAACCTGATTCGTGTGGACTCTACGTGCTGACATCACATTATCATGAGACGTCCAATTCCCAATCAATCAAGCTTTGATGCTACGGTCGTGCGTAATTTATCGCAACTTTGATTTACTGAATAGCGCGGATTCAAATATCTCCAAGTGAGCTCTCGAGACGTATTCAACTGACTGGACAGGTGCAAATCGCTTGCCTCCAACGCATATAGCCAGTACGTAATTGGAACACTTTTCATGTCCAAATTACGCACATTAGGACAAACAATTTCAGCAACTATACGCTGCAGCAGAATAACATAATATTACCACTATTTATCCTCTGGAATACACAATTTGGTCACGAAAATAGCATCGTAATATTCAGTTAAAGTCCAAAATAAACGGTCTGTTAAACATCAATGGACTCACCTTTCCCCACTATATCTCCTTTTGCAAACGGGTCTTCACTGGAGAGACGCGTGAAACAAAGGGGTAAAATCCCGAAGCTCCTCCCAAACTGGAGCGCCTATTGCGCATCTTGTGGCTCGACTGTGCGTTCCTGAGCCAGTTCTGCAGGGTCCACATCAGTGCCAGGGACTGTCACCAGAGATCTGCGCTTTGTAGCTCACCTTTTTTTTTTTAACGGGGCATCTTTGGTATGTTATCACCACGTACCACACATTAGAGTAATTTGATGTCCCAGAATGCCATTTTAAGTGTCAACGTATTTACGTCACTAAGTTTTCATTTTGCCGTTTAATTCCATTGAGTGTTCACTTTATTTCCCGGAAGACATTCCATTCTAAAGTCTGTTTTTTTAAATTCCATTATGTATAAACACACATGGCCATTAAAGCTGATTCTGATTCTGATGTGTACAACTTTGACTGAACTTTGGAACAATTCAGGATTGTAAAGCAAATCCTCCTATATTGCCCCACATCAGACCTGATCTAATTTAAACAATCACGCAGCAATAACACTAAACTATTGTGGTGCTGTGCAACAAACCATTGCTAGTTAATTGCCTTATATCTCACAAGCTCATTTATAAAAACTCCTGTGACATTACACATTGGATGATTGAAGTATGGCATATTTTAATGTTGGGTTTGGTTGGGGTTTGAGGGTTTATTGTGTGCCTGACGTCATTTTTTTTCTAATTTGATGTATCAAAGCTTAGGGTTTCTGAAAAGACAGTGCATCTGCTAAGGCTGATTTTGACATGCACAGTAGGAAATTTCCAAGAAAAGTGCAATAGAAATCTAAACACCACTAAGCAGTTACACCTTGAAATAACTAGGATTGAGAGTCTGCGGATCTGTTTGAAAAGAAGCTGACAAAAAGTCACTCCTGATTTAACTGTAACTCATAGATGTCGTGCGGATGTCAGTGTCAATGGATAATTAGGGAGCTAAAACATGCTGCCATGAACAAAGGAGCTGTAGCCACGCTGAAAAACCATTGAACCAAAAGCATACTTTGTGATTTTCATATCAGAAGAATGTTTTCCTTAAGCCTTGTCTCTGCATTACCCTGATGCTGTTGAGAGTTACATTTCACCACCATAGCTCAGATACATATTGTTTTAGATGACACAATAATTAGCGCACTGTTGACTCAGCAACAAAGATTAGCCTTATTGATTGGAGCAGGCAACCTCTCCCCCCTAATTTATCTTTTCAATTATAGGAGCCATCCCCAAACCTTTATTTTCCCTGCAGTCATTCGGCTGTCAAGGTTGACAGTTTCTTTAACAATGCATCACTGATAAATAGTGTATGTCCTTACCACAAGCTCGTGTATCTCCAACTGGTTCTGACAAGTATGAGGAGGTTTTACATTGTAGAAAATGATTGTATTATTGTTTAAATTTAACTGTATGGGTGTTTGCATCTTGATTCCTCTACTGGTGCTTATATTAATACATACTTGATTAATCTGTAGGCCCCCTCTATATGGCCTGGGATTCTTATGATACTCTGCTCTCCATCTGATCACTACTTCCGTTCAGGTTCTCTGAGCACACTGATGCCACTGAGCTGATGCCATAATCAGAGACTGCAGCGTTCTTGCATATAACACACTGTTGTTCATACTCTCTCTCTCTCTCTCGCTCTCTCTCTCTCTCTCTCTCTCTCTCTCTCTCTCTCTCTCTCTCTTTCTCTCTCTCTCTCTCTCTCTGTTGTCGGTCATGCTGTGTGTAGGCTGTGTGAATGAATGAACATGAGTGGAGGACAGACAAACTGAGAAACCCCTTTAAAGCCTCCTCGTTATTTATGTTTTGCTTTTGTGTCAAGTGGAGACTGTAGATTTAATGCATAACAATGTTTTCCTGCTTCAGTAATGCAAAATATTGATTTAACTGTGAAGTCAAGGCCAATGAGTTTAGAAAAGCAAAACTGATCTTGATCCTGTATCTCTGTATCTTGGGTTGCATGACCATATACATATGTATACAGTATATACATTATGTGTCCCATTAAACCTATGTCCTCTGTGTGTGTGTTAACACGGAGGTTTTAACAATGAGACTAAAAGTTACTAAGGATGTCTTAGTTTGTGCTGCTTTGATTTTGACCACTTAAAAAAAAAAATCTGTCTCTTCTATGTCTGCCAAATATAGGAACGTGCATATTGCTCGAGGGGTCCATATGATGAAGGGATTTATCATTTCTTTAACCAAATTTCAGTCTCTGCCACTGAAGTGAAGTCTTTGAAACAGTGGAATAATGTAGAGGGATATAATCCACAGAAAATAATTGACCTGTTCAATTGATAAAATTAGAATAAAATCTGGAAATATTTCCATTATAATGGAGGATGTGACTGCTTTTTGCAAATTCGAAGCAGGCTTGTGCGGAAAATGTATATTTTTTTTGTGGTCAAATATGCTGTATCTTGTAGTGTTCAGTGAAACAGACATGAGTTAAGAGGAGAACAGAAAACGTGTTAATTCCATGGATTTAATATAAGAATAAAGTCATTACGTCCTGCTGTTTGATGTAAAACATACGGACCAATCAATAGTGCGTTTGAAGCCTGCACATGCGCAGTACGCGTGTACGTCTTGTTCCAGTTGAGTCGAGAGAGCGAAGAGCGAAAGCAGACTTTGAAGTTTTCGGGAACACATTTATCCGAGCAACAGACGACGTAAGTTCACGAAAGTGTTACCTAAACGTCTATAACAGTCAGCATGCCAAAGCTTTACTTTTGTTCCGTTTTGTGTCGCCTAAAAAGGCGGTTTACTGGCTGCTACTCGGAGCTAAACGCTAGTAGGTTAACAGTCGAAAACAAAAACAAGACCTTTGACCAAACTTTGTTCTGACAATGCACCCCGCTAGCTAACAATGCACCCCCGCTAGCTAACTACGTTATACAGTCCCGTGACACGTTCTTCCAGTAGCCTTGGTTTAAAAGTTGCACTTAAAGTGTCTGTGGTTTCAACTGGGAAGTAGAATAAAGAAAGTGGCACTCCAGTGGCATTTAATTGGCTCTCACTTATAGCACTTTGTAGTTTGATTCTTGTTGTTCTGAGTTTGTACTCATGGTTGAATGCACTTATTGTAAGTTGGTTTGGGTAAAAGCGTCAGCTAAATGAAATGTAATGAAAGCACATTATAAGGAGCAAGAGGAGAGTTATTTGCTTTTGCTTTGGTATCAGTGTTGGCACTGAGAGAGGAGGGGCACAGCTCCAGAATAATTATGAACAACAGGAAGCTGTTGCTGTACACTGCGAACTTTGTCATTCATCTGTTAATATCAACTGACTTAACACATAGATGTCACCCTGTAAACTGTCCTCAGAAAGAGAATGTTTGTCTTTCTCCACCAGGCTTTTGCTTTAACTTCAGCGTGAACAGATTTTGGGGAGGAAGGCCTTCTCACCATGGCTGCTGCTGCTGCTGCTCCATCCACCCAAGGCAGCCTGAGAGAGGACCTGACATGTGCCATATGCTGTGACCTGTTCAGGGAGCCTGTCATGTTGGCCTGCATGCACCACTTCTGCAAACCATGCATCTCCAGGTACTGGAGAGGAACTCGGGGGGCTGTAAGCTGCCCGCAGTGCCGCAAGGAGTTCAGCTCCAAGCATTTTCAAACTAACTACCTCGTGACAGCCATGGTGGAGAAGGTCCGGGCCACGACCTCAGACATTTACATCAAGAACCTAGAGGTGAGTTCAGACTTCTGCTGCCCGTTAAATCTTGCTGGCGTCTGACTGTTGGCTGCCTTCCATGCCTTTATTATTTTACTCCTATCATTCAGTCATCTGTTATTAAGCATTTGGTAATCATATACAAATAAGGTTATGCTCCAAAGTAAACAGATTGATTGAAAATGAACGTTCTGTTATGCAACTTGAAAACATTTGTGTTGTATCTTTCAGTCCACATCCGTGTTTTTTTCACTGTAGTTCCACCCTCAACACATCTTGCTTGAATTGCTCCGGGCAAAGTTCCCCCTCCACTCCCTTTTTATATGGCTTTGTACGACAGGATATATGACTTAACTACAGCTAGGGAACCAATATACAATGCAAGAATGATGAAACAAACCAAACAACATTCCTGTAATAAATCCTACCCTTGTCACTCTTTTTAATACGTTTAATTGTTTTTTTGTACCTTGCCAGAATGGTGTTTATTCAGCTTTTATTATGTTTTTTTCAAGAAATAGCTTAATTTGTGAAAATATTTTTATTTCCACTTCCTAAAACTGACTTAGTAACATGTTATAATCGTGTTTGTTTAATCCATAAAAAACAACAAAGGGCAGTTTAAAGTCCTTTTGTTCCAGACTATTTCTTGGTTTTATACAGGGACTCTCTGTAGTCTCTGCTGGATGCCTGGCAACCTCATGAAAACTTCACAAAATGGGCAAAGGCGTACTTACTTTAACTACGTTTTACAGGCTGTAGTTTGTGCAGTTCCACTAGATTGCAAGGGTTTCTGATATTTTTGCTTCAGATGAGGAAGTTAGCTGTACGTCTTTCAGCACAAAGTACATCCTCAGAACAAACCTTTAGAGTTAACTCAACGCTCAAAAGGTTTCAGGAAGCATTATTTATTGCAGGGCTATTTTTCTAGCCACTCGGTAATCAGCATGTTTACACTTGTTTATGAGTTCCTTGATGCTCTGCTCAGTCTCTCTCTCTCTCTGTGCTGTTGTTCCTGTCTCCACACTGATTTGATATGTATGTTGCTGAACAGAAACAACGGAGAGAGACTTTGGAGAGTCATCGCCTGAAGAAGGAGGACTTCATCAACAGTATTCGCAGAGACAAAGACAAGATGGATGCCATAAAGGTATACTCCGCTGGTGAACTCGAGGGGTGGCAGCACTTAACCGATAAGAATGCACATGAAAGTCCCTAATGGCTGTTTGCAATATGTCGTAGTGTATATTTAGTGGTGTTTGCAGATGGCGGTAAGGGACAATTTGTCCTTTGATATGTAAAGCACAATGGTCTTGCGCTTGGGTGCATGAATGTCTTTCTAACCTCTGTCTTCGTTGTGTTACCCATGCGTAGGCAATTCTTACTATGGACAATTATTTCCTGCTGCAGAAAGAACCAGTGGATCAAATGAAGCACTTTTAATTCAGTGTTTAATTGCTCAAACAAAAGACAAGGCACGTTACACATTGTGACAAACAGTCACAGAGGCGACAGAAAGATGAACACATCCAATTTGTATGAGACAGATGGAAGATAAGCGCTGGAGTTTAGTTTTGCATGCTGTGCCGAGATGATGAACAGGAAATCCCTCCTCGCTTTGACAACCTGTATTTGTTCGACATGTCGATCTTTGTTGAAGTGCAGCTTCATTACCCCTCGTTTGTCTCTCTCTGGAGATGTGCACTTTTGTGGATGCTATTTAGAGGTTTATTGGAACGAGGCCCTTGACAACAACGACAACAGCCAGATGGTAATTATGTCCTCCACCTGTAACGTCAGCCATGTTTCCCTGTCTCAGAGAGTCGGAGCAGACCTGCAGGCTCATGTCAAAGAGGAATTCAGAGCTCTCCATCAGATCCTGAACAATGAGGAGGCCTGCGCCTTGGAGCAGCTCAGTAGAGAGCAGGAGGACGGTCTGGAGAAAGTCCAGCGCCACCTGGAGGCCACTGAGCTGGCGGTAGGGGAGCTGGAGGACAGTATGAGAGCACTACAGCAGGCGGGCGCTGCCACGGAAAACACCGTACTAGTTGAGGTGAGTTTGTCTGAAATGGGTAGATCACATCTGAACTTTATATAAAACCCACAGTGTCATGTATTTCGACTTTTGAAATTTGCTTGAATATGAATGGGTTGCTTATGTGATTTTTTTTTTCTTTCATTTCCTTCTCTCCAGCCCCCACAGCTGAGGTAAATGTCCATTTCAGCGTTATGACTGAGTGATAGCTCGTGGCATTTTTGCACCTGTCGTACGCTTATTTGATTTCTGCCTCAATTTAGTGTCATCCGTGCTGAGAATAAATGAGCCTCACTCAACACATTTTTGCTTTTATCCCCAACAAGGCTTTGTGTGCAGGTGGATATTGCCCCGGAGTTTGATACGAATGCTTTCAGCAACAAATACATGGCCCCGGTACAGTACATCACATGGAGGAAGATGTTCAATTCTTTAAATCCAGGTAATTTCCTCTGCGACGTGCTTCATTCGAAACACAAAGGACTCCAGCTAAAAGCTGCTTCTCCTTCAGCAATGGGAGTAATTAAAAGAGACATTACTAGTATCAATAAAGATGTTGAAGTGGTAATATAATGACAGTATTGACACCATTGTTCCACTGGTGGGATATATATTCCATTTTAAATTAGACACTCTGTTGAGTTTTATGACCATTTAATGAATCATTTTACCCCAAAGGTCCTTCCCCATTAACGTTTGACGTCGACACAGCACACCCGAACATATACGTCTCCAGGGATAAGACCGCGGCGATCGAATGTGAGGTCCCGATTCCCCATACGGACCACGGCAAACGTTTCCTGCACTGCGTGAACATTTTGGCCGCCCAGGGCTTCCAGTCGGGCCGACACTACTGGGAGGTCGAGGTGGGATCCAAACCCAAGTGGGACTTGGGCGTGGCGTCGGAGGCCGTGAACCGGCACACTCGGATTAAGCTGAGCCCCGAAAGCGGCTACTGGACGCTGCGGCTGCGCAACAGGAGCGAGTACTCGGCCGGCACGCAGCCCTGGACGAGGCTGCAGCTCGGCTCTTCGCCTCACAGGCTCGGGGTTTTCTTGGACTGTGAGGAGAGGAGGGTGTCCTTCTACAACGCCGATGACATGAGTCTGCTCTACTCGTTCACCAACGGGCCGCGGGGCAAGGCGTTCCCCTTCTTCAGCCCGTGTATTAGTGACAGCAGCCAGAAACAAACGGCAATCAGACTCCTCCACTACCCGCCCGTCGCAATGTGATAGAAGCTTTTCAGTATGCGAGAGACGTCTATTCACTTATTGACCACGTAAACATTGTGGTTCTGTAAAACAAGTTTCAAATTACGGATTGTTCTCTTAATTTCTAAGCTTTAATGATCGCTCGATGTTATTTTCTTTCTGAAATGAACCCTAAAAGCGTTGACGTGTTATGAAAATTGCCATATGCATCATAAAATGCAATTCCACCGGCTCTAATCTGAAGAGGCTTGTTCAATTTGCAGGAGCAATCAGCGGAACAATGTATTTATTCAGCCGTTTGGGGTATAATATAATGACGCTCAGATGCATCAAGATTTCATTTAATACCACACTGGTTCTTCACTGTTCAAAGAAATATCTGAGCTCGATGAAGATGGTTGACATTTAAATAATATTCTGCATAATTGTCTCTCATCAAGTCAGACTTTCCTGAGGCTCGCTTGTAAAAAGGTCTCATAATCACCATTGACTTCAATCAGCATGAAGCAGTAGTTCACCTTAATGTGAGATTTTACATTTGATTAAATGGGTCTTGATGTTTTATGCATTAGTATGAAATGAAATTGTTTTGCCTTTTTTATTTGAGATGATTTATGTTTTAATAGCCAGATGCAACTTCCCAACATCTTATAAGTTCATTAGGGTTACTTCCTGCAGATCCTGTTGATTGATCTTTCTTTGCACATTCATTGATATCTTTTACACGTGCCTGAATTTAAATATATAATGTACACTTTTTGTTGTTGATTGCACAATGATATGTAGTTCCCTGCAGGATTCTGTCTATGCAGCACATTTACGTTGTTGTTATTGTTATTGCATCTCGGCTACACGTTGAATCATTTCCTGATAAAGACCCGAACAATATCTGTAAAATCTGCTGATGCAAATAAAAAAATAAAAAACCGAAATCCTTGTTTTTTTCTTAAATAAACATTGTCTTTGACACTACACTCTGCCACGACCTCACTTGAAAATAATCAAGGATGTTATTAAGCCTCATCAAAGCAGAGTGAATACGCCAGCCGTTTCTGACGCTTCAACAGCCAGAATAGGCGGGCTCTCAGTTATCTTCACAAACATGCAAGAGCAGTGATGTCCTGTTTCCTCCTGCCAGGTGAAAGGTCGTACAAACAGAGTGACAGTGGGGATGCCTCTGGGCTCTGGAGGGGAGGGGGGGGGGGGGGGGTGGCAGGATGCTGCTGCCTCCTCAGCAGATTGGAAGAGTGGCACAATGAACTGCACCAGAGGGGGACCCTCGCTTTTCCTGCTCAGCAGCTACACGGGGAGGGTTGAGTTTATGACTCGCTTATAACACACTCACATAGACCTGTGAATGCAGATTAAAGTCAACTCAATCTTCTGAATTGAGTTTTTTTTTTATTTTTTTTTTACTTTATATGAAATCTGAGGAGATTATGAGGAGGGCCTTTGTGTGTTTGTGACTGTTTTAGGACCCCATACGCTCTCTGGAAAGCTGTTTGTTCCGCTTGGTTAAAAGAGGATATGCAATAAAGTATTTTTGGATAATTTTGGTAGGTACAGCCTCAAGATGCCATTTAATATTTTTGTATCAACAGACTGGGATATAATGTGAAAAGGCTTCCCTTCAGCTCTACAGCATGCATTAGTGTTTTTTTTTAGGGTTTTGGTTCATCACCCTCATCAACTTTGTTTATAACAGCAGGAAGTTTCTCCAGCTACAACTTTTCTTTAAGAACACTGTGCCTCACCTGCCCCAAACAGCGGACAAAGTATATAGTAGCTGGTGACCATAATGAAGCATTTAGGAGAGAACAAAAAGGAGAGTGAATAATGGACTCCGTATCTGCTGGATGCAAACAGACAAACTGTTTGCGCCTACATTTTCTATATTGGCTTTATATGGAGATAATATATCAACGTTGTGTTGTTCTGCTGCCCTCAAGTGGCTAAAAAACACAAAAATTAAAACAGCTTCAAATTAGATTAGGGTTGAGAAATGTTCTATTTATACGAAACGTCAGATCCATTTGCTCTCGTCTGACTCAAAGCATTAGTCTTTTGGCTTATAGTTAGCTGCTAAATCATTTACATGCATCACTGGTATTAATCCTCAGCTGCAGCTCGCCGTAACTGCTGACCGAAACTGAAATATTGGCTGCCTCAACCACAACAAAACAAAAACTCCCTCTTAAACAGTACAGCTATAGTTCAGAGTGGCAGAGTGTGCATGTTGTGTGCACATGCAGGCCCGTGGGCGCTGACTGCAGGCTGCATGCACGCTCCACATCCTTCCTCCGATAGTAACTGCGGACTCGTAATGTGTTTCCTGACCCGAGGATGGGCCGGATGGAGCGCTGGCACTTCAAGGACGGGTCCTTGAGTCCGCAGTTGTCTTTCTCAGGAGCCAGTGCAGCGATATGAACTGAACACTATTCATCTGACACAGCAGGGGGGGGGGGCGACCGTGCTATATCTGCCCGAGGCCTCGCTGTTTGCTTTTACTGTTTTGTCCAAATCATTTGCCGGGATTATTGTTCCCTTGGCCGCTCGAGTGTTTCCACGAATCCCTCACACTATCTGTTTCACAGTCACCATCAGAGTTTGGTAAGCTCCCTGGACGTTTAGCTTCGTTGGGCTAACGACACAATTTAGTGTGTTTATGTTCCCCCCGAAGCCGAGGGCTCTGCGGGGCTGAGAACATTTTAATTACAACCATTCAATCTCAACACTTTGTTTTAGGGTCAGAGAGGTAGATTTCCGTCAGGGACCGAGGGGATGGTGGGAGGAAGGAGTTGATGGTGGGGACGCATGCCCACAATAACAAGCCATGATCCTCTCAATCCCCACATTGAGAAATACATGGTGTCCGGGCACAGCTAGGAAGGAGTCTGGAGTCAGCTGGTGCTATTATTGTTGAAATGGATTTCCAAGAGCAGCATTCTATTGATTTTGCAGCACAGTTGATTGATTGCACCGGCTTGAATGTGCATGCTGGGTCTTCTGAGAGAGCTCCGACTGGACCTTGAAGCCACATCAGACGATTAATGAACGAAACGCACAGCTGCAGTCGAAACTTGATCTACGTGCGCTCTCCCACCCAAGTTCACAGCTCTTGCACTCCGTTTGACTTTTTATTTATTTATTTCAGAGTGTGCATGGTACACAGCTTTTCAATTTCCAAAATCCCTCCGTGTAAAATGAAACAGCTCACTGTGGGCATGGTGTGCTCCGAGTACACGCTTTTCATTCACACTCGCTGAAGAGGAGGAGGTGGAGGAGGAGGAGGAGGAGGATGTGTGGGGGTTAACAGGGTTTGTACGAGGCTGGGAAACTCTACGCACTTTAGTTTTATCGGAAGCATCACTGCATCTGACCCGTTGCAAGAAGAATTACAGACTCCAATTCTGTTCAGCTGTTTGAAGGAAACAGAAGTTAGTTTTTCTCCTTGAGATGAATCAGAATCTGAAACGTTTTATTGCCACGTAAGTTTTTACAAACGAGGAATTTGTCTTGGCGGAGGGTGCATCATAAAACACAACAACAAGGAACATTTAACTGTACAAGTGAAAGTATAAAATTTGGATAAAAAAACAAGTAAATAAGTAAATGCGCCGTAAATAAGTAGCGGTGCAAGTAAAATAAAAAATAAAGGGGTAACGATGAATAATGATAATAATAAGAGTAAAGGTAAGTAAATGGCAGACATTCGCCTGAACAGATACAATTGCATTGACATTATGGTGTCAAAGGAGTTGGAGGTTAGCCGTCTTATTTTGTAGATTAAAGACAGACGATCAGAGGAGCAAATATCATGTAATAGTCTTCTTATATTCCCCAGAGGCTCCATGTCTCCTGGTGCACTTCCTTGGTGACACTGCAGGTGCTTGATGAGAAAATCTGATGGTATTAGGATTATCTGGTGAGCTTTTGATTGGATGTCAGGGGGTATTTAAATGGATTGAAAAATCCAAAAAGGGAAAATCACTCAACAGTTTTGCACTGAAGCGACAAACAGAAATCTCCAGCTCCTTTGCAGCCATTTGTGGTATTGTCATTGTACTTTGTGTCATCTTTTACTTTAGTAAATACTAGCAATGCAGGGTACACGTAACATGTAACATGAGCCAAACTTGCAGTAACAAAAGCAAAGGTACTCATTGCACTCACTAACTTCAGTTAACATTATTATAATAGAGCCACAACTTATGAAAGCTCACTGCTTTCCTTGACCTGAGAAGAGTGAGACATAAGTACAATACTTTATTGTATTAGACTTTTTTGATACAGTGCTTATTAACGAGTGTTAAATATGAGTGTTTGACATCTTAGTGAGGACAGTCAGACAGCGGAGTCTCGTTGTTAATATGTTAAAACTTTACTGTAATTATCTAAAGTTATGAGACACTATTTTTTTATAAATGTGTTAACTAGCTGACGTGGCTGCAGTTTAAACCAGTTATTCTGCTCCTGGCTGCTAAAGGACTGGTAACACACCGCTGTCTGTTCGATGCACTGTTATTTGCAGATGGTCCTGGTTGAGTTTTTTTGAACTCCTTCATACACTGTTGGCTAGTTTAATGTATACCACACACTATATTCTATCAGCTCATACGTGTGCTAGATGTCCTTTAAGAAACACATATCTCTAAACTTTTCACGAAAAACAGAACTTCATGATGATGTGTTTTCCATCTAATCCCAAAAGTAACTAAAGCTCTTAGGCAACAGTTATGCAGTAGAAAGTACAACATTTGCCTCTTGGATGTTGTGGATATCATGATACAACTCAAGTAAAGTACAGTTGTTGTTGTTTTTAACACTATTTGAGTAAATGTATCTATAGGGACATTCCACCACTGAGGATGACATGAATGAGGTGTTGCAGAAAGGGGAATTTGTCATGTTGGAGACACACAAACAAACACGTGCACACACCCTAACCCTCCAATTCAGCTTGTTGTATGAACTGGATGGCTGGTCGTGCATGCGCTCCAGTCACGAGCAAAGGAAAGGGAAATCATTGTTAACCCCATTCACTGCCTTGTCCATCCTTTTGACAAAACGGGAAAGAAAAGAGTTACCCCCCCTCACCCCACCCCCACACCCACCTCACCCCCACCCCCCCCCCCTTTTTCTCAGCATTTCGGCACTGCCCTGTCTGTGCAGAGTAGAGGCTCCAGACCACTCATCGATTGGCAGAGGTTCACCTGAGTTTCCCCGACCAGCCCACGGACATTCATTCAAGCCACCTCTCTCCACTGTCCCCACCAGTTTCAAACTCACGAGTTTTTTTTTTTTTTTAATTATAAGCAACAGCTAGCGCTCAAGCTTCTGCGCTTCTGGACCGGAGATCTGGAGATGAAGACAGACTTTACGCTTTTCTGTCGGACTTTGACTGGAATAGCATATGCCGCAGGTGAGGAGTCTTCGACAGTTAGTCTGAAAGTTTTCCGTTTTTTTATTTGCATTTATCAGGATATGTGTCAAACTGACTGTTGACACTAACTTTCTAATTGATTGGAGTTGTATCTATGGCGCCGTTTGATGTGTTAAACTGAATCTAGATAGATGAATACATCATGAACACCTACTCTCTGTTTTAATAAGGGAGTGGGACATTTCTACATTTTTGTAACTTTTGTAATGAAAGTCTTCCAGGTTAGTCTGCTTTGAACGCCCTTCTGTTTGCAGTCGGTACACTTTATATTCATGTGTGACTCATACATAATTGATATTGTGCCTCTCAATATGGGACTGAATTAATAAGGAAGCCGGTGGGAGTCTTCAAGTCTACATGCAGATAGGCACTAGGGGGAGGCATGCTGTTGTTGTGTTTGATAAAGAGGCAGCTGTTAATTGATGATGCTAAATTCACAAGAAGGAACACGTGTAAGATTCTGTCTTATATGATACATCTGAGTGACTTTACCAGATTATCAGACTTTATGTATGTGGATCACATTTTAGAAGTAGAGTGGGAAGAGAGCTGTCTATCCTGGACTGTGAGGGGTGGGGGTAGTCAGCCCCCTTTACATCTTGAGAGTGGTGTTTTTAAAAAAAAATGTAATAATCATATTTGTGCAAAGCAAGAGAAAGGTGAGAGAATGTCACTTGCATCTAAGTACAGACCGACTTTGTTTGAAGAACTTCAGGGTTACTCGGTCTTCGCACATGCTTTTGGTCCCTCGTCAAAAATACATGTAAAAATCCAGTAAAACTCAGATTGAATTATATGAAGCCCATTGTTGTCATATTAGATGCTTGAAACTGGGCCTTCTAAACAACTCTGTTATCTGGCAGCATAACTGAGATTGTTTGCAGTTTTGCCCAGCGACTGAATGTGTGTTTGAGTTGTTCATCACTGATTGCTGTTGAACAGAGAACACTTTTGTGAGGGGCAGCTGCCATGTGGCTAACTGAATCACGACTTCGGGCTGGAGCGATGGCTCTCGCTGCTTTCATGAATTTCACTGAGATGTGCTGGGAGGGTCAGATCAACAGTGGCTGTTTTTTTTTTTTTTTCTCCAGAGGAATTGCATTACAAAATCAATTTCAGGGGAATCACTGCCCTCCGTATTAATGATAGGTTTTCATAATGTGCAACAAATTGTGTCTGAAGTCGCATCTTTTCGTTATTACCTCACAATGACACGTCTCGTCAAACCAACTCGGTGTGCCTATACGGAACGTGTGGTGTGGTTGAAAGACTCATTGCCACTGTTAGTTCGACCAGGCAGGGCCTCCATCTTCCTGAGTCGTGCTGAACACATAAAGGAAAAAGCTCAATATCTCAGAACGCTCCTGCAGGCTTTCAATTCAATTACAGCCTCAGGGTACATATTTGTGAGAGCTAGTACCACAAGAAGGTGGAGAGGTGAGAGGAAGAGGCCAAATGCTGTTCACCACCTTTTCGGATTGAAAAGAACACGCCACGCGGATGCGAACAAAATAGAGCGCATGCACCATAAATGCAGCAATTTACCTTTTATCTGTTCTGCTCTTATGTTGGATATAGAAATAGAAATATTCTTCTTTAAAAAAGATAGAATTCAACAAATAACCTTCTCTTTAAAATACTTTGAATTCTCCAATTCGTCTTCGTCTGAAGCATTTTCTTAACCTTCTTAACCCGAAAAATATCTTTCAGAATAACACTGAGTCTGAGTCTTATGCAAACTTGATGAGCATTGTACCCTCATGTGTTCGAAGCGGGCCAGCCCAGAAGTCATTGTCACAATTTGCGCAGCAGCAGCATTTATGGAGCTTCAAGATTTCACCCTGAGCCATTTTCTACCATCTTCCTGTCACAGTGTCTCTGGTCTGAATCACGATAGTTCCTCAACATGTATTACTCAGCTACAGAAATTCTGTCTTAAATAAAAAGACATCTTGGTGCAACTTTGGATACTATTGAAATAAATTGTGAATCACTGATTGATTCATCTCCTCTTAATTTCCTTGTTTTTGTTGTAACATAATTGGCTATTAAGAACCTTCCCAGTTGCATATGAAAGCAGTGAATCTTTTTTTCTTTCTTTTTCCCTGAAGCTAAGCTTTAGAGCCAACTGATCTTTGGCTTACTCTATGTCTTGGGTGCATAGTGTTGATGTTGCTTTTAGCAGAGTGTTTTCTGTACGCATACCTCCGCTCGATCAGATCATCCCAGAAATCTGACTCTTAACTCTGGGTATTATTGTAGTCGTCCACTTATAGAGGTCGAGTTGTTTCAGCCAACAATAGCCCCCTAGCCTCAGTGCTGATCTCAGGATCCAACCTCAGCATTCAGAGGAGAGAACCATCGCTGTCTGTCCTTGCATATCTGCTTCTATCGGCTGGAGAGCAGCTCAGATGAGAGAGGAATGCTGCTGCTGCTGCTGCTGCTCCGTGTGGGAAGCTCTCTGCAGTAAAGTCCAAATAAATAGGGAGTCCGGTGCCTCACTCATCACTGGCATGAAGTAGTGAGCCCCCATGGGCATTTGGATGTGTGGCCACTCACTTTCTCATCATGCTGAAGCACCAACACCCCAAAGATGACTAGAGCTGAGAGATAAGCTCTTTCAAAAGCAGGAATCCACAGCAAAAGCCAAATATGTGTCAGAGTTGGTGTTAGATAGTTGATGAAAACCATCTGTGGTATTTTTGTTTTCATATTTCGGGACCCTCCATGTTTTCTGTGCCCAGTTTTTAGCAATGCTAACTGCATGCTGGCCGCATGGCTCGAGGTGTGGCAATGTGTCTCTGCAGGTCGCTCCACCACTTTCGTCCAGACGGATTTTTATTACAATGACATTTTATACAGACGTTCAATATCCTACAGGGACACATCCAACACATTTCTTGTTCCCTGGACGTTTTCTCTGGCGCCACTACGAAGTTTACATTGTTGTTTTTAGTTAAATATTTTGATTGCCATAAGATATGAAACAGAAATCCATGGTGCCCAGAGGATGAATCCCCTGACTTTTTTTTTTATACTGGCGATAGGCAAATGTTAGCATGCTAATGCATACAATAGAGGCAGTTAACATAGACGGTAATCATTGTACCTGCATACCACTACCATGTTAGCATTGTTGTTGTGAGCATCTTAGCCTGCTAATGTAGTTAAAACCACTACTGTGCCTAAGTACATTCTTAGCTGCTAGCCCAGTTTTAGACTCTTAGTGCCGAGTTGTGCTAGAAAAGAGCTATTTTGTTTAATGTGTTTATAGTTGGCCACACTCATTTCAGTAGAGCAGGCTCAAAGTTTATTAGCATTCTTCAAACACTCTCCTGGAATAATTGCGATGCAGAGGAGGTTTAACCTATTGATTGTCTTTCTCTCTCCCTCCCTTTTTCTCCTTTCTATCATGTTCAAAAAACCCAAAGTTACATACTGCTGCCAGTTGAGCAAATGAACTCTTGAGCTATAACGCAATGAGTGAAACAACATATGCATAAATTGTAGTGTGCACAATTGAACCTATAAGTGCTTTTACCTTGAAAAAGAGAGCATTATTCATGTCACTGCTGCTTGTTGTGGCATATATGTGACCAGGACTGCTACACATTCTTCTGCTCATCTTAAATCTTGGTGAATCGGATTACATTTAACAAATTCAACAAATAAAGCGAGCCAGAGCAATTAAGGCTTTTTAAATTACAGCTATGTATGCTCACCAAGGTGCTGAGCCATTTTATTGACGTACTGAGGCCGATTATACGAGATCAAGCATCTGTAACAGCTGAAAAAAAGATGTTGACTGTAAGTAGCGTTGATGGAAACTGGAGAGGAATTGCTTTGTTACATCTATTGCCTTTATAGGCTGATCACTCTATACTTGTTCTGAAGCCAAAAAAAAAAACTGGATGCAGTGGCTGTTACATGGATGTAACAACACTCCAAAGGCCATGCGTTGCTAAGAAACAAGCATTATTTAAAGCACTTATCAATTTAATGAGAACCTCCATTGCTATTACTTTCAAATGGCTATTCAGTCCCAGGCAGATGTGTGTGTGTGTGTGTGTGTGTGTGTGTGTGTGTGTGTGTGTGTGTGTGTGTGTGTGTGTGTGTGTGTGTATATATATAGGTGTGTTGTATTTAATTGGTCACTTGCGTTGTGATAGGAGGTCGCTTGAGGTTCATGGGAAAGAGCCCATTGGCAAAGCTTGAGGAAATTGCCATCCTCCATCCCTTTTGGCATTCAGCGCCACAATTGTTGACCTGGCACTCCCTACTTTGCCCTGATTTAAGTCGCCGCAGTGATTTAGTTCACTGGGACATCTGACACGGCAGCAGAGACTGTTTAATGCCTGAATCTCCTGGAATTAGGTAACAAGTTCTGTAATAGGGCTCCTAAAAGTTTGGCCTCTGAACAGTCACAGCACGAGTTTTAGGAGCGTGCAAGCTATCACAGCAGGTGTGGACTTGGCTAATCTTTGGAATTTGCTTGTACTAAGTGAGATATTTTAGATGTTTCTCGACAGAAATGTCCTTGCCAGGAGCCAGAACAAAGCATTTACCAGAATACCAGAATGTGTCTGATATCCCTCTCAGCAGGGGAAACCATTTCTCAAAGATAAAAATGATGACGTGCAAAAAAAATGGAGGAAGAGCTTGAGTTGTCCGGTGTGCCTGTGAGGCCTACAGGAAGATTTAGACAGGGACAGAGGTTTTAAACATAGGAAGCTGCACCAGATGGCTTGTCGCCGCGTCCTTATGTTCGCACTCCTCTACGGGCAGGATGTCGGAAAGGCCTAACTCCCCTAATACTGGAGAGGACAGGGACGTGGTGGATGTCATCCTCCTCTATAGTAACAATGAAATCAAAGTCGGGGGATGCCAGTCAGTCCGTCGCCTGGCTTTGCCCCGGCCTTGTGTCCAGATGACAGAGGAAGTGGACTTTATTTCTTTCAAGGAGAGAGAGAGAGAGAGAGAGAGAGGGAGAGAGCGAAAGAGCGAGAGAGGGAGAGAGAGAAGCACAGCCTGAGGCCGGCTGACTCCACATCCAGAGTGCAGGTCTGCTCCATGGCCTGCATGGCCTCCCGTCCGTCACCCGGACATACAAGGCTATTTCAGAGTTCCTCAGCCATGGCCCTTTGCCAGATACTGGGTCACTGAAACAACTTTGGCTGTACTGTCACCTACACTACACAAAAAAAGCGCATCACATTTTAAGTCTCATTCAAGTGTGTATTTTTTTTCCCCCATTCAAATGTCCATTGAAGGAATGTCACATCTGGCATTTCCTGCTTTTCACCCACGTATAAAGCATATAACCAGAAAAGTTCCTATTTCCAATTACTGCATCTTTGAAAGTACGTGTCTCTTTTTTTTAAAGACTCCCATGTCGCATCCTGAGACACTGGGGAAAAAAAAAGCTGTATTTGTTTACACAAGGTTCCTCTCTTCCTGTTCCTGTCACGTGACTGATCAGAGACAAAATAGACGAGCGAGGAAACACTGACGGCAACATCACATTCACCGTCCATGAAACAGGGAAGTGGGAGAAGCGTGAGCAGGATAAAGAAAACAGGAAATTTGCTCCCAATGAAAAACAGTGGGCTGCCAGCACTTGCGCTCATGTATACCTTTGATGCTTTGACTGCTGCCTGCCTTGCATCTGTCAGCCTGTCAGAGAAGCTTTACATTTTTAACTGGCTTAGAGTGCCTTATGGCAGCCTGGCATCTTCAAGTTTGTGTATGTGATTTATCTTTAGTCAGCAGGTGGCCTCCATAGGCTGGGAAGTCCAGTAGTACTCCCTTACTGACAAAAACAGCAGTGCGAGCCCTGAACATTGCACAGCAAAGGGTAAGATGAAAGCATACACAAAGGCATTTAATGAGTGAAATATCTACTGCACTGTATATACTACTGTACTCCCACTACAAGAGCAATTATGCAGTTAATTGTGCCATAACTCCTCCAAAACCAAACACATAATGTATCTGAATAGAAAATATCATGGCCTCTGTCACTCTGCTGAGCAAATTTTAGTTGGAAATGTTCAATATTTACTGATTCTTGTCCTGGAGTGTTGTCGCTTTAAAAAAGCATATAAATATTTAGAAAAAAAAAGAAACACATATTTATTGTACAAACATAAAAGCAGCACCAATCTTCACATCAAACTCCCGGTAGAAATCAAATAAAATGTTGCCCAACATGTCAAATTATTCCTCTAATTTTGGAG
This sequence comes from Clinocottus analis, assembly GCF_023055335.1. Lineage (NCBI taxonomy): Eukaryota > Metazoa > Chordata > Actinopteri > Perciformes > Cottidae > Clinocottus > Clinocottus analis. The sequence goes on from NW_027175821.1 coordinate 6,946,640, forward strand.
CAATTTGGCTTTGTACACTGACTGCATGGACAAAAAGGAGATGTTACAGTTATGTGGCATGCATCTTTAACCACTTGACCATATTGACATAATGTTGCACTTTGAATGCAATCCCTTTGCATTTGCACATATTTTCAAAAGGTTGCAATTGTCCAAAATAAATTGGGTTCACATTTATTTCCGTTTTTCTCTGAAATAGTTGTCATATATTCACGGCACAAAATTGTTGCAGATGTGGCAGACCTCTGCACCTCTTCGCACTCTGGCCCTCCAATAAATAAAGAGCTTTCCTGCTAATGTTCCTCTGGCATGCTGTTAGAACAATTCAATTGACAAGTAACTAGTTGCACATCTTTCCTCCCTGTCAACCAGCTAGAAGGAGCTGACACATCAAAGTGCAGCCTGACTCACATGCTGAGTAAAGAGACCCAATTGTCCTTGAAAAATGTGAACTTCTGGCACTTCTCTCACATCTGGCCCGTCCATCACTTCAGAGGCATGCAGCACAGAAAGGGCAGAAAGAGCAACTGTGTGTGTGTGTGTGTGTGTGTGTGTGTGTGTGTTTAATGTAGCCATCGCTGTATGATCGCTGTCACTTGGGTTGGCATATTTCAACTCTTTTTACTGCCTCATCCTTATCTGAACTACATGTAACCAACCATAGCTCCTATAAATCCCTCTTTGTTATTGCTTTTTCAAAAAAATATCAGTCTGAAAACTTTCTTTCAGGCCACTCAAACCTTGACGTTTGCCTTGCTGAGCTAGCAGGAGCTGGTGCAGGGTACACACACACACACACACACACACACACACACACACACACACACACACACACACACACACACACACACACATTACCACCACAGTGATAAGGGAGTTGTTCACACAGAAACCCATTTTCAATGCGCGGGAGCAATGTCACATTTTTACAAGGACATGTTCAGTGAGCTGTTACTTCGAGACAAGACCAAGTCAAAATTTATCCAATGAAAAGTTATTTTATTTTAATCTGCAGTATTTGTTGAATTACTTTTTACAATCCTCAGTGATTAGATTGTCAGCCAATGTGAACGCAATGAGCTGAATCACAGGGTTCATAAACTCATTGTCACTTCTAGTGTTTGAAATTGGCTCCAAGATTAACAATTTACTATCAGTGACCATCTGAAGGATTTTATACATCTAAACGTGTGTGTTTATGCCCTGTGTAGTCACATGATAACAGAACAAGTGAGTTAGCTTTGGAAATACTGTGTTTTATCTGTTTTTGTGTGTTATAATGTGATGTTGCTTTTTGTTGGTGGAAGTTAATCACCCAGAGCTGCTGCTTATCTCTGCACCAACAGCTGGAATGCATGGGAAAAGAGAGAACATATTTTTTGGCTCTCTGCCACCTGCTCACACTGGTAAGAGTGTTGCCAACAAGCCAATCACCATCCATTTAGGTTTCAGTAAAAGCAATTATTCTGAATAGATGTTGATCTGTCAGATGCTGTTAGCTGAAGGACTTGAATAACGGGCCATACAACCCATTTTGATCGTTGCATACCGCGCTATCGTCCCTCCATCCATTATCTTCTGCTTAGAGGAGGCCGGGCTGAAGGGGCAGCAGGCTAAGCAAGCTGTTCTCCACGTCCCTCTCCCCAGCAACGTTTGCCAGCTTTTTCCAGGGGGAACCCCGAGGCGTTCCCAGGCCTCACAAGATATATAATTCCTCCAGCTTATTCTGGATCTACCAGAACATGCCCAGAAAACCTCTGTAGGGAGGCGTTCAGGAGGCATCCTGATCAGATGCCAGAACCACCTTAGCTGGCCTCTTTTGACACGAAGGAGCTTTACTCAGAGCTCACTTTGCATGAGCTATAAGCTCCACGCCCTATCTCAACTCTCATTTCAGACACTCGTATCCTCAATCTCATTCTTTCAGTCACTACCCGAAGCTCACGACCGTATAGGTGAGCCTCAGAACATAGATGGACGGGTAAATCCAGAGCCATATCCTCATACTGACAGACCGTGCCGCTGTGTCATTTTTCAAATATATTTTTCTAACTTTCCAGGCAGCCGTTGTCTTCCATTAATGTCTTTTCTGTGAAAACAAATTGATTATCAGACTCTTTAAAGCTGCCAGCGATATGTAATCTATGACAATAAACATCAACTCTGCATTTATTTTTGTTGGAGTTACTCTGTCATCATGAGCTAGTTGACGCTTTTCAAATCATTCTTCACTTTGCAATGATAACAAAACACAGACAAAAATGAATGCTGGCAAGCTGTTAACTGTGATGGATTGCACAACTAAAGCAGGACTCAAAAGTTCACTAATTGATTTTCATATCTCACAGAAATTTCCAGAAGTCAGCAGCTTAAAAGTTAATATAAAGCGTAGCTGAGGAGCAAAAACAAATCTCTTGCATAATCAATAAAATCAAGTCAGGGTTTAAACTTCTTGAAGCTGTATTCTTGTGTACAGAAGTGTAACACAGTCTCCTTAGAGATCTCAGCTGAAGCTCTGCTCTCTCACTATCCACCTACACTGAAGCTGCCGTTCGGGAACCGAGCTCATAAAATACACGGAGACTTCTTTTTCTTTCCACCTCATAGTTTAAAGCACATTAAGATAAACGAGCTAACTGAGTGATAACAGCCATAACAATCTGTCAAGACACTCAGCATGAAAGGTCGTGGCAGCAAAATGTGTTTATTATAATGATGAGATATGCTATCAGCCTCAGAACTTGTGTGAATCCATGTGTTTGGTTTTCTTTGGCATTTGCTTCACATAGCTGTACATCGGAGCAACGTGCTGTTAATTATGTTTGAAGTAGAGCAAATAATTGCTAATAGATTTTTTTTTTTTTTTCCTCCGCGAATCATTAATGCAGCTGACAGGATGACAGGCCTCCATATCTGGTGTCTCACAGTTTGGAAACATAGTGTTTACATTATACTGCACGTCCATATGGAAGATATTGACATCTGACACGAAACATTTTCATCACTCTAAAACATGAGGGAATGAGGCCAGCAGCTGCCGGAGCATCACGGCCGAGATTCACTGACAGTATAACTGTACAGAATGGATCCACCCCCCCCCCACCTCCCATCAATCTGAAGTGTCCAAACAGCAGAGTTGTTTGCGGCTGTTTTGGCCAGCGGCCTTCTGTAACCTAACGCACATAAAAATTATGACTTCGCAGCCTCTCCTTTGGCAGTTGGGAGAGAGCCACTTAGGATGACATGCGATACGGTATAAGAGACACATCAGCTTCAACCTCGCCGTGGAAATAGACCGTGTCAGGACTGCTGAGCTCAGTGGACACCAGCTCATTTGTCATGAATTACATCAGTTTGAATGATCTGTGAAATGTTTTTCCCCGACTTCACAGAGCTCTTAGCTTGACTCTGCGTGGGCGTAATGTCCTCTGCCCTCTGGTGTGAGACACTCTTGCTGAGCTGTGATAGACACATCAGTCCATCTCACTGTACTTGAGCATTTCACATAGCAGGGGGGCTAAAATTCTCCTTTTATAGTAAATACTGATTTTCCTCCCGAAATACACCTCCAACATCTTGATGTATTTTTCTCTCAGGGCATGCCAGTCAGTCATGACATTTCAAAAAGATGTACAATTGGCATCCTGTCTGTCAGTGTGCGATCTCTCAGCTGATTGTGAGGGACGCATCCATCATTGAGACTCAGCCACAGCGGCGATTTATCACGGAGCTCATTGCTCCGCACACCTCTCAGGAAGATGAATACTGCCACAACACATCAGCATGTAATACACCGCTACATTCTCCCGTGTAACATGAATCTACATTTCACGTGTATTGCTGAATATACACCGAATATAAATGTGTAGTGCATTGGACAGCGGGTATTTATTGTCTTTGTTTGTAAAAATGCAGACGGTAGAACCGTTGTGGGAAGTTGCCTGTCACAGTGTGCACACATTGTCTAAATTGATAACAAGCGTAAACTGAGGGCTCTTTTCAGAAAATCTGATTATTTTGCAGTAAAGTCCTGAGAAATACCTCAGTATTTCAAAACCATGTACTTATTTGATGTAGACTATTTACTGAATTATCAGAAAATATGCTGTATTGTGATGTAAATGGAGATATGAAATGATTGTGGGAGAAGATTTCGGCCATATCGCATCGCCCCGCCATTTAACAAGGGTAAGTATTTCCTTCCAAAAACACTACAAAATAAATGTGTCACGATTGTGTATAGAGCTGGACCGAAGAGCAGAATACAGACTTGGCAGGAATAGTTGATTGAAAAAAGGACAAGGGCTTGAAATGACGTCGTCCGGGTCGGCATGGAGTGAGGGCTGGATGGGCCGCGAGGGCTAAGTGGCAGGCTGGCGAGGTGTTGAGCAGGCTGGCAGCCTGGCAGCAGGTTGGGTCACTGAGGCAGGCCACAGGGAGGGGCAGACGTCCCGAGGCTTGAGAGAAAACAGGTTAAACGGAGCAACAAGCAGACAAATTGCTGGCGCCCGAGTTTAGCCGCTGCAGGAGTTCAACATGTTCTGATGTGAGAACCGACGATCAGACTGGAGTGAAGAGCTCGTGTATATTTGGAGCTTGATGAGTGGATGAGTTGCAGGTGTGCAGGTTAACTGGCAGCAGGAGGACATGAAGTGCCACGCACACATGCACCACACACACACACACACACACACACACACACACACACACACACACACACACATTCAATAAGGCAACAGATTAGGAAGAAAATACTATTTACTGACTCCAAATAATATCTGTAATTTACTCATCAGAGAAAGAAAGGTGGAATCAATGCATGCAAACACTCACACAAACATTCAGTGACACACGCGCACACCGCATGGTTGTGATGTATGTGTGGCCATGTGTTTATCCGCAGTGTATCTATCCACAGAGACACACAAATACAGGGCAAACGGGGGACCAACGAGAAACACAATGAGGGGAGAACAGTCAGGACACCAGGAGGGAGTTTGAAGTTCAGGCCACTGAAACTACTTTGTAAGTGTACGGTAGAGATTGTAGTGTTGGGTAAAAAGAAACCACAATGACTGCTGGTAGTAAACAATAGAAAAGTGTGATTTAAAAAAAAAAAATTTATACTGAGCCATATGAATGTCCTCCAGTAATATACAAGGTCCCAGGCTTTAACAAACATTATGGTCTCCATCTATAGCCAGAGAGAAACGTCCAGGTCTGCTTTCCTGAGAGGTCTGAAACCTTACCAGGAAGTTGTGGAGGATCCTGCTGTGCCTCACGATCGAACTCAAGCAGATGATCGTTCTTGTTCTCGTCCCGTGAGTGTGAAAGACATTTGCTGTTACTAAAACAGTGAAGATGTTTGCGGCTCTAACAGAAATTTTCTTTCACACTTTTCCTCGTGTCTGTGGTTCTTGGGAGGCTACAGATGAGCCCACAGCATCACAGGTGTGAGGAAGGGGGAGACCAAGCTGTGTTGTGGTGCAGAGGCGTTTGGTTGGGACTGAGGTCGGTGGCGGGTTCACAGCTGAGCTGAGACAATATGTAGAGAAAATGGTGCCTCTCCTCTGGGGCAGAGTTAAAGATCTCTGAGAGAGGAAGGAAGGAATACCCCGCTGGGAGCCAATATGGGAATGGTAATGGACTTCCACTGCTTCCCACTTCAGCAGAGTAACATGTTTGTTTTTCTATGTATCAGCTCTCCTAGTTCACAGGTAAAGTTTATTTTTGTGATTGTAAATCACTTTCAATATCCACCCGAGACAGAAACAGATGTTGCTTGATGGGTTTTGTTGGTTCAACTGTGATAAATGTGAGGAGATATACCACTCTCATGTCTATATGGTAACATACAACTAGTTGAGGGAGTACCCCAATTTATTTGACTCACAAAATAATACAAATCAATGCATCAGTCATTTTTATCTGCACGCATTTTCTTCCTTCTAAAAAACTGCCGCCTACGTTACCCACAATGCAACTCGACTGCCGACAGTTTGGTCGAAGATTCGGGTCTGTAGTGCTAACTAAAGCTGCTACTGTACCGTTGAAGCGCTATAGCCTGAAGCGGATCTGAGGAGCGGATTTTATCAGACTTTGCACAGCTTCCTCTGGAGACACAGAAGGTTTTATCCAACCTTTTCCCACATAGTAGAACCCCCTAAACCTGTAAACAGACTTTGATGTGGAAAATCAATGGAATTTGCCTAACAGCACCCCTAGAGTCCACTAATTAGCATGTCATTTATCTTGTTGGTTTAATCCCGATTAAAAAAAGGGAACGCTAAATTGTGTCATCACTGAGAAGTTGCCGGGCAACCAGCAGACACCTCAGGCCAAGAAAAATAAATAAGTGGCCTTGATTATCATCCTGCCAAGTTGTAAAAAAGTCTTTTTGATTTTGTATTTTTTCATTGAAAGCGAAGCAGTTTCCTCTTTTGTTCTGGAGAGTGTTTGAGTAGAGTCGAAGCACACAAGATGGGACGAAGGACGATCGATAAAATGAAATGAAAACCTACTTTCACTGCACTGTCTTCAAGACTGACCACTCGGGGTCAAGGCTACCTTTTGAGTTTGTCTGACTGCCAGATTGGAAGGAATCGCTCTCCTTCTATTGAGATCAGCCTTTACTGTAAACACGATGAACAAAACATTTACATGACACAACGTTGCTCTATTGTGCTTTCTGGGCAGCAGGATGTGTTGGGAATGAGGAATGAGGCTTGTCTAAGAATCACTGCTGTCCAGAGCGCTGCCTTTTGATTGGCAGCCAGAATCGACTGACTGGTTGCGAAATCATTCTCACTGCCTTTCTGTTGCCGGTGCCGAAGTCTGTTTATTAAGCCTCGGAAAGGGAGCAATGATCACAATATAAAACTACCCAGGGTTGCACGGCGGCGTAGTGGCTGTCACCTCGCAGCAAGAGGGGCTGGGGTTCGGATCCCGGTCCTGGGCAGGTCCTTCTGTGTGGAGTTTGCATGTTCTCTCTGTGGCAGCGTGGGTTCCCTCTGGGTTCTCCGGCTTCCTCCCACAGTCCAAAGACATGCTGCATAGGTTAATTGGACCCGCAGGTGTGAACGTGAGTGTGAATGGTTGTCTGTCTCTATGTCTGCCCTGCGATGGGCTGGCGACTTGTCCAAGGTGAACCCTGCCATCGCCCAATGGCTGCTGGGATCGGCTCCAGCGCGCCGCGACCCTAAACAGGATAAGCGGTTCGGATAATGGAATGGACTGAAAATATTCAATGTTGACTTTCAGGTGTTTAACTTGCTGTTGTGTTTGTCCTTGAATACTCCCCCATGCTTGATTTCCTCTCCTGGAAAAGTACCACAATAGATACATTAAATACCGCTCACGCATTGCAATGATTTCAAGCAACAAACAGTCTGATGTGAAGAATGCTCATCATTTACTTTCATAAATGCAAAGAAAGCCTTTCCACCTTCACACACCGCCTGTGCTGTCGCTCTGTGCGCGTGTGTTTTTATATCTAATGATATACAGGTGGGGCATAAGTCACGGTGGCATTTTTATATATGATAGACTGTCGGCGTTGAGTCTGACAAAGCGCTAATGGCACCCTGAGGGGACTCCGGGGTGGTAATGACATTCTAGGCCGGGCATATTAAGTAAGCGCGAGTCAGCCAAGTGAACGCGTTGGTAATGAATCAAGGGCAAACGGCGGTTTTGTGGCTGTTTGGGAGGCGGAAGCGAGGAGCTACTAGCAGCACCGCCTCGTGAGTGGGCCATGATTTCTCTGTCTGGGTGTTTCTCCGCATCGGGAACAGATTGTAAACGTAATGAACAACATGCTGTCTGAGCCGCTGTCGTGTTGGATTTCAGATTCCTGATGTGTTTGGGAGATTTGATAGCCCACCGGCAGCTTTGTCGAAACCACTCGGCCCCGACTGACCCCTGTAACATGAAGCTAATGCGGTTGCCGTGTTTGCTCTCTCTCAGGTCTGGTGATTGGCTTTTCTATGACTCCGCCCATCCTCGACAGCGCCAAAGAAGACCTAGTGATTCCAGTCCACGAAACACTCACCATTACATGCAGGTATGACTTGATGTTTGTTTTTTTCAGGCTACTTACTTATTCATCATAATGACAAGCATTTATGTTTTTCTCATTTTCTTTAATAAGGGTTATTTGAAAAGAGATATTGCAGGCATTGTTTTCATTTCAAATAGTTTTGGCCCCATAAGAACAATTATGACTCAAATTTCCTCATTTTCAATGTTCCCATAGTTTAACATGATAGTGGAGAATACTGTTGGTGCCATGTCCCCAGAAAATACTTTTTTGATTTTGAAATTGTTTTCCAGTCCAGCAAAGCTATTGTGATCACCAATAATTGATGAGTTACAACGATGTAATTGGGCTCTTAATATTCTGGGAAACCGCTTTTCTTCGGGCCCTCTGTAGTCCTCTGACATGTGAGATTGAATAGGTTCAAACCAATAATGCTAACCTGACACAAACCTTTTATGTGTTTGAATACCTTTGCTGTTTATTCATTCTAGTTTGTAGAATTGAGCACTTTTTGATGCTCAGGCGCCAGTTTTTTTCACCAACTCTTTTCATCTCTTCCTTTCCACCGTTGCTCAGAGGTATTTTAGTCTCTCGCTGCCCTTTCACATGTCAGTCTTCTTTCTGACCCTTTATACAAAATAACATCTATTTATAAAGTGGACTTTGCACAACCTGAAAGGGCCATTCAAAAATATAGAGTAGTGCTGACTGACAGTCTGACTGTACACAATCAAGCTCTTGAGGCAGGAGACTCAGAACTTTTGAACCGCACTGTTTGAAATTAAAGCTGACATTTTTCATCCAAAAATGCATTCATGGATTCAGCTTCTCAAATGTCAGGCTTTCTTCTTCTTCTCCTGTGTCTTGAATTACAGTATAAAACAAAACAGGGACATACTACAGACCAAAACATTAAGTCAGAAAATAATCAAACGGTGAATCCTTAGTTGCATCCCTAAAATAAATAGTTTAAAATTAGAGCTACCAGTAAAATGCTTCCTTATGTATCAGTAATACAATCTTATGACATCATATAAAAACATACAACCCACAACAGACATGTTCATTGAATTAGAGCTTTTTATACGTTACTTTACTACTTCAGTACCTTTACTGAAATCATAGTTTCAGTGCAGTACTTTTCCTTGAGGAATATGTGACAGGATGCTGTGGCTATTGTACTCTGAATAGCTCCTTCACCACTGACGCATTGTTCCATCAAACAGTCTCAGTCCGACAATTTGTGTGCCTTGTGTCGCTGACGGAAACTCTAGTCAATTCAAATAAAATGTATTGAAGCAGACCGAGGGAACATGAGCATAACATGTGTACCGCGTACAGCAGCCTTCATCCTTAGATGCTCATTTCATATCAGGAAAATGTGATGCTACATTTTGTAATCCAATCCCATATGAAAAAAGGCCTCTCCTATGAGACACACAGATACATTTTTGTTCTAAAACACGGCCAAGTGAGATATGAATTCACCCATAATGACCATCCGCTATCCTTATGAGATCTCTGCTTCGCTGTCTGCTGCCAAGCTGTCACTCCCCAGGCCGTTTTGTGTATGCGAAGAAAGATTTCTTCGGTATGATACCTTTTGGACTTTTTCCAATACAGGTCTTAAATAGTTGTTACTTTACCCTCACATGGCCAGCACCACTAAGAATCTCCTAGGAGAGGAAGTTAATCTTAACAATGTACACTTTTCTAGAACCTGGACGGCGAGATGCTATTCACAAGGGTTGGAAAATAACTCTCCAAATTCTTTTATTGCCCTCTGCAATTTTTCTGCAGTCATGTCCAGTCATCACATTTTGGTACCGTCTGTAAATGTGGGTATTTGCATTTGATGGAGGCTGGTGGTGAAAGCTATCCGTTTTCAGGCAGCTATTATGATTCCACTCAATCTCGCTCATAAAGCCTCCGGGCTAACATAAACCAACCATAACTGAATTTATGTGACAAAGCACAAAGCAAACAGAGATGTGTGGATGTACTGAGAATGTTCAGCATGACACACACACACACACACACACACACACACACACACACACACACACACACACACACACACACACACACACACATAAACAAACATGCACACAAACACTTCAATCTATTACAATTATTATGTAAGTGGAAAAATGTGAATAACACAGATACCAAAAATAAAGTTAATTTGAAAAATACTTAAAACACATAATTTCAAGTCTGCCTTAAAAACATGTATTCGTTGTCTACGTGTACATTGAAACAGTTTTTCAAACCTATCATTTCATTTCACATCTTGCTTGTGGATGATGATTTCTCACCCTGAATCTCGTACTATCGTCTAATTTGTTCCGTGTCCTGTCCTAACGTCTCCTCAGGGGCCAGCACACGCTGTCCTGGGCCTGGCCTGATCAGACTCTAGTGGGGCAGGAGCTAACCAACCGCCAGGCCCAGCTCCCGACCACCCGGGCCCCGGGTCAAACGGTTGCCTTGGTCAGCGAGTGTCCGGGGCAGCCTGGGAGGCCGTACTGCAAGAGGCTGGTCCTGACCGGGCCGCAGGCCAAAGACACGGGCTACTATCGCTGCTATTACAAGGACGTCAAGGCCATCATCGTCGGCACCACTGCCGTCAGCGTTTATGTCTTCGTCAGGGGTGAGTCACACAGCCACAAACCCACACATATACTCTGCTGATGCAATAAAATGAAAAGTCCTTGTGAGTTTATTTACCAAAGTCCTCATTTCCAACCATGCGGCTGATTTTCAATTTAGAAATCCATTTCAGATAGTAGTGAGTCTGCAGTTTCTGGGTCATTTTGCTGCCTGAACTTGAGCGCATGATTCATCTCTGCCTGACCAGGTCTGCAGCTCCTTTGCGTTCTCCGTGTGGACCTTTTAATCTCCAGTTTCTCTTTTCCTTGGGAGGTTCACCAGAAAAACTAAACTGCATGGACGTCCTTCTGAAACACATCTACTTTTTGACTGTGACTTTAATTTCAAACCAGCTACTGCATCACAGAAACAGAAGTGATTGCCTCTGTAACAAGCAGGAAGCTGGGGCGATTAATGTTTCGGAAATTAGAGATGCACAGTGTTTGATAGAGATTGTAATTAGCAATTACTAGACAAAGAATATGCTATTCATTCATTTATATTGAAACAGCAGCAGCTTACCTTTAACTCACCTTCTCATGAAACTTTGTATGCAATGTTTCTTGCTGTCAAATCTGATTTGACCTGCACAATAAAATAGTTTTTGCTCCCAATGTTCTCTCCCCTGGTTTCACATTAGTATTCAGAGCGATCTCTCCTTTCTTTATTTTCCACCAATTTTATGACTTGGCATTAAGGGTTGCCTTTTTACTTTTCCTCACCTCGCTCAATGTGCTGTGGGAGAAAAGTAGGAGTGGATGGGGAGAGTGGGAGAGACGTATGATTGTCATGTCAGGGAATCCTGCTGACCAGTCCACTCAAGTGAAACGCCTGTTTATCCCCTCTGACAAGGTGCCAAAACAGTTTCCACAGATCTAACCAGGGGCCTGATCAGAAGCAGATGAAATCGCAGCCATAAATTATCCCGAGCGTGTGGCGGGACGGGAAGTGATGCATGTGGATCGAGTTAGACAGGCAGACGTCGCCCCTTTACCCCGTCTCTGCTGCACACTATCATCTAAACACCAGGACACACAAAACACTAGTGTTCATGTTTGTACTGTATGTGCAATGGGCTTGAACTCAATCTTCCACACACACACGCACACACACACACACACACACACACACACACACACACAGAGGCTCATGTAAAATACACAGCCTCTTTCTCTGAGAAGCACCTTTTCACATTCATACCCAGACTCATATCCCTGATGGTTTGCAAATCCTGCTTCCCCCAGGTGCAATATCTTCTCATAGAAAGCCGATTGCACCTCTATATACTGGCAGTGATTTAATGTGAAGAAGTTAAGTTGCGAGGGGTTGTGTATTAAATCTGTTACCTGTGTGTATTTAGACCACCACGGGCAAATATATAAGCATTTAGATAGGAACTTGTGTTTGGCCTTGCAGATGATTTAAGTCATGGCTTTGAGTGCCGCTGAAAAAAAAGGCTTATCGTGAGAAAAAGAATAAAAGCAGGCAGTAGTCACAGAATATCTTGGGCTGCTGTACAAAAATTGCTGGTTTTGTCTGAGAGATAAGCAATTTCGTAATAGTGTGTGCTCATGCTGGGAATATGAGGTTTTGTAGAGATAACACCTGCAATGTAAATTGGTGACACAATTGGTGACACAATTGCTTCGACGTCTCTCAAAGTACATTTGAAACGGTACATTTGAGCCCGAGACAATCAAGAGGGGAACGCCAAGGTTTACAGAGACACAGAAGAGATATCTTCCACTAACGGGGAGGAATAAATGCCTCGGCTGTCTGTCTCTCTCTCTGACATGTAATAGTTCTTAATGCTATTTACTGCATTAAGACAAACTGAGCTGTTGCATTGCATGGTCATCATGATAAACTCCACATATATTGAGTTGTCTAAGGGGATCATTATCAGGCTTTGAGATATGTGGCTGTCCGCTCCTGAAGTTACCCCGGTAATAGGTAAGCGTTATCGTGGCTGGAATCAGGCTTACCCTTTAACAACTGCCTGCCTCTTTCTGCACCCAGACCCGGAGCAGCCCTTCCTCAGGAAACGCAGCTACAACCCCGAGAATGACCTGGAGCTCATTTTAATCAAACGCTTCACCACCCACGTCATAGTGCCATGTCTGGTCACAGTGCCGGATCTGAACGTCTCTCTCCACACGGTTTGTACTCTTCACAGGTTTCACTCACACTCTGTCCCTCCAATAGAAACTGTCAATGATTTCATTTGCGATCCGACCTCGATCAATTCATATGTGTCGTTTTAGTTTCCCATACCTCTGGAGGAGGACGGGACGTGGGGGACATGGGACAACAAGCGAGGCTGGTCCGTTCCCAGACAGATCGTGGACAGTATGCCGATGCTCATCAGCTTTTTGTGTGTCGCCACGCTGGAAGGCAAAGAGTATCAGTCTACCAACTACGTAATCCACAAGACAGGTAAAAAACACTGTCTGTGTAAAGGTTTAAAGGGTTCAGTCTCCTCTTGTGTTCCAGGAAATACATTAAGGATCATACAAGTCGTAACTACAGCAGCTACAAAAACGTAACTGACCTTGTACAAATATTTAAATTAGATCTGAAACTCTACTCTTATTGAAAAGGAAAATTAACAAGGAAATCAAAGGTGGTGACTGCACTGCCGCTGTCATTCTGCATGGCAGCAAGTGTGCCAATTATGCCTTAATGCTGACAATTTGAAGGATTTTATTTCATTATATCCTTCCCTCGGACGAATACAACTCCCTTTTTTTTAATGCAATCAAAATTAAAAAAAAATTAAAAAGAGAGAGGGAAGGCATAATTAAATTGTATGAAACTAAGATGAGGAGATTGCTTTGTTGAGGTTCCCACTCATTGCAACTGAACTCTAAAGGACCCAGAGGCTCTTTGCTTTATTGTGTGAGATCATTCACCTCTCACTTCAGAGGGCGAAAGGAAACTCATACCCACCGCTGCCGGGCCAAAAGTAACAGCAACATCAGTCAGAGGAGAGACCCAGAGCGAGTCTTCACTCTGAGTGCTAATGGAGCGTTTAAACAATCAGGCAATCACAGTCCGCTGCACAGATATCACCAGCGTGTGTTTTTTTTTGTACACCCCATGTCGTTTCCAAAAACTGCTGAGAGAGGTGGCTTGAATATCAGAGACATTGGACGGTGCCCAAAGCTTTCTTGCTTTTTCTGCCTTGGGGCTTCTCTGTATTCCACTTTAATTTCATCCACTGATGTATGGCTGGACACATGCATGGAAATAGTGTGAGCTTGTGACAACCAGCTTCTTTATAGTAGGATTGCCCCAGTGGTCCAAAGGAAAGTCCTGAGAGGAAGGAAACATTGCTGACGATGTCCCCGTGACCTCTCTCACTGTCTCCCCTCCCTCTGTCCCTCTGTCCCTGTGTTTCTACCTCCCCTCCTTGTTCTCTTTTCCCGTACAGGAAGTCAGATTTACGATGTCAAGCTGTTTCCTGAGGACCCAGTCGAGCTGATAGTGGGGGAGGCCCTCACCTTGAACTGCACGGCGTTGGTGGAGTTTGACGCTGGAGTTGACATTCAGTGGTCTTACCCTCGCAAACAGGTACATATCAGCGTCAGCCAGTCGCACGTCAAACAGCACCAGGAAATGAAAACCTAAATTGAATTTCTCCATCACTAGCCCAACCGTCGGGAGGACACTAAACCCCATCGTGAAGCTCTCACTCACGCAACAGAGGCTGTTAGCGTCCTGACAATCCACAGTGTCAACGTCACTGACACTGGCTCATACAGCTGCAACGTCACCAGCACGGACACAACAAAAACCCAACACACTCAGCTCATAGTCTATGGTAAGCAGAACACTGGCTTATGCAATTTGTTGTGATAATGTAATCGTACTAATTATATACGTCCAAGTTTATGTTTAATTATCTTTTGAATGTGATTGTATTATTCCAAATGTTTGCTTTTTTTAACCAGTGCAGTTTTACTATGTGACCTGCTATGTATGCTGCTATGCTACTACTACTGCTACAATGTGACCTGAGCAACCAGATGCTAACATAATGATCTTAAGCTGGTGAACATTAGCTAATAGCGTTAAATGAAAAGATACGGTATCACAAAAATGTATGCTGAGGGGCATATGACTATGTGGACCAAACTGGTGGATCAATTGCATGCTGCTAGCATGGCTAAATACAAAACATGGCTAGTTAACTTTATGTGTGTAACTAGTAAAAGCTAAAATGTAGTGTAACAGTAAGTAGCCACATCCATTATAGAGCGATATCAATGTAGCTTTACTTTGCTACCATTAAGCTTAGCTTATTCGCCACCATATGATACTTACTGTATCAGGCCAAGAAAGGCTCTGCTGGGAAATCTCCTTAAGGGCATTGAACTGAGCAGGGTGCTTTTATTACGTATAAATTACATAAGAGAATAATACATAATTAATATCCTGAAAAAAATTATATAGTCTTACTTTAAAAGGAATACTCCACCAAAAATCTATCAAATATTTAGTGACTCTGATTCCAATGGTGACCCGGAGTCACAGCGAGAAAATGTGTTGCAATATCCACCGAAACTTCTCAAACCTCTCCATGGGTATTTAGCAATTAATTGGCAAAGCAATAAAGTGAATATACTCATGGATAAACAGCGGAGGAGTGATTTGAGAAGTTTCTTTGGATATTTCAAATCAAGTCTTAAGCCTACAGGGGGTAAGTCTTTCATGCTCAGAAAATCTTTGGTGAATTCTTTTAGCTTTGAGACTCTGACTGTAAATATGTGAATTCATCTTCCTCCAGAAAAGCCATTTATCAGCCTCAACTACAGAAATGGACCAGTGGTGGAGGTAACTGCTGGTCAGAAGTCATTCAAACTTCAAGTTAATGTGTCTGCCTTCCCCGCACCTGAAACACAATGGTGAGATGAGACTCTGGTGTATTCATTAAGTTTAATGGGTAATATCCAATTACTATGCCTCTGGTTTACAGATTAATTTTGAGGCTGAGCACTGCAGCTGGAGGGTTTTCTGTAATGTGCCACCTGTGCTTTGTGTCCAGGTATAAAGATGGAAAGCCTGTAAACCAGCGCCAAGAGTTCAGAATGAAAAGGATGAGGATGCACCTTAACCATGCGTTGGAGATCAAGGATGTCTGTCAGGAGGATTCTGGACTCTACGCGGTGGTGCTAAGGAACAGCGCCGCTGCGCTGGAGAGGAGGCTCAACATTACATTAGTCGTCAATGGTAACTATAGTCTGTCAGTCCAGTACAAAATAAAAAAAAACAGTGAATGAGTTTTACTTGCTTCTTTGCGTTCACAAAGGGTATGTAGGAAATATATGGTAATACAATTCATTGGATGATATTTACAAGAAGTATAAAACATGTAGCTACATTCTTGGCCTGATTAAAGTTTGCACCACATTCTGATGTCATCATACCAGTTCAAGTGGAAGTGGAGACTGGAATCACCCCTAAGTGCATTTGTGTGTTACGTTTGTGTCTTCTCTGGTCCCCTCTCTTTTCTTCTAGTGGCCTAGTGGTGAACTAGTCATGTTTTAGTTTCCTCTCAAAGCTGTGTATGAGGAGTGTCATGCTGGCTTTCTCTGTGTGCAATAGCCCTGCGACTGGCAAGTACTCCAGGGTGTTTCTTTGTCCTGCCCAATCAACAAACACTGGCAGGTCTGGGCTCCTATATTATGTCTGGCTGAATGGAGTGATTTATCGGCTCTCCTCTGGCCCAGTTCCCCCACAGATCCATGAGAAAGAAGTGGCAGATCCGTCCAGTCCTTACCCCAGTGACAGCAGCCAGACGCTAACGTGCACCGCCTATGGTTTCCCGGCTCCCATCATCACCTGGCAGTGGAGGGCCTGGGGCCCGTGTGTCCTCAACAGCACCCAGACCAGACAGTAAGAAAAAACACACACACTCACACACAGGACAGATAGTTCTCACAAAGTCGGTGGAACCAGTGTGGGAGCATATACGGTTAGATTGAACAGGGTTGAAAAGAAGAGAGCAGTGGGATGCAGTGCATTAGGCGTTACAAGAAGACCAAATAAGAGGAATAGGTCAGAAATGATCCCTTGGCTCTTGAGTGAAGAAGAGAGGGAGGGGATTATGAAGAATGAGGCAGCGTGGAAAGGCAAGTGGATAAAAACAAAAGAGATAAAGATTAAAGTGGAGTAGAAGTAAATGGAGGAAAGAGAGGACGAAAGGAAAGTGTGTCTGTTCAATCTCCAACCTGCTTCTTCCTCGACGCGACTCTGCCATGTTTCAGCTCTCCTATTGCAGTCTCCCTTTCTGACACACATAGGAAAGCACAAACTTAAATGCACATGTAACACTGACACACACTCCCCCACACACTTATTATCTGGCGCCGCCCTCTGCCTATTCTCCCCTTCTTCGTCTCCACTAAATTATGTTGTGGTGGCTACTCTAATATTTACTTGCCTCCATCTTCCGCCACGGCTTAATTTTTGAAGTTATTGCTGTTCTCTTGACCTTTCCATGTGAGCATGCAACTGAGTGTACAATCAGAAACACACAACAGTGGCAGGTTAGGCTGAACTTTGGCTCCAGACGTCCAGTTAATGTTCTGGCTCATGTGCATTTCATGTGGCATTTCATGGGCGCCGGCTGAGGCATGTGTTGACCTATTCAGGTGAATACAATAATAATTTAATTTCCTTTTGATTATTTAATATCACATTTAAGAATAAAGTATATTTGATTCAAAGGCTGAAGTGACCTATACTGACTTTCCCTGACATGTTACATTACATTTAATTAAGCTGACGCTTTTATAAAAAGCAACTTATAATAAGTGCATTCAACCATGAGTACAAACTCAGAACAACAAGGATCCAGAAAGTACATTTTTTTTAAGAAAGTTGAACTACAAATTTCTATATAAGGTATTGTCGAAAAAGGTGTGTTTTTAGTTTGCGGTGGAAGATGTAGAGACATGTTCTCCGAGTGTCAGCGGAGGTTTTCTCCAAGTTCTCCGGCTTCCCCCCAAAGTCCAAAGACGTGCAGCTTGATTGACTGTAAAATTGCCGTGGATTGTTGTCTGACGATCTATGTCAGCCCTGCGACTGTCCAGGGTGAACCCTGTCAGTTGTGATCGGACAAACCGGAAAAGGATAAGCGGAGGAAAGAGAAAAAAGGCTAATGGATAACGGACTAGTGCACTCACATGATGAGGACACTTTGTATTAGTAACATGGCAGGGACTATTTTTTAGTTAAAGGAATAGTTTGATATTTTGGGAATTATTATTACTTATTAATTTTCTTGTGTAGAACAATATCAATGTCCCTCATGTCTGTACACTAAAAATGAAGCTACTGCCAGGATAGCTTCATAAAGACTGGAAACAGGGAGGCAAGTAGCCTGCATCCAGCACCTCTGGAACTCACTAATGAACACATCACACCTTGTTTGTTTAATCAGCCATCAGCGTGGCTAAAAGATATCAGTGTATAAAAAACAACAACATGTGTAATATGTGTGCAGTTGGATGATTTAAACAACTTTTTATTTCACTAAACCTTCCAATTTCCCCAAACAGGAGACTTGTTTATGGTCAATGCATTGTTTTTTCAAGTGACAAAAACAAGTGTGTGTGTGTGTGTGTGTGTGTGTGTGTGTGTGTGTGTGCGTGTGTGTGTGTGTGTGTGTGTGTGTGTGTTGTGTTGTGTTGTGTTGTGTTGTGTTGGGTCATTACCAGCAGCTTGTTGACAATAACATATCTAAAATTGAAACAGGTTATTTCAACCAAAAATTTGCCAAATAATTAATTTGTGCATTTGTATAATAATATTTTGTATTAATTTATCAAGTGCGTGTCCTGCCTGTTTGTATGCAGATTGTGAAATGGACTGGACCATTATCACCTTCTGCTATAATTTGACTGTTGCCTTTCGGGGAAAATTCTAAACAAAATTCCATTTCATGTTTCATTAGTTCTGCTATGATGTTCACACTATGGATCTTCATACCAGAAATTGAGACCGTAGCTTTTCCATTAGTTGCCAGGACACAGCATAATTATCTTGGCTTTGGGATCCAAGCTCATGTTGGAATCTGAAATAAAAACTCAGTGTGAGACAAAAAAAAAAAAAGAAACATCTCATAAAACCTCAGGTTGTCTTGTTTGATGTCCCTCTGAATTCCCCCCCGCTGCCCACTCTCTGCTGCGCATATCAATGAGCCGAGATGTCATGGATGTGCCTGTGCTTCCTTCCAGGGTCCGACGCGACAGGAGCGGCCGGAGTGACGGGATCGCAGAATGTCAGAACTGGCAGGACATCGATTTGGAAAGCGCCATGAATAAAATTGAGGGCATTGACACGGCGGTTGAAGTGGTGGATGGCCGACAAAAGGTGCATCACGACTTTTTGATTGTGACTGCGGAAGCCCACCTATCCAACATTTAGAGAGAGAAAAAAATCACAATACTGTGATACGATGACGTAATTGTCGACATAAATTACATTTCCGTAAAAGAAAGAGGATGAATATGATTAGGACAGAGGCCAGAAAAGAAGACATTTATATAAGTGGACTGGGATGTTTTTATCGAAGCGTCCCACATTCGGAGCTCCATAACAAAATGTGTCAATCACAAACCATTTCCACAGGAGAAATATTTACAACAGTCTTCCTCTGCAGACTTCCTGTGAGGACTGGCCATAAGCACACCCAGACACACATGCAGAGGGCGCTTGTGCACATACACATGCCAGTACAGTAAACCACACCCATAGGAGGAGATTATCACATGAGCACTAACAGAAAAAC